>NC_090440.1:346289902-346594662 GCF_031143425.1 Pleurodeles waltl
CTTACCAACGAGAGACTACTTAGTTATTAAGACATGCGGGGCGCCACCCCCAGATCTTATGTTGTATCTTGGCGGTAGTCTGTGTAACTGGTTTGCCTCAAATAGACATTGTAGCCGGGGCTTTGGAAGGGACTTGCCTTCGCTGCAGTTTTGGTGGATGCTTAGGTGGATAGTGCAATATGCAATGGGAATGTCTTTTGTTTTTTAATACGAAGTGGTTTTTTAGTCTACTACATCGGGTTTCTTTGTTGTGCAGGATTAATATACACTTTATTCAGCATAGCTCTTACTTTTTGCCGTTCCGCTCTATTTCCACAGACAGGGTCTATTTAGACTTTTTCGTTTGTTTGCATGTCCCGTACTGGGGGGCATGCATTTTGGATTTTGAAGTCACTACGCATAAGGAACACCTGGTATTGATTTGGAAGGAACACAGTTACAGTACTTTGGATCCTTTTACTTTTGGTAGGTCCTTCATTTGTGGTAGGTCCTCTAACCTTCAAGTTTCTTACCTCTCCGCTCTAAATATTTTAATTTTGCTAAAAATATTTCAATTTTTGCCAATTTCATATTAGTACTATTGAGATTAACTCTCGGTTAAACACTGTGTTTTCCAACTTTTTATCTTGTCTAGTCAGGTCTATTTCATCGTGTGGATATCTAACTGAACACCATCAGCCATTCTTTACCTAAAAAGTATACCTAGAGGTAAATTAAGAGTAAAACGGACTTTGTTTGACAGTATCCTATATTATATATAGAACTCGTTGTCTACTTCCTTTTTCTTTTTCTTTTTTTCGCCTCTTTTTGTGTCTCCCACTCTTCCTATGATAAATTAATTTTTCTTCAGACACTTCTGTAGTGTTATTAAAACAATGGGTTCACGGAGGGTGATCATCTATCCCCCTTTTTTGCAATTTCTTTCAAATGCATGCAAAGTAATAGTCCACAGGGTTTTCTCTATTTATTATTATTTCTTCACATTGGTGACATAATCACTCTGTGCTTTTACGTGCATGATCTGCACGGTTCAAAATTTAGCTACCAGAGGGTAGTGCCAATAATTGTAAATAGTTCCTCTTTGTTTCTGTCTGCAGCCTTGAAAAAGTCCGAGAGGACGAAACACGTGTTGGCTGTTTTGTTGCTCATCTATGCCTGTTCATTCTGAGGAGTCAGTTTGTTATTGTAACCTGCTATATACTTTCTCATATGTGGATTCAAACAATTTTGAACTATGATTCAACGACCAATTACTGAGGATTAAACTTTTCCACACTAAGTCACCCGACTTTTGGACTCTCTTTGTTTGGAGTGCCCCGGTTTGCTCTTTTCTTAGATTTTGTAACCTACAGCGCTCGACAGAGGTGGTTGTCGCCATCCACCTCTGTGTGTGTGCACCTTGGAACCCTCGGTGGTTGGGTTTCTCTGCACCAGGCTGGCACCCGCCACAGGACTTGCTGACGACATACTATTGTGTTTGTTGTTTTTTGTTTCTTGGTTTCAGATGTGCGTCGCTAAGCATCAACCACCTTGTTCCAGTATTGTAGTTATCCTGCATTTCCACACCATGTGTCATGTCAGTGAGAGGTTCATTACATCTAGGTCAAGTGTGGGAAATACAAATACATTTTGTTTATGATCTTAGTTGTGAAATGTTCTATGAAGATATTTCTATGAAGATATTTCTATTGAATATGTCTAAAGGGTGTGCTACTATATGATTCAGTTGTATATTATAAAGCTTTTTTCCATAATGCCTAGTTTGTAAGATGTAGAATATGCATACTACATTTTTAAAATGTTTTATTCTCAGCTGTGTAAATGGGGGAAATTATTTTTCTTCCTTTATTAGTGCAATGTGTTCCACTGTTATTTCTGATTCAGGCAGTCTGCCAAGACAATTTGGTCAGAGTGTTATTAGTTTGCCCATCTGCATGATGTAGAGTAGAAAATGATTGTAACAATTAGAATTGTGATTCAATCAAAATGCTAAATTTTGTAAGCTGCGAGCCAGAGGAAACCACATTGGGCAGGGTTAAGCTGCTTTTTTACATAAGGTAGGTTTGGGGTTTGTAGCCTAAATCTCCTCTTGCTCCATACCAAAAAAAAAAATCAATTGCTCCCATTCTTTGAAAATTGCTTTTAGTGAACTGGCAGAAGATTCCATGGAAGAAAAACATCTAGGTAGTACAAACATTTAAAAAAAACAGTTTTACCCAATATTGTCAATGGGAGAGAGGCCCAGAATTGGACTGGGTTCTTCACCCTGTGATGGCCCTATTCAGGTTCAGATTTAGTGTGTCACTAGGCACTTGAGAAATTCATATTTCAAGATACTGAAAACTATTTATCTACCATGCCAATCCACAATTCCAATCTATAATTCCAGATGTGTCAGGTCTATGTCTACACCTCCCCTTCAAGTTTTCCATATGCATCAGTTGTGATTGATTTATGATTATGTGGAGCACAGAAACTGTCACAAACATTTCCAGAGTATTTAGCATATTCAGAACAGATCATTGTAGGTTTCTGAAATAAATGAAGATGTCATCCATGTACATAGACACAATGGGCTTGACTCACAAACTGCATTTTGTAGTACGAAAAGCAGTACTAGAATATTGCTAATTACGTACTACAATATGCAATTCACAAACCTAGAAGTATACATCTTCATCGCTACCTCTCCTATCTTTTCTAAGGGGGGAGCCTCACACAGGTAAGTTTACTATCTAGAAGTAAATGTTGGAGGTACCAGGAGAATGACTGGAAAAGGGATATACTTACTAGCAAATGGGAGGAGTTTAGGGAGGAGTAAGATGGAGTTTCAGAAGCGAAAGACGCCCAGCCATAAAAGAGTAAGCCCATTTCTATTCACAAAAAGCACTTTTAAAGTTAGTACAGCCAAAAGGGCCCAAACCTGCAGTAAATGTACTCCAGTTCAGAGCGCATGTAAGTCTAGTACCATACATGGCTAACCACTTGTATTGAAACCTCCTACCATAGAAAGTAATGAAGTTTAAAACTTAAAATAAAACCCTTTGGGTTAATAAATTATTTAAACTATCTTAAAGTATACATACATTTATTTTAATCTAAAAAAATATGGACACATGAAACATATTAATCTTTTGTAAATATGTCACTTTTGGAATTTAGAAATAAATGTAACATTAATTTTTTTATTAAAATACAATTTATTTACTTTAGTTGTATACATCAATTAAGTTTTAATACATATAACATATTTGTAATTTTTACTTTAGGTAGGAATTCTTTTTAATTTAAACTTCAGATTTTTTTTTAGATGTTTTTAAATGTATTTTAAAGCATTCAATATAATAACCTTTAAAATAAAAAATATGTTAATAGTGTGTAGCTCTTTCCTATTGGGTTCTTGCTTTTACAATTAACATTTGTTTACATTAATATTTAACAAAAATAATTTTGCCTTTCCTTATACTTTACCATAGGAAGAGCTGCACCCCAGGGACATAAGGTATTAGTGGTTGGCCAAGTGTGATTCTGGACTTACTATTGCTCCTTTTTGGCAGTTGTACCTTACATAAGTAAATTTGGATTTCCCCCACCCCCTGTTTCAGGAACGTGGAGACATGTACGTATACACTTTTGAGTAACTTTACACTCATAAATGCTGAATGGCAAAAAGAAGTAAAGTTACTCAAATGTGTCAGAGTAAACTTACAAGTGTAATTTACTCACATTTGCAAATAGCTTCAAACATGTGTAGGACTCCTCCTTCCCTAATTAGGCATGGGTGAAATGTAAATTGCGCCACACAATTTGCATAATTTTGGAAATCTCATGTTCTACGCCATTACACAAATACTCGTAATTATGTGGCAGCTGTGGTAAACTTTACCACAAACATATGGGAAAAATAGAACTCAAATACTGATGCAAAGACACAATTCACACTAAAATATAGCACAAAATGACAAATTTGGATACTTTTACCATAATTTCACCCAGCTCCAATGCCCTAGTAAAACATTTCCTTAAGCAACGATCTGCAAGCTGCTTCATAGACAGTGCAAACAAGAGTGCCGACAATGAACATGTCTGTCTGGTAATGCTGTGAACAAATCAGTCATCCAAAGCGATCATGACAGTCCTCACTTTCACTTTGTGAGCATCATACAGGAGCTTCATCCAAACGTCAATTTCAAACCAAACTTGCATTTTCCCTGTAGAGCAAACAGATACTGAATGTAATCAGAATAAATAATACATTGTAATCATATGGAGGCATAATAATGGTAATGAGTACAAATCAATATGTTTATCAGTGATGTTATAACATGGGGATCACAGTAGCTATCAGAGAAAGCAACTGTTGCATAGCCATTTTAGTAATGTTTCTGGGCACTTTATGTTAGCAACTAGGCTTGCCGCTTGTGCATTATAGTCCAGTTGCATTTTATTCTGCTTCTTTTTTTATTATTTTAGAATTAACCACATTTGTGTGTTGTTTTACTTTCTTTATCTAGTTATTCTTTCTCCTAGGAAAGAATTGCATTTCTTAGCAAGACATTCTTTTCACTCTGTTCTTTCCTCAAGGCTGCAGCAAGATAGGGTTGCAGGCAAAGTGGTACACGCATCTCCAACATTCACAGAAACATACACATCCTTACATGGGGACCTTTTCTCAGAACATCAGCTGTTTTATTATAAAAACACTTCTCTGTTCCATGCATATTAGAGGGAGATTCCAGCCAGGTGACCACGACCACATGCTGATTGACTTTGATACAGCTGCTTGCTGAGACCAGCAGTTCCCTGATCTATATGGTCTCTGTACACAACAGGCTTCCTTGCTCAGGTGTGAGGGATGATATCTTCCTGGGGGGGATCCTGAAGGGCGGATTAGGGTTTATCACGCTGTGCTCTATCGTAGCTTAGGTAGGAACTGCAGATATTATGTATAGTAACAATATGGTGTGACTTTTTCTGTGTTTCACTTTTCTTGTCACCATTTTCCTTCTAGCGTGTGTCATCATTCTAATTATTGCAATTCCTGCAATTTCATCTAAAATGCAGCTGCTTCAATAAATCTTATTGAACCATTTTCTGCCTCTGTTTGTCTTTACAGGTGTGAGACTAATGTAACTGAGAGGAAAGGATGAGATCTGATACACCACGATTCCCCTGAGAAGTCATTCCTGTTATGCTCCCGGTTGCCACAATTCATCCCCGCTCTTGGGCAGAGATGTGGCGCTGCTAGCTGGCTGGAAATGGATTAGGCCGAAAGTTGTCACATGGTGTGGCATTGGACTCCCCACAATTCAGGTGATGCTGCTGCCATAATCCAGCATCCTCATTAGGATAATGAGAGCCCACGTGACACAACAGACTGTGATATTTGACACAATTTCACTTATTAATCTTGAAATCTTTATAAATTTCAAATAACTTGCCACCATTGCTTTACTTCTTTGTTTTGCTTTTTTCTTTTATTCTTTTTTTTCCTTTTCCTATTTTTATTCTTTTTACTTCTCTCTCTTTTGCCATTCTGTTTTTACTTGTTTTCGACGGAAATGTTTGTACTTGCACAACAATAATCATAACTAAGTCACAATGAAAAATCATAATTTAGTAGATGAAATATTAGAAATGAAGAATAACACACTATAATTACTAAACAATTTTAATTATACTTGTTGAAATGTGACTAAGATTGATAAATGGTTCGCCATTTTGAGTGCTCCGAAGACGGGACTACATGTCCCATTCTGCTTCGAGGGCAGAGAGGGAGAGGAGGAGGACCTTTCACCTGCAACACATGTGGCTGCCTACTAGCACTATCAAGTGTAGCAACACGTCCCGCTGTGTCGGATGCCATTTGGAGTGCTGGGGAGACAGGGGCGATGGGTCCCATGCTGCTTTGAGGACAGAGAGGGCAAGGAGGAGGCCCTTTCACCTGCAAACCTTGTGAACGCCTACTACCGCTATAAAGCGCAAGTCACTTCTTGCTGTGCGGAAATCAGAGGACGCATCCAGGTAAAGCCCAGGCCAAGGACAGGCCCATCATGCATCCCTCAGCCCCAGGAAGAGGCAGGACAGAGCCACTCCTCTTGGCTCTGTGGCTGGACATCATTGGGGATTCCCGTGTGAAGGTACTTTTCATAGCAGTGGCATCATATTTGACCACTCCTGCTTTAGAACATTTCTCATTAACCCTCCTTAGCCGCTGTGTGGCTCAAAAATGGCCTGGGCCAACAAAAGTTCCCCAAAAGGTGGATGTGGACTTCCTGCCTATGCCTTATAAATCATCAGGGAGCCACTGGGCTACTTCGTGCTTGAACTCAGGATCTATTCTTTGCACTTTGCACTCTGTGGAGGAATGCTCCTGATCCCAACCCAACTGTATGCAGCACACTTAGCCATTGGTTTTTGGGTTAGACCCTTTGAAATTAGCCTTGGCTGATGGTAGTGGAGGGGGCCCTATAGTTTTCAACTGTATAATAAGTGAGGCAGTATCACCGTGCCAAGCTGGGCTCTGGGTGAGGCACTGTTGAAAGGAAGTACCAACCTGAATCTAGCTCCCAGGGTCTATTCTACCTCTGTTTCTCATACACATGTTTTATTTCATAGTCTCTTTATGGTATGTTGGCTGCGTACCACACTTAGGTGGTCATTCTGAGTTGGCGGTAACTGACCCGTGCGCAGGCAGCAGTCTATTGACAGCCTTCAGGGTGGCTGAGCAGACCGCCATATAACGAGTAAGGTGGTGAACCCAACGCAACACAGACAACCCATTGCCAGCACCGCCACCACCGACGAGCAGCATCAGGCGGCGGAAGCCGACTCCATGCAGGCGGAAGCCAATGTCCCGCCTCGATATTCCAAGTAACCACTCCGCCAGGATATCCTGTGTGGCATTGCCGCCATGAAAAGCCTGGCAGAAACAGAAAGTATAAAAGGAAACACCCACCTCCAGGCACAGACATGCTTCTGCGGCTGCCATGGCAAATGAACTGCTTTGTATCTCGCCATACACCTTCAGGGCCATCAACAACGACGAAGACGACAACCGTAAGTATACCTAGCACAGAGGGGAGGAAATGGCAGTGATACACTCCCACACAGAACACACATACCTCACACAGACAGCGAAGGGCACACACAACATATGTCAATGCCAAGTACCCAATACACACACAAAGCCAAGGATACACGTTCCAAACATACAGCACACCAACACCACCAACACACCCCGTATCCACACAACGACAGCTAGACCACAAACACCTCAACGTTGGCATATACAGGCATGTTGTGCAACACCACACATACCCAAACCATGAACTCCATGTAGCATTGACACACAATCAATAGCTGTGTACACACATTCAAACAATCATACACGTGATACAACACGTACAACCAACATACAAAGAAATCCACACTTGCAGCACTATACACACAGATGCACACAACACCCCATACAATCACACAAGCAAGCAGTCACACACATCACAACATCCCCATAGCCCAAACCATCTATCCAGCTCATGCAACAACACAGACACAATCCACACACAGACCTCACACACCTATGCACACAGATGTCACACCAGCACATAGAAGGACAAGCATCTCATCTTGCCAACCACAGCAATGTGGGCAGATGTATTCATATACAAAAGAAAGAAACTATATACAAAATGTGCCAATGGAAAAAACAATGTCCACAACTGCAGGGTACATTGTCCATCAAACATGGGCCCAACTTGACTTCTGACTGCAAATAGGCCTTCACGTAATGGGGGCAGCACTGGGACAGGTAGGCACCTCAGGGGTGTGAAGGTGGTGGGGAAGGCTTGGATGTGGAAGGGACATGTTTAGGTTTGGGCTTGGAAGGGGTGACTTTGGCACTGGGAGGGCTGTAATCCTTGCTGGTTGGAGGAGCAGTGGAAGCACCAGAGGGGGCACCCAAGGAATGGGAGGTCAAAGGGCCTGAGAGGGTCGGGGGAGATGCTGTTTACGGGGAAGATTGGGTGGGAGAGGAGTAGAAAAGAGGTCAAGGGCAGCAGGGAAAACTTTCTTAGGTACACGGGGCAGTCACATGATTGAGGGTTAGAAGTGGAGGTAGAGGGAGTGCTTGTCTGTTGTGTCTGTGTGCTATATGTGGATGCTGGTGTGTGCAATGTCTGTTTGTGTGTGGTGGCTGAATGTTGGGTGGGTGAGTGGGTACATATGCATTCTCTGGGAGGAGGGGGCAGAGATGCAGGTAATGGGAGATGTGTGAGTAAATGTTGTGGTGGTGTGTGCAAGTGAGGTTGATGTGCTTCAGGTGGCAGGGACGGTAGTCGTGGTGAGTGCGGATGTGGTGTGTGGGGTGGGTGTCTGTGAGTCTGCAGTTGTGGTGATGAGGGTATGACAGGAATGGTAGTAGGACCAGTGTGTAATGATGCAGTGCTGGAAGGATGTCACTGGAGATGTGCCTGCAAGGGAGGAGGTGGTGCGGAAGTGTCTGTTGTGGTGTCTGCAGATGTGTGTTATAGGTGTGCATGCCTGTGTGAATGTTTGTGATGCCTATGACTGCGTTTGCACACCTTCTCTGTTGTAATGGGTGTATGCTGGTCTGTAGGTGTGCTTTGGGCGGGTGTAGGGAGAGGGGTTGTGGATTGGGAACAGGTAGCTGGAAGGGAGACGGAAAAAGAAGGGACACTGGCTGATGTCAGCGAGGACGCCAGAGCCTGAAATGATCTCAGGAGGGCAGACAAGGCACAGTGAATGCCTTCCAGGAACGCATTTGTCTGCTGCATCTGGGATCCCAGTCCCAGGATGGCATTCACGATCATTGTCTGCCCCACAGAGATGGACCTCAGGAGGTCAATAGCCTCTTCATTGAGGGCAGCATGGTTGACTGGGGCAGGGGCAGAGATGCCTGCGGGGAAGGAGACACCCACCCTCCTGGGTGAGCGGGCACGGGCAACTGGGTGGGGTGCTACAGGGAGGGCAGTGCTGGTAAGGGTGGTGGCAGACAACGATGGTGTTGGCGTGGTCCCAGAAGGGTCCGCCACTGCCAGGGAGCCGCCATCGGAGGAAGAATTGGAATCAGATAGGCTGATAGCTCCAGTCTCCCCCGTGGTGCTCCCCTCGCCCTTCATCCCACTGGTCCCCTCGGCTTCGATGGTGCCAGCCTCCTGGGTCCTGTGGGCTGCTGCATCCCCACTTGCCTGTGCCCTTCCTCCTTCCCAGATGATGCTAATGCACACATGGACAGATGAGGAGAGAGAAAAGGAGGGTGGGAAAAACAGAAAGGGAGGAAATGATGAGAACCCACACATCTACTTCACATAAAAATATGCAAACAACAGTCTCTGCTTGTAAAACAATAGGCCATTTAGCATTCACTTCCAAATAAAGACATGCAAACGATGTCCAAACTCATCTCAACCTTGCAGCCTAAACACCTGAATGAAGACACCTACGTGCCTATCAACTGCCAAAATGACTAATCCTAAAATCCAGCCCAGGAACATACCCAAACACATGTCATCCATTACAGGATTATACAAATCGTAGCACAGAGGTACAGAGGACACTAACTAACTGACAGGAATGTATGGAGTACCTGTGGTACAGAGGTCCATTGATGTAGGAAGTGAAGCAATTTTATTCTTCACGTAACATGCCTTTTATTACCCATATAGAGTGCCAATATGACCACCTCATACTACTACAGTATACGTAGAGATGGAGGATGCAGTCACTGACATGATGGCATACCTGAGAGACCCATACCTACAGATGAACGTGTGTCACAGTACCACCACTTCTTATCCTACATGGCTCAACGTAGCAACCGTCACACACTCCTACTTGATGGGTCTGATAACCAGGACTGTACATTCCATAAATCACATCTGACTAAGTTAATTCCAAGTCCAAGGAGGGTGACAGTGCACAACCATGCAGTAGTCACCTGACAGTCAACACTTACCCCTGTGTGACTGCTGTGCTGCCTTGAAGTGCCCATCCAACTCAGGGTACGCCACCGCCATAATGTAGGCCATTAGGGGGGTCAGGGTCCGATGTGCACCCCTCCCACATTAGGAGGCTGTCCCCAGCTGGGCCTCTGCGGTCTTCTGGGCCCTACAACGCAGGTCCTCCCACCGCTTCATGCAGTGAGTGCTCCGGCGGCAATGGACCCCCAGGGTCTGCACTTCCTTGGCGATGGCCCGCCATAACCCTTTCTTCTGGTGGGTGCTGACCTGAATGGGAAACAGTGAGAAAAAGAGGAACATGATGTAAATAATACCAATACAGCAGTAAGCTTTGGCGACACACAACAAACATGGACCATGCACACTGCCAATATCCAACACATATCATGTGCATGCTACACGCATAATCAGTCATGACATGTCAATGTGCACACACATATATCGTCATACACCACCCAACATGTTCGACAAAGGATGTTGTACTGACCTGTTGCCCTGGAGCACCGTACAACCGCTCATACTGGGGTAGGACCCCTTCCACCAGTTTCTCTAGTTCCTAAGTTGAGAAGGCTGAGGCCCTTTTCACAGAGGTGCGTGCCATCATTGCTCCAAGAGACAGAACACAACAGCACACAAAGTGGAGGTCCGTTCTGCCCGAATGCCAGGAGTCTAGTGAGCTGGCCCACACAAAATGGCGGTTAGGACTGCAGCGGTCATGACCGTCACCACCGGCGGTGATCGTCATTGGTCCCAGTCTCCCATAGACATCAATGTTAACCAATGAGGAGTTGCACGATGGTTTAGACTGCCCTCTGCTATGACGTCTTCCGGCGGCAGAACAAAGTCACTTCTAGCTGTCCAATGCATGCCAGACACGCGGATGCCATATTAGTCTGTTACATTACTTTCCTGACTTCACACAGTGTAACTACCTGCATGTCCTCACAAATACATACTTTAGGTCACACATTGTGGATATTGACACATGTAGTGCATGTCTGTCGGCATTACCACACTTGTCACAGCATTTGTCAGCGTATATGAACACATGGAAGGTGTACGGGTACATGTCTACTAAACGTCCATTCCCACAGGAATTATGTGAGATCCTCTGGTTAGGAAGAGAGGGTGGGGCAATGTGTATTCCCACAACATGACAGGCAACTTGCATGACTAAATCCTCTTGACTGTCATGTGTCATACTTGGTAGCCTACATTGTGGGAGGTTCACAGAGAGTTGTTTGTGTTCCCGCACAGATATCGCCACTCATAGATCTTGAAACTATGGAAGAGTGCCATATTATCATGACCTATCGACTAAACCGTTTGTGCATCAAGAAACTGGTCGTCAAGTTGAAGCCAGACTTCCTACCTATTTCTCCAACGGTCCAGGTGTTGTCAGTCCTGCATTTACTGGCGAGTGGCTCTTTTCACGTCACAGTCACACAGGCTGCAGGGTTTTCACAACCCCACTTCTGTAACGTGTTGCATGTTGTGCTGGATGTCCTACTCAAGCATGTGCACAGGTACATTAGGAATTTGCCCCTATAAAAGCAGCCTTCTACAACATATCAAAAGTCCCACATGTAATTGGGGCCATTGATGAGGCTCACATTGTCTTGGTACCTCCGAGGATCAATGAACAGGTCTACAGAAACCGGAAGAGTACATATTCGCTCAATGAACAAGTGGTGTGTCTTGCAGACGAATACATTACACGTGTGAACGCTAAATTCCCTGGATCAGTACATGAATCCTACATCCTGAGGAACAGCAGTGTCCCTGCAATGATGTCACAGCTACAGGGAGAAAGGGCCTGGCTCATAGGTATATGTACTGCTCTCCATGACAGACGTTTTTGCCCCTCACAATACACACAGTCATCTCCCTGCCTAGCATTGTTACCTATGTTCATGTTCCCTTTTCCAAACAGGTGACTCCGGATACCCCAACCTGCCTTGGCTTCTGACACCTGTGAGACATCCAAATACATTAGGGGAGAACAGGCACAATGAGGAACAGGGCCAGATGAGGCATGTGATTGAGAGGACCTTCGGTCTCTTGAAAGCTCAATTTAGTTGTCTTCATGTGTCTGGTGATGCCCTACAGTACCGACCAGGCAAAGTATGCAAGATCGTTGCTGCATGCTGCATGCTCCATAATCTGGCCCTCAGAAGGCCCATTTCACTGTTGGAGGAGGGGGACATTAATGCTGGAGCGGTGTTTGTGGCCAGTGACTCTGATGCTGAGTGGGAGGCTGACGAGGATGAGGCACATGACAACAGGACTGACAGGATTCGTCACTACTTTCATTGATGTACAGTTATGTCTGCATTGCACATCATCTGCACATGGAATATGTATTGCTGAAGCCAATCTGTAGCTAGTATTTGCATGCATGAAGGTATGTGTGGGGATTAGCGACTTACATGTTTGACGTGAAATTGCAGAACAGTGATCTGGATGCAGCAGTCAGGCAAGGGTAGGGAGTGTTGCATTGTGGTAGTTGTGGTACTTGCTGAGGCATGCATGCACTAGGTGGGGCTGTGAGGGAATAGTGTCAGTGGGGAGCTGTGGCATGCAGGGCTGGTTATAGGGTCCATGGTGGGTTGGTGCACACTAGGGTGGTGCGAGGGGGTGAGAGAATGGTGGGGGTACATGCTTTGCACAGGGACATGTTGGCCGGTGGGTACAGTTGACTTACCAGTGTCCAGTCCAGTAGCTATTCCCGTCAACCCTTCTGGGTGTAGTATGGCCAGGACCATCTCCTCCCACGGTGACATTTCTGGGGGAGGTGGTGGGGGTCCTCTACCAGTCCTCATTACGGCCAATTGATGCCTGGAAGCAGGGTCTGTACCTTCTCCCTAAGGTCGTTCCAACTCTTTCTTATGTCCTCCTTTGTGTGTGGATGGTTCCCCCCTGCATTCACCCTGTTGACTATCCTCTGCCATAGGTCGTTCTTCCGGGCTATGGATGTCTGCTGGACCTGTGCTCCAAACAGTCGCAGCTCCACTTTGATGATTTCTTCCACCATTACCCTGAGCTCCTCTTCTGTGAATTTGTTATTTTTTGTGGTGTCATGGTGGTTGTGTCCTGGGTTGGCTTGTGCAGCACAGAGATTTTCCACTGTTGCAGGTTAACAGTATTTTTCTTACTAAAAGGGTTGCCTGAATAGGGCCGGGTAGGGTGGATCATGACAGTGACTGTTTCTTCATAATTTTAGATTCCCCTCTCAAAGTGCTCTATGACTGTGCACTAAATAATCTTTCAGTAAGCAGCTGCATAGGGCCTTTGCCTCTGGCTTACTTCTAAAGGTAATTTGCCTGACATAACACCTCCGTCTATCAGCAGCCACAGCGGCATTCAATGCCCTAGCACTCCTCTGTTCCAACCAGGTGGTATTTTTTCAATACCAACCCAGAATCGCTATTTGTCACTTGAAGGAGTATACTGACTTTGCAAAGATGAGCAGCTGATTTCTCATGTCATTCCACCTGACCCCTTAGAGTTTTGCCCACCCATATAGATTACACCATCACACAATCTGCATCCTCGCTAGAATTAGAGCTAACCAGGTCCCATAGCCCAGCTCCCATTCAGCAACCAACTGGTGCTGTCAAGAGACCTGCCCTCCCTGTAATGATGCATTAACTAAGCTCATTTCTTGGAATATGGAATATTGCAGACCTGCCTTGCAAATCCAGAGTACTGTGAATTTACAGCTCAAGATGACCTATGTCTCTTTCAAGAGGCATGGTCCCTGTCACCCCTCCACCATACAGGATATGTTAATTTTGCCAAGGCAGCAGTACCTTGAGGGCTGGATGGGTCTTCACAGGGATTAGTGATCTGGCCCAAAGCTACCATCACTGGCCCCTCAAAGGAGATCAAGGTTGACTCCCCTGATATATTATCTGTCCGCCTCACTGTTTGTTCGGACACCATATATTACAACTGTAATGTTTACTCTCAGCCAGCTGGGAACAAACTGGAATCAACTGTTGTAGACCACCTGAACGGACACTTGTCCACAATCCAAGCCTATGCCAGGAAAATCGTGGGGATTGACTTTAACTACCAATTAGGTCCTCTCAGCATTTATAGCCAGACCCCTATAGCTGACGAGGATGCTGCCAGGCTAATCCCCATGCTCGAAATTCTTCCCATTAAGAAATGGTTCCAGGTAACACTGCAAATGAATTCCTTAAATTTGAACCAGGCGCTGTGTGCCTGTGGTGCTAGAATGAGCTCTGACAGACCAGGTATGCATACTTACAACCAGATTAATCACATCAATCTAATGGACTATATATTGCTAGACATAAGACTCTGGCAATGCTTAATTGATATGATAGCAATTCCCCGCTCTGATAGTGACCACAATGCCCCGGTTCTTAAGCTAAGCATATTCACCAGTGTGCACTCTAGCACTGAAGGCGAGAACTTAAACAGAAGATTGAGAGTCACCAGACATGGGGTCAGTGGTGCAGGGTGAAACATTTGCAGGAGACCATTAACGGGATCTATAGGTCAGTTGCCAATGGCATTAGTAGCATGTCATCACTGGCCCTGGCTGAGGTTTTCCACAAGCTCCTGGAGGCAAATGCAGAGGTGCACATTCAGCAATTTAATTTAAGAACATTAGAAACTACTTTTATAAGGAGATTGGTGAACATTGGGAAGAAAGCACCACAAATCTTGGTATAAGACCTCATGTAGAGTCATCAAAATAAAATTGGTTATTGTGATTAAGAACCAAGACAGACACCTGGCCCAGGTAGCTAGGCGGTGCTACAAACACGTGATAACAGTTGCAGAAAACAAAGGGAGCTGGAAAGGTTGGGGGGCCTCCTAGAGGCCACTGGAACCAACAACCAATACTTCTTTTGGAACATGGTGTCCACTGGAAGTAGTGAGGGGTTCTGCTCCATAATTAGCAATATTTCAGCCAGTGACAGGGTGACACACTTTTCTAGGCTACACTCACAGAATGGATATCAGAAGGAATCTGCATTTAACCTATTGGGCCTGGGCACTATGGGCCATATTTATACTTTTTGACGCAAAATTGCGCTAACGCAATTTTGCGTCAAAAAATTTGCGCCGTCTAACGCCATTTGGATGCGCCATGCGGGCGTCAAATTTATACTTTGACGTACGGTGGCGCAACCAGGAGGATGAGAGCAGACCAGGAACCAGCCAGGAGGAAGCATACAGGAACCAGGACATTTTTAAAAAAAAAAGAAAGTGTCGCTTCAGTGCAGAGGAGCAGGAAATCCTGGTGAAAGAGGTGACGGAACACCAGCACCAACTTTTCATCACCTCCAAATTGCCACTCAGTAGGAGAGAGGCCATCTGGAAACAAATTGTGGACAACATTAACAGTGTGGCTGAAGAACGCCGGACAGTCACCGAGTGTAAGAAACGCTGGCATGACTGCAAACGTAGGACCAAAGAGAAAATGGCCAGGAACAGGAAGGCAGCAATGCAGACTGGAGGGGGGAGTCCAGCACAACAGGAGGCCCTGGACCACATGCAGGAGATGGTCGCAGCCGTCATCCCGGAGGAGATCGTCACAGGGATTCAAGGACTGGACAGCGCAGACTACCACGACACTACGCACATGCAGGGTAAGTCGCATGGGGAATCCTAATACAATAATGGGGACTGTAAGCAGGGGGGGGGATACCTACTACACAATGCATGTAAGTCAGCACATATATGAAGTGGCATGGGGAAAGGGGCACGGCAGGGGGGCATGCCCAGTACTGACCGAAGCTGGGGCACGACAAAATACAGCAACCACAACAGTCCCACGGGGACATCCTGTAATTACAACAAGAGAGCCAAGGGAAAGCAGTGACAGGTGGGAAGGACACTACCTCAAATCCACATCCAGGCACTTGTATTGCAAAATCTATTCTACATCAACTAGGTCCCTATCTGTAATGCAGTAGCAAATACAACAACTGTAACTTAACTGCAAACACAGTTGACAATAACACCTCTCATCTCTGTGCAGCTATAGTACCAAATGGCAGAAACCCCACCCTGGAACATACAAACATAAATTAGGGGGTGAGGGTGACATCTGCAATTACTCCTAGAAATAAGACAAAGGTACCAGTACACTCAATTGCCGAATGTCCATAACTGACACATACATAAGCCTAAGTAAACAGCAATAGGAGCCACACAGCACTAACGATACACACATGCTGCATACGTCAGGGTCCCTCACGTGCCTGGCTAACAAGGCTACATCACTAAAGTCCTACTGCTCAGACAACAACATTGAGGAGGGAACACAGGCAACTGGTCACTGAAACACACCTGCAAAGTCGGACAAACAAATAGGACCTTCATACGATAAACAGGCCAATCCAATTCAAAACACATCACCCAACATCATCTCAAAACATCAAGAATGTTTACATCCATACCACATCCTAACATTGACATGCATAGGTAATGCCACGTTACATGTACAGATCATGCAATGTGAATAAAAAGTGTATGGGGCAGGGCCTGAGAGGCAAGTGTGCTGGCAGGGCAGTCACAACACCCACAGTCAGTCAAAGTGTAGTGTGGCAAGTGAAACGTATACTTTGCGCATTAGCCTCAGGCTGGAGGCCTTTGTGCATCTTACCCTGAATGTACTTATACTCATTTGCTCACATCTAAGTGCCTCAGAGCAATTTGCACTAAATGATTCTCATTGCCCTTCCTATCAGTTAATGTAGCAAATAGTCAGTCCTAAGGTGTTGTCAATTAGTCAAATCACACTGTTTTGCCTACTTCTGCACTGGAGTTTGCCAGAACATATTCACTCTGTGCCCCAGTCAAGGATACCGTCTGGTACGTTGCTGATAGATGTGGTAGGGGTCAAGGTTTGGCATTCCTGCGTAGGGAAACTTTGTCATCACCATGACATATGTCTTTTACATTCACTCCCTTGTCCCAAGACACGCATGGGGGAGTTTCCAAACAGAAAATAACAACTAGATGCTGCCTGCCTTGCTGCTGATGCACAACCAGATCCTAGCCCATTCCTCTGATATGAGGGATGATGTCTCCCCTGTGATTCTGACAGGCAACCTCCAAACTTAACAAGCTGTGCTATACATAGAACATGCAGGGGGAGAGTAAAAACAGTTAGGCACCATGAAAGCTGTGTACTAATGTATTACTCTCTTGCGGACTATTTCAATTCTAACAGTGTGTATTGTTTGTGTAAATGGGGTTCTCACCTAAATTCCTACAAGTCAGTTGTACAATAAAACTTCATATCAAACTAATACTGTCTATGTCATTTGTGTATGGGAACCTACCGGAAAAGATACAAATGTGTAGGACCTGAGTGACCACCACTTCCCTGAGAAGTTCCAAAGATGTCATGCGCTCGGATGTCTAAACATTCCTTTGATGTGGGAGACCAGAGGCACTGCTAGTTAGTCTTAGCTAAATTGAATATCTGGGTGACAGAGTTATTTTCAAGTGCGTCAAACTTAGTCCCCCACACCATTAGCTATCCTGCTGCCTAGAAAGCCAAGAATCACATGTTGGATAATGAGAGCCCACCCTACAAAATGTCCCTCCATAACAATAGTGAAACACCGAGTGAGGAGTTGGAGAAAAAAACACCTATTCCTAAATAATTACAAAGCAACACCTAGAGGCGACCTGGCAGACATGTCTGAAAGATCCATATCAAACATGTGACACACAGGTGGGCCATAGGCCTACAACAATGCCCTATGACGGACAGCAGATACCTAGACAAACACAGAGTACAATGTTAAGGCATCCAAAGGCTTGTATCTTACTGCAAAATTGTCACAACACAGACACACTAATTGTACCCTGTTTCATTGCAGAGGAACACAGATCTCCTGCTGATCTGCCTGTCCATGAGTTCCCTGATGACATGGATGACGACACCATCAACCTCCCACAAGAGACCATTGACATGGTCCTTGAAAGCCTCCAAACCCCACCTTCAGTCACAAGGAGGAGCACAGAAGAAGCAGCCACCACAGTAGAACCACCCGCCACCCCAATTGTAAGACCTGCCAGCTCCAACACAGCTGAGGACTCTGACGACACTGGTACCAGCTTCGAAAGAACTGTCGTTGGGGTCCAGCGGGAGCTGGCCAAGGAGGTGCGGGTGGGGATGCAAAATATGGCAGCCAGCCTTGAGGGGGTGCGTTCGTGCATGTTGTCAACTGCTGATCAGGCAGCTGCAATGCAAGCCAGAAATTTTCTCTTGGAGGACATTTAAAAAACACTGAAGGAAATTGGCACAGCTGTCATCCAGTTGACACAACAACTCAAACTGCAAGCCACTCAAAGTGTGCACAAATGCAACATAGAACCCCTCAGGGCCGACCTGGCTGCCTACCATCGGGATGTGGCTGCCATTCTGAAAAACCAGCAGGCCCTCCTTGCTGCAGTACTGCCCTTCCTTACTCAACAGGGATCAGCCCCCGGGATGTCTGCCTCCATGTCTTCTAACACTGAGGTGTGTGTTGCCCCTTCACAACCAACAACAACAAGGACACACCAGGCAACACACACATCAGAAGAAGAAGACATGGAACAGATAACATTCACACGCAAGAGTACCCGGAAGCCCTAGTCCCTGCACCATGCCCTTCTCTGACCAAGGTCCTACGTTTTGACACATGCCAGTCTCACTACAACTAACCTCAATGACTGTTCGGCAATCCACTGTCTGACTTGTCCACCTTGCCAGTGAATGTTTCTCTCCTACCATTTGGCATTTCATGTTCCTCTGCACTGTCTGTCACATCACCCCAGCATGTCAGGAGCATCATCCACACCGCTTCTGTAGGATCACCATGTAATAATGCAACAGAAAGGAGTCAGCAAACATGGTGAATGGACATTTTGCACAACACCACTTATAAATAAATATCACTTGCACACCTATTGTGTCTCTGTGTCATTTCAAAATTCAACTGTGCAGTAGATAACTCCAAAGTGGCTGTGTGGAAACCATGTCGATTCTCTATACTACTGTCCTGATTTCATGTATACTGAATCATCTGTGCAGTGGCCAGGATTGCATCATAGCTTTACTATACTGAGGAAAATAACTGATGAAGGGACTAAGCACACACAATCATGCTGTGTTGGACAGAATGATGCACCATCTATAACTATTCTACACAACTAATGGTGGCTGAGAAATGTAGGCACCATGCAATACTAAAATTTGAAATTATGCTGTAGAATGAAAGGAATGATAAACAAATTACACTGCATCAATCACCCTTACGGCGTATACTTCCATGAAGGAAAGTCATGCTGAATCAGTACACACATGATGTAGGTCAGCAATGATAGCAACAAGACAAGAGTGTGAACAAATCATCATCTATAAAGCTCTCCCTGAACTTCACAATGCTGTCCGACCTATCTATTTACCTACAATAACAAGTCTGGAAGCACTCTTTGTGAAGTAGGATACATACCAACCCCAAACCTTGATGATCAATGCACACTACCAATGGTGGCTCTCCCACATGGTGGATACTTACCAAGTTAGCACACGGGTAGCTGGCATGTTAAACCTCATAAGCCTGGGGATAGGGAGCATGGAACACAAATGTCATACTTAACATTTCTGCTACACTGATGTCAAGGCCATGAAAAGGTAGCACCTAACGCATCAGGTAAAGGGTTAACAACATTTTTATTTAAAAGTAGTAATAAAAGAGGCAACACTTACTAACCTACACACATACTATACTATCCTAAACAAACATATATTTTTTATTTTTTTATTTTTTTTATATATATATATTTTTTTTTTATTAAACAGGAATCCCAACATTGCCCCCCACCCACCCACCAACACAAAAATATTAGATAGAAAGTATAAGGATCCCCCACCCTCTTACCTAACACTAACTAAGCTAATTACCTATACTTATCCTACAACTAACCCCCCAAACCCAACTAACAGTATGAAAAGAGGAAAGAGGGGAGAGGGGAGAGGGGAGGGCTAAAAGTTCAGGAGGGCAAAATAACTAAAGATTTGCCCTCTGAAGTGTGCGCCGGATGGAGCGCACCTTCTTTTTAACTACCGCCATGTCCTCCGTCAGGTTGTCCACCTTTTGAATTGACATGTCCAGTTTCCTAGACAATGCCTGGAAGGCTGCAGGGTCAATTGGAGGGTCACTGCTGGTCTGCGTGCCGGTGGAGGTGGAGATTGTCGCTGGAGTGGAGTGGCCACGGGACAGCCCTGCTCCCAACACACGGCTGGGTCCAGGTCTTGAGGAAGATGGCTGGTCCATCGCTGGGTCCCCTTGGGCAGACCTGGTGGTTGTAGGTGGCACCGTTGGTGGAGCCTGTGGTGTGGCATACCACGCCCCGGAGGCCCGATCGGAATTGTATCTGCGGGCCATCCTCCGATACCCACACTGCACCTGCAGGATGTGCCTGTACCTCATTGCCCTGTGCTCAAAATGGTTGCGCTCTGCGGCACTCAGGTTTGCAGCTGTGAAGAGAAAAGGGAAATATTGAGCATTGAATTTACAGTGGGTTGAATCCCACAATGGCTCA
Organism: Pleurodeles waltl; assembly: GCF_031143425.1. Lineage (NCBI taxonomy): Eukaryota > Metazoa > Chordata > Amphibia > Caudata > Salamandridae > Pleurodeles > Pleurodeles waltl. The sequence goes on from NC_090440.1 coordinate 346,310,473, forward strand.
TTTGTCCATTACTATAAATATATTGTATGCAGCAATTGTTACAACATAGTTCACGGAAATGCTCAGAGGAAGTACATGTGAATCATGCATCCCTAAGGTCATATCACACCTAGCATATCCATGTCTCTACATGATGGATGACATCACCCTAAACTACTCATCCAAATCATACCTAAGGCATTTGACATTATGGCACCAGCTCTTCCGCATACTGACTTCAGTACATATGTCATTCTATGTGATTACACTCACACTCCTCACTCAATAGCATTTTTAATTAGTTGTGTGCTAAGATTGAACCCCTGGCCCAGAATCATGTGTCCACACTAGGTGTCAGATGTAGGAATTTAGGAAAATCAACTAGCAAATTGCAAAGCAGAACGGTGTCTCTGACACCGTCTGCGAGTCGCTATGGGGTCCCTAAAACCCACCTCATGAACATCAATGATGTGGGTTCCAAGTTGCCCCACCTTAGCAACATGGGCACTCACGGGGATGGTGGCCTGCTGGGACCAGCAGAAATCCATAGACGTGACTGTTTTTAAATTAAGTAAGTTATTTCTCCCCAAGTGTAGGCCGTTTACCGGAAAGAAAAATGAGCTGCAATTATTTTTAAATCACAACAATTGTACTTGGAAATTTTCACGGTAATTATTGGTCCCTTAGACCACTGGCTTTTTTGCGCAGGATTTTTTTAGTCCACTCACAAAGGCTGAAGCTTTACAATGAGGACCCCTTCCAGTCAGCAAGGTGGTTACCATCCACTTCAAGTGGATGATAACAGCTACTCACTTTGCAACCACGTACTCGGTTGCAAATGGGATTGCCTACCACTGTGATTTGCAAGTAGGTCTGGTAAAACCCTTCATTATGTCAATTTTGAAAAGCATTTTACTCATATGTACATGACCACCAAAGACATTTTGGATTAGGAAACAGACGTTTGCAAATCCCACACAGATATTTATGCCATTTGCAACGTGTAGACATTTTTCTCACTCTGGCCCAAGGTACTAACTCAAGTCACAAAAGGTGTTAAGTACGTGTAACATACTGGTTGCTACAGTCCTAGGTACCCTGTTTCACAGTAACATCCCAGTCTTTGTGGGTGGTGTGGGAAGAACAACCAACAATCCCATGTTCAATGCACACCCAGGAGTGTACAGAAAGTGCAACAATTATGTGCCTTCACACACAACACCTATGAAGGGCTAGCAACACGTTGTAGTCAGCCCAACCTTGTCACATCCCAGGTCCACACATGTAAAAATGTTATGACTTAGCCCAACATAACATACTATTAGTGAGGCATGTTTAACAACACACACAGGGGAGGTAGTACACCCATTCACATAATTCAACTGAACACCTAGGGCATTGCACTCAAGTCACACACACTTCGAGTTCACCTTGTGGAAGTACATGCCCATGGAAGATCCAACCTACAGTGTACACAGTCCATCCTCAACTAGGAAGAAGCACTTGTCATCAATGCCATGTGCCTAAGCTATCTGGGAGACTGTCAGTCTGATATGCAGACTCAGTTCATGGCAAGTCCCTGACCAAGTCTAACATTGACCAGTCTATTCGAAATGAGTCATACCATTCCCAATTGCCGCCATAATTGAATGGGCTACAGCCCCTCAATCTGAGAGATGACTACGTATTGCTTTGCAGAAACATAATTCTAATTTGATATCACACTAAAAGAACAAAGCCAATGAACGGCCAGCACATCAAATCATTAATTCTCTTGAACACACAGTAATCCATCATGCGTCATTACCAAACAATGTAAATAGCACTCAGGCGACACTCACTGTAGGTATCGGGGTCGTCAAAATGGGCCACCTCTCCCACGGTGTACGGGGCTGGTCCACCTGTAAAGCATGAAACAAAGATTATACTCAGACTGGGTGAACGGACAAAAGATTTCTGTTACAATGACACTGTGTGAAAATGACATGGTAATGATAGACTTTCACACATGCTCATCCTGCATGGATCACTTTGTATTCAACATTAACATTGGATGAGTCTCCTGCTCCAGTGTCACACCCTACTACACTCATGCAGTGGTCAGGACAGTCAGGTGTCGTCCAAGTTAATCCTCCATTAGTATGCCCCAACAATAATGTTATCCATACATCTCAGCATGTGCATCCCCGAGAGACATTCCAAAACTGGTTCCATGAGGACTGCATGACCACTCACAATTAAACAGGCTATTTGGACAGGGTCAACAGACAGCAAACAGACACACATGTGACATATGTGTGAACAACATGACTAACTTCATGTGACGTGACGGCAACACACATGTATAGCATCATCATGTGTTTCCAATTTTCTGTCTAGCTATGGCGTCTGCATATGTAGGTATGTTGTTTCTACATGACGTACTCACTGGCCATTATGACCAGTGGAGTACAAATGGAGCCGTTCACGTGTTGCTTTTCTGACACAAAGGCAACACTACATTACATGCAGCTACAGGCATCTGGTATGTGTTGCAAAAATGATCCATCGGACTGGTAGCATAGGTCTTCATACACATTCTGCAACAAATACACATTAGGACACATATGTATACCTTTGTAGCGCAGCATTTGAAACATTTTGGGACGCAGAGAGGGGGCGACTTAGCATAATACAAATAGATGTTGAATTTATAAAGCTGTCATTGCGTGTACATGTGTTGCAAGAATGGGGAATAATGTGTATAACCATGGGCCTAGGTTTCCCTGGCATTACACACACTCAGCTACTTATTTTGCAGATTCGCTAACAATCATCACATGTTCACACACCGATTTCTGTCATTCCCATGTAATTGTTTTTTACTCACCAACATGGCCACCAATCTGGAGTCCCAGGTGGTCCAGCAGGTCCTGTTCCCTGGTGATCAGATCTGCCCAGCGGTGCTTGAGTTGGTGTACATTCCTGAGACTCCCATAGACCCGGACCAGGTGATGGCGCACCTTCTCCCACCGGATTTTCCTGGCCTCCGTGTGATACCCCTGTATCACACGGCCCCCAGCTTCCAGCATTAGTGGGAGGAAATGGCTTACGAGCCATATGAACCCCCCCAATTCGTCTTCCTCCATCCTGGACAGGCGAGGCCTACCTGACATATTGAGAGGGATAAGAATGTACCAACAAAATATAAAATATAAAGGGGGAAATGGGGAAAGGTAGAGGTGTGAAAGAAAAAGGAGAAGTAGAAAAATAGCCCAACTAACCCCCCAAACTATGCTACCCACAACAGACTCCCACAGTCAATACAAACTATCACTGGTATAGACAAAATAACACTAAACAGACTGAGACAATGTGATACAACAATAATAAATTGACACTAAGACAAAATACAAGGCACACAGGACACTAGAGCAGTAAAACACACGACAACACCTTTCACACAACCACACAGTCTAGAGAAATCTGAGACTGCAAAGTGAAAGTGAAAGTTACCTCCCAGTACAGATTTTGTAAACAGGATATCCTATTACATCACTTCCTGCATAAAATGGCCGCCGTTTTTATTTTCCCGTTATGCGTCATATTTTCACGCATACACAGTTGTGCGTCAATTTTTTATGACGCATTACAGTGCACATGATGCGGAGTGAAAAAATATTATATGAATATTAATAATTAATACTGTACATGAAATGACCAATATATTGTGCATGTAGCGTCAATTTCACCACGCATACATCATGGGCGTCGTTTTTTTTACACGTACAGTGGTGCACATGATGCGGAGTGAAAAAATATGATATGAATATTAATAATTAATACTGTACATGAAATGACCAATATATTGTGCATGTAGCGTCAATTTCACCACGCATACATCATGGGCGTCGTTTTTTTTACACGTACAGTGGTGCACATGATGCGGAGTGAAAAAATATGTTATGAATATTAATAATTAATACTGTACATGAAATGACCAACATATTGTGCATGTAGCGTCAATTTCACCACGCATACATCATGGGCGTGTTTTTTTTTTACACGTACAGTAGTGCACATGATGCAGAGTCAAAATTATTGTGGATGTAAATAATATTTTGAAGGCGAAATATCAAGACATTTTTGGATACATTTGTATCTGACTCTGCATTGTGTGCACTCATGTACGTGAACAAATTATGACGGCCATGCTGTATGCGTAGAAAATGGAGCAAATTTATCCAAATGTCTTCATGTGTTTAGCTTTGGAAAGGTGATTTGTCATGGTCAAACGGTGCGATGTGAGACACATTTGTGTTTGTATATGACAAATGTCCGTACTTTTATGTATAGACGGCCTTCACACTGTGATGTTTGGGATACGTTAACTAATGTATTGACCATATTTGACAACATATTTGGTGTAATTGCTGATGGCTATTTTGAAATGATGTTTTTGATACCATTATGTATTCCATCTCCAAAATGTGCCCACCTTTATGATGGGGATGCTTTTATCTGTAGTCCTAACAGGGAGTGGGAGAGTCACTTTCAGTTTTTATGGGGCTGACCATGTCCCATTATGATTTTGTGTTTCATATTTGTGTAGGACTTGTGACATGGAGGCCACACATGTGCCTTATGCATGTGTTTAGTTCACAAGTACATGATTCTTGTATGTTTTGGGGGTGGTAGAGGTGGAGTTAGGCCCCCAGCACCCTAGGATTTGACCATCCAGAATAGCTACTGTATCCATGGAGTATTTTTATCATATCATGGCAAACCTGCAGCAGCGGGCGAATGTAAGGCCATATGGTATGAATGACTGTTGACCATTCATTCATCTCATTAGCCCATTTGACGATTGCAGTAATGATGATTTGGAGCTAAGTTGCATACCATTTTCATATGACTAAGTTTGCAAGACTCTCAGCGTTCACGATGTGATAATCCGAAGATTTTTTTGCTTGTCTGTGTCCCTTTCTGCATAAACTGGTTTAGTGTCATGTTACAATCTTCCTGCTAGGTTCAAACTGGGACACAACTGTGATGGTCTACTTTCAAATATTAGGTTGGTTGTATGACATATGTGTACATGTGTGTGGGAATGTGGATCCACTATGACATGTCTGTGTGTATGTTGTCACTGTAACTTCAAGGTCTCCTCCTGAGTTAGTGGCAGCTGATGTTGTTGCAATTGTGTATTGCTCACATCATACACTTGAGAGAAGCCATTGATGACATGTTCACGTACACATGGATGGTCCCACCCTGTCTCTGAACACGTGTGATGTGACTTTCAAATGATCTCCAATTTTGGGCTGGATGAGAGACTGTTTCAGTTGTTTGGATCCGGCATGTGTAATTGTCACGTTTGTACTCTTGTTGGGCTCTGTGTATGGTAATGTAACATGTCACATCCTACCCTCTGTGCATACAGTTGTGATGTTTATTTTTGGTGTGATGAATTTTAATGGCATTCTTGATCAATGAGACGACATTCATCTTCAGCTATTTCAAACTAAAGGTGGTCAGAAATGAATAGGCCAAAGCATGATGTGGTGTTTGTTATCTGTGTTTATTTACAAGTGTGGAATACAAGTGATTATAATAACTTAAGTAAAAAAATTGTTCACAAGCTGTTGGCGCCTACGCACTCCTGCTGCGGTGTTAGGTTGTTCCCCCTCCTGTTGCAGGCCAGCATCCTCCTCATCATCATCCTCAGGCATGTCTGGGTCCGGTTCAAGGAGGGGAATGTTCCTTTTTACACAAATATTGTGTAATATGGCACAAGTGAGTATGATCTTGCAGACCATCTCTGGGGAGTATAGTAGGCTTCCGCCAGTGATGTCAAGGCAGCGGAACCTTGACTTTAGGATCCCAAAGGTCCTCTCCACAATGCTGCGTGTCCTCTTGTGGGCGTCATTGTATGCCCGCTCAGCAGCAGTATTTGGGTTCCCATATGGTGTCATTAGCCAAGGCTGGATGCCATACCCCTGATCAGCTGAAAGAGAAACACAGAATGGTATCAATTAGATGTAGGAGGCACTGTTGTACGTATCTTTGATGGCAGTAGTTGTGTTGTGTTGTCTGTGACTATTTTGTGTACTAATGTGACAACCTATGGTTGTTGGTGGAAACTTTGGCATTGTTTTTTTTCCTTGGCTGAGCAAGTGTTTGTTGTCTAACTGTTTGTCAGCAGGATGTATTGGTTTCTCACGTACAGTGTGCCCTCCCTTGCATTGTGGCTTGTGACACAGGTGTCCGTGTGTCCTCACTGGGGGTGTGATGATAGTTCCATGCAGAGTTGAAACATGAAAGGGTATTAGAAACGTTCATATGAACATACCCAGGCCATCCCATCCCTTAAAAGTTATGCATTGTATTAGTGTACAGGTTATTGTGAGACTTCCAATTTGCAAGGTGACATTTAGGCAACCACAGTCATGAATGTCTTCACACTAAGCTGTGGAGTAAATTAAAATGCGTGAGAGGTTCAATGGTGACTTGTGACACATGGCTAGTGATGTGAGTACCTCAGTGAGTTCCTGTCTAGGTGTTGCTATTGTGGTGTATGTGTTGTTTATCCTAGAGGGTTTCTGTGCAGTGAGTATATAAGTAGATTTTTGTCCTTACCAACAAGTAGTCCATTGCCATACCGTCCATCCTGGAAGTGTTGGTTGATGGTGCAGTGACGGAAGATGAATGCGTCATGTACACTCCCAGGATATTTAGCCACAATGTTGCTGATCAGTCCTTGGTGATCGACTATGGCCTGCACGTTGATGGAATGTGTGTGCTTCCTGTTGCGGTAGAGGTGTTCACTCGCAGCAGGTGGCACAAGGCGTACGTGTGTGCAGTCGATTGCACCAAGGACGTGCGGAAAGCCACTGATGGCGTAGAACCCCTGTTTTGTTTCCTGCTGCTTCTGCACTGTGTTAGGGAAGCAGATGTGGCGGGGTGTCAGTCCAATGATGGCATCCAGTACTTTAGGCAGGAATGCGGAGAAAGATGGTTGTGAGATTCCACCAACCAGGGTACCAGTTGTCTGAAACGAGCCACTTGCCAGCAGGTGAAGTACGGCAAGCAGCTTTGTTTCGGTTGGGATAGTGCGTGGAGTCACTAAAGTGGGGGCCAATTGCTGTTCAATATTTGTCAGCAGCTGCTGAATGGCCTGCCAGTTCAACCGGTACCTCTGGATGATGTCTCGTTCCCTGAGGCCATGCTGGGTTGTTCTTGGGCGGATATATCCTCTCCTGCCTTCTGCGCTGTCTTTGGGGTCCCTGCTGTTGTTGTTGTGGCTGCTGTTGTTGCTGCAGGGCTCTGCGTCTACGTGCACGTTGAAGAAAAAGCACCTCCATGTCTCCCTGTTGCTGCTCTGCTGCTCTGCTGCTCTGTTGTTTGTTCTGTGTGTTCTGATTAAGTACAGGTGTGTTTGCCCCATTTTAACGCCTGCCCTGACCCAGGCGTTAAAATTTCACGCTATTCGTGCTTTGCGCCATTTTTTTGCGCCGACTGCCGCGCGGGAGTGATTTTTGCCCTGGAGCATAAATACCACGCACCGCTATGTGCGTCTGTTTTTGGACGGGAACGCCTACCCTGCATGTCATTAACGCAGGGCGGGGTGCCGCTTCCAAAAACTGGCGCACATAGCGCCATTTTCCTGGTGCGCCGGATCGGGCGTCAGGGTTTAAATATGGGGCAACGTTTGCGCTGAAAGTGCGTCAAAATTTTTGACGCACATTCGGCGCTAACGGTGTATAAATATGCCCCTAAGAGAGTCATGTAGTACTAGAGGGGTGAAGCTCTGCAGCCCGTTTTCCCATTCGTATATTACAAAAACAAGATCTTGATGTCCTAGAGATCATAGTCCAGAAAATAGTCCTGGTCATTGGGGGGATTTTCCCTAATAAAGCACCAGGACTAGACAAAAGCCAAGGTGAATTGTTCTTGAGTGAGACAGGCATCTGGAGTGCCTATTTTTCAGTGTTAGTTACAGTTATTATGAAAGAGGCCTCCATTCCACCAATGTGGGCAGGAGCTGAAATTATCCCCATTTTAAAAAAGGGCTCATTGGACTTGCTTATAAACTACAGGCCAATAAGCCTCACTGACAGCACACAGAAGCTATTCAGCAGGGTCAAATTGGTTAGACTGCAAGAATAGATATCTGCTAAGGCAATTCTAACTCTCTTGCAGGCCAGGCTTCAGGAAGCACAATTGACAAGTGTTCCATTTACAGGTGTTATATTGGAAAACAGTTACCCTGGGTGGGGGCTGTCTCTGTCATTTATTTAGATTTATGTTCTGCCTTTGATTTAGTTCTGAGAGAAACCTTGTGACAGGTTCTTACTGAGATGGGGGTCCGTTGTTATCTGCTAGATATAACAGTGAGACTGCATGCTAAGAATTACACGCAAATAAGATACGGCAGCACAGGTAAACTGACTCAACCCTTTCCCATGAATAGAGAAGTCAGGCAGGGCTGCATTCTCATCCCCATGTTATTCTCACTTTATATTAATGGCCTTGTTACCTTTTTACACCTGTGTGACAATGACACGCCCAGACTGGCAAACCTGAGGGTACCTTCCCTCATGTTTGCCAATGATACCTTACTCCTCTCTAAACACCCCATGGGTCTCTAGAAACTGCTGGACCGATTTGAGTGCTTTTGTAAACAGAAGGGTCTAGAGATTAATGTAAGCAAAATTAAGGGTCTCCTTATGAGTTGCGGCAACTCGCAGGCAGTCGATACACTCCACTCCTGGCAGTCTGACTGCCAGATTACAATCCTGACAGTCGGACCTCCAGGGGAGCACCATCAGGATTACGGATCCCAATGGTGTGGCAGCAGTCGGAGTCGTGATCATTCCAAGGAGTCCACTTTCCGCCAGTGTTTCCATGGTGGTTTAACCTCCATTGAATTGCTGGTGGAAAGTCAGTGGAGGGCCCCCCTGCCAGCACCTTCGGAATGCGCACTGTCCGCTCTGCATTAAGGGAGCCTAGGCCAATGCCGTGGCACCGTTTCCTCTGAGCTGACCAGTGAAAACATTGTAATACAATGTTTCTGTTGACAGCTCGGTGGAAACATCAAATACGACGGGCGGGGGGGGGGCTCTGGTCTGATGGCAGCTTCATCCCCACAAGTTTGGCAGCCCAACGGTCAGACTGCTGAACTCGTAATGAGCCCCTAAGTATATGGTCCTGAACCCAGTGCACTTGACCAAGACCAATCCTATGTTAGCAGGGATCCCCCTTGAGCATGTGCTCACTTTTGCCTATTAAGGCATAACACTGACAGAATACTTAGGGTGGAACTCACTTATGATGCAGGCACAGGCTAAGGCTGAAACAAGTGGTGGCAGGAATCACCAAGATGTTGCTCAGCTCACAGTTCTGCCCCAATCCACTGATCTACAGATCTTCAGTCACCAAGCATTAGGGGCAGCTTGCTATGGAGCAGAGCTGTGGTGTCATCCTATGTACGAACACTCTAGCAATGGTGGAAAACTGCTTTATGCGCCAGGTACCTGTGTACCCATAAGTACTCACCTTCTCCCAGTCAGGCTGAATTTTGGGCTGAGATCATTATCTGAAAGAAAAGGGCTGTGCACTCTACCACAGTGGAGGAGAATATTGGCTTACCTGAAGCTCCTTTCCTACCATAATTGGATTGAGGAAATTTTGTGATTTCCCACCTCAACTAATATCTTGTGGATAAAATATATTAAAGTAACCTTCTTGTATATAGGGCTTGTAAGTCTGTGGTGTACTCTTTGCGCGGTCATGGCAAAGTCAAACTAACTCTTTACTTACCCAGACAAGCCATGGGACTTTACCAGACGCTTTCTTATTATCCAAGGACTCATTTGGAAAGGGCATCCTCTGTGAAGGGCAATGACTGGCAGTGCCCGACTTGAGGTGACCCCCAAAGAAACTGCTGAACATGTCATTTTTTTGTCCAGCCTACACAAGCAGCAAGAGGTGCTGGATTATCCTACAGTGCCCCAGAATTTGGGGGCCAGGGAGCACAAAGTGGTTCTTAGATTATTGAGATTTGACACCAACAAAATGATGGTCTTTGCTCTCACTAGATATCTCTTGGAAAGTGGAGAAAGAGGCAAAAATCTGAGCTGCCCTGGGGAATTGGCTGGAGGTGTTCAGTCCGATTCATCCTATGTTGATCACTTAATCAGCCTTAATAGTGAGAGTTTGGCTTAAACTATAATGACAATCACTGGCTTCTTCCTATACCTAAGCTCATTATTGCTGCAGTTATAGGAAACTCCTGTTTGGAAATCAACGAATAACTGACCATATATGTCTTTACATATACGTTCATCTTGATCATAATAGCCTCTTTCATCCGGTTCGAGTGATTTTGAAATATATTTGTGTAGTACATGGCATATTGTTCTCCCTTCAATGTTGTACTAAGTTGCCCTAACTCATACATAGTCTATAGGTCCATGTAGCTCAAATTCTATGATCGGATACACCTAATGAATTTACGTGACTGTGACCCATTTGGATACTCTCTTTTTGCTGTTTTACATGTTTTTAACTATTGCTTGTTTGTGCTTTTATCCTCATGAGCCAAAGTAATGCTTCTTTGAATTGAACTGGATAAGTGGTTCACAGGATATTAATATGAAGCACAGTAATAAATGACATCAAATTAAATTAATGAAATTGGGCCTGTAACTTGAATGCTACTAGTGGGTCTGCAGCACTGATTGTGCCACCTACTTAAATACCCCTTTAAACATGTCTCAGGCCTGAAATTGCAGTCTGTGTGAGCAGTTTAAACTGCCATTTCGACTGGGCAAAATAAATATTTTGTCAGGCCTAAACCTTCCTTTTAAATACATATGTCACCTCTTGGGCAGACCCTAAAATGCCAATAGGGTGCAGTGTATTCAAGAGGTTCGACCTGTACTTTTAAGTTTTATATGTCTTACTAGTAAAAAAACAAATTTTCAATGCTGTAAAGCCTATCTCTCCCATAGGATAACATTTGGCAACATTATTATATTCAATGAGAGATACCTTTCAATTGGGAGCAGTTAGGAATGTCAAGTTTGGTGTCTAAATAATTGTCATTTGAAACCCTCTTTAGTGGTAAAGTTGGATTTTAAGTCTCAATTCTGAAAATGCCACCTTTAGTAAACAACTTGTGACATCTTCAGAATTGTTTTTATTAAATTAGTTTATCTAAAAGAAGTGGGCATTGCCAGCAATTGTGAATATTTCCAATACAGAAATAGAAATGCTCAGTCATCACGCACAGCTGTAAAAACATTTTCTGCTTTTCCACTTCTTAAAGACTAATTTGGCGACATTGCTACAGGACAATTCACTACTGAAAAACAAGCCACAATGAAGCTTCGCCCAGTTGAAATTCCACTGCAAGCACTAACAAAGTAAGTCTTCAATTTAATGTATTTAGTAAAAAGATACAAACCTCAAGGCGAAAACTTCAATTTATTGAGTGATTTTACACAGTAAATCCAGGACTTGAAAACTAAAGAATAATGTCTGTGAAAACCTGAGAATAATCACTTTGAAAGACTAAATGAAGACTGTTCAGTCAAAAAGTGCCTGCAAGCACACTGGCAATTCATGTAAATCACACTACGAACCAGTTCCTTTTGAAAAACTCAATGAATATTAAGACTGTTTTTTCAACCAAGAATATCTGTTCACATTTTCCAATTTATGCTACAGTTTCAATATACTACAAAGAAACAGAGGGAACACATACTATAATAGAGGTAACTTAAATCAACTACAAGGGGCTCTAGTTGAATGATATATGCCCACAAAAAAACAAAAACAAAAGGAATCTCACAAAGAAATTTTTCTCATTTTCTTTTTCAGTTGTACCCAGTCTTCATCCTGAGGAGACCCAAAAGTGAAGGTGTTTGAAACGTGTCAACCTTGTGAGAGACGAGTTTTGCATTAATATTTTTCTCATATGTAATTATACTTACATTTGGTTGTATTATTCATTTTTATAGTTAACTTTTACGTGTCATGCATAATGTGCTTGTTAAATTGGCCACCATCGAACGTGAGGCCTACACGAAGACTTACTGTAAGAGGCTGAGTGAAATATTAAGATTTAAACTCTTTTCTGCAGGATTAATTCTCGAAAATAATTTGAGCATTTCTTGCCCTTTGCTGGGCCTGAAGCTGAACAAGGCCACTGCGTAATGTTGTCTGTATTAAATGTTTGTAATATGCACCACTTACATGACTTCATGTCTGCTGTTTGACCAGCTCTATTCAGTTGCATAAAATAAATGTTTCTAATTCTTGTTTTCTTCCGAAGCTGTTGCCTCACCATATCCTGTTTCTACTGTTATTAAGGTCTGTAACCCCTCTACAATGTCGAACAAAAGAATGAATTGAGACCGAATGGAAGGGACTTACAAGGATACCTTTGTATAAGTTTGAAACTACATATGAGGAGAGATGACCAATGGGGATTCAGTGGACGTCTAGAAAAAAAACTTAGAATGAAATGACGATAACTAATATTTTGGTATTTGGTTGTTCTTTCTACGCATGACTTCTTTAGCTAATCCACTTATTTTTGTCTTTTAATATAACAAGACTACACAGTCATTCGAGGGATCATTCTGGGATCATCCACCCATTCTTTCAGGATTCTCCTGAGAGAGATTACGTGCCACATAGTCTACTGGCTTCTTGCTACTTTATTATTTTTCTGAGTTTAGCTTGTCTGTTCTATGATGAACTAATAGTCTGATGGTTTGGGAACATTATAGTCCAAACTTCTAAACCGTCATCCCTTTCCCGTTCCTGATCTGTTCCTGACGTTGCTGTCCACTTGATGAAGCTAATCTGATTTGCTGCCCCAATTAGGATAGGTAATATAATTGTGTGATGTCTTGTTTCTTTGCCTTTGTTTTACAGGTACCAATCTGCTCGCTTTTGATAATGTTCTAGTTAAGTATTTTTCCAAATTAGTGTTACCAAACATTTGCATGAAGCCCAACATGCTGATGCTAATTAGGGGTTAGTGAGGTATAATTTCTTTACTATGAATGGTTATTGACATTGTTCTTTGTTGATTCAAAGTATTAAATTTCTCTTGCTCAAGTCTTATTGCTTTTGATTTGTGTATTCTCTATTGAGATTATTCTTCTTATTGTATTGATTAAGCTTAGATTTTTTCGCCGACTCGATCAGCCTGTGTTGTTTCTTTATATGTGTCAATTGATGTTGAGATTAATATTCGTGACTTTAGTTCTGTTAATATGAGGAAAAAAATATCCTAATTCTTAATAAACTGATGTGGTTATTTAGAGTCACATTGATCACGGTATGTTCTTTATTGGTTTTCAATTAAATGTATATTGCATTATGGCTTTTTCTTTAAAGTAGACAAAAAGGTTCATCGACCTCGAGCATGAAGTCCGCTATCTAAATATAGCAGTGATTTCCGTGCTCACAACCTCTATACATTTGGGAGTTGTTGTACTTTTCAACTACCTATAGGCAACACTTATTGTAAAATTAGGTCCTTTGTCTTGGAACAATTAATTAGTTGCTACAACCCCTATACATGCCTTATCCTAGGAGTTTAGACAATTTTGACAAAATAGAGAACTCCTTCTGTTTAAGAATGTGGACTGGTACATTTTATATATGTTATGTACAGTTAAAATCGAATCAAGTGTGGCCTAAACAAGCTTATAAAACCTTTGGCTATGTCATTCAATGCTTATGAATGGGTTTGCAAAATGAGTTCAAACACAGATTACAATTTTAATATGTATATGATACATTGTCAAGTTAATTACATTTCTTTATCATTAAGGACTGAATGGTGGTATTGGTTTAATAATTTCAGACTAAGTATATTGTGGTTATTGTATGTACTTTCAAAAGTTGGAATTTTCTTGTTCCAACCATTTGGTGTCTGCAGCCTGTTTCCTGGGTCACATGACTAGGTGTAGCTGGCAGTTGGTCTTTCTGTATTGCTCCCAGGCAGTGAGACAAAGGAGCGTAAGTGTTAGCAGGATGGGTGTCTCTGAATTGGTCAGGGGAGAAGGTGTCCCATACCACACTTGCACATCACAAAGGCTCTGCCTCAGCACACTCACAAAGGGTTTGACGCAAGTCTATTGTGAACACAGACCACCTAGGGCAACAACAGCGAAGCAAGAACTTCCAAACACTTCTGGGAGAAGAAACCTCCAGAACCTTCAACTACTTCAAAGTGAACATCATGTATAAAGATTGGACTCTGAGACCCAAATCTTGAGTACACCTCTGGACCTGCTGCAAGAAGAACTGCTACTATGCTGCCCCGCTGACTGAGTGAAGGGACTGAACTTGCATCTCGAACCCAGGACCATCAGACCACTCCAAAGGCTAGTTGGCTTGCCTCCAGACCACAGCCTTAGGGACTGTAAAGGCTTGAACCATCTTGAACCCAGCACCTGCACTCAGTCGGCTGGGAGTCTTATCCCTCCCCCAAGAGGTGCCATCCCACTCCATGACCCTTGTAAGTGGGCTTGAAGGTGCTCTGCCAGCCCAGCTGTGGTCCTGTGAGCAGAGCCAACACAACGTGGCGCATCTCTTTGCAGCACTGCTTCAGAACCGCCAGTATGCAATGCATCCCAGATGCAGGACCTCGCTTCGCAGCTCTGCTTCGGAACTGCCAGTATGCAGCACATCCCTGTTGCAGGCCTTTGCATTGCATGCTCCTCAGTGACTGCATCCTTCAAGATGACACAGGACTCCACATCTCAGCCCCACTGCTTCCTCTGAACCACTGGTGTACGACGCATCTTTGATGCAAGACTTCACATTGCAAGTCCCTCTTCCATGGCCTCATCGGCTACAACACAGGACCTCACATCCCAACTCCTCTCAACTGCCACTGCACAACACATCCTCAACTTGGGACCTCGCAACACTCCACAACCAAAGGATTTAAGGTACTTGGTTCAGCAGGCCTAACTTAACCGCTGCATCTGGCCCAAGCTCCAGCTTGGTCAGTCTGAACTTGTAACTTTGTCCTGGTCCAACAATATAACTACATTTGGCGCTTTGATCCTAGGCATTAATTTTACATAAAACTTTAAAGTTACTTATCTCCAGTTCTACCGATTGGATTTTTGTTGTTTAGTCCCAAGTAATGTATTACATTTTAGCCTATTGGTCTAATTTGGTGTGAAATTGTTCTTGTGTTATATTTTCACTTTATTACCGTTTGAAATACTGCATAAATACTTTACACATAGCCTCTGAGTTAAGCCAGGCTGCTTTGGGCCACGCTACAAGAGGGTAAAGCACAGGTTAATTTATGGTTTGCTTCTGTTTCACCGTGACAGAGATTGTGGATGCTGCTTATGTAGGGTTTCACCCCTCCTAACTAGTAACCACATTTACAACAGATATCATGTCAGGTTAATGGCCCTGGTGCTGATGTCTGCCTGTGTAACCTGTAGGTTGCACTTTTCTATGTCACTTAGATAGATACCAAAGAATACATATGTAATTGCTGCAAAGACTATTTACTTTACATTATCAGTGAGCAGTTCTTCTTCCAGGGAATAGTTCAAGAGCTTAATTTGCTGGCAGCAGAGAAATCTGTGTAATTTGCTGTTTATATGTCCCGATCAAAGTCAGACAACTCAAGTGTTTATTATGACTATTGCAAGATCCATTTTTTAAACTGGGGTTCATACAACTAGCACACTTGAAATTGGAAGAAACCAGGTCCTCCCCTAGTTAAATAATCAAGTATTTAGATTGCTGCACAGCTGTGTGTACAGCATGGGGATCACAGATCCTCTTCTTCGCAGGACCAACTTGACCTTTCAACCTTGTAAGGTGCACAAAAGTAATACAGCTGCTTCTTAAACTATGAACTGAAAACCAAACGTGATGGATACAAAGTTGCAAAAAAACTGTTCAGGAATGCAGGTTCCCTTGACGACTTGGAACAGTCAGGGAAATGGCTTTTTAATTTAAAAAAAAATGCAGAAGACCAGAGAGAATCAAAATAGATGACCACAATTGAAACTTTTATCAGGACACACAGAAAGTGAGCAGTTTCACCATCCGAAAGGTTTCTCTGCAATTGCAGGATCCCAGCGATCAGTGAGGTAATGAGTTTCTCTCTTCTTTTTTCCTTGCTGTGCTGGACTCATCGCTCAGGAAAGTGGGGCTCTGAGAAACAAGCATCAAAGGCTCAGGGAGGCACCTTCCCTGAGTACTACTGATTCAGGCTTGCTGGAAGACAGTAGCGAGCTGGCTGGGAGAGGGAACAGGTATGTTATCAGCTGGGAGTTGTAGCTTGTGCTCGGAGTACCGATATTTTTGATTTCCCTGTAAAAATATTAGAGGTGGGAGGAATTCGCTGAGCTTGATTCTGCTGAATCACATGAAATTACATTAACATTTTGTGGAATTCCGCAACTGGGTGGAGTAGGCATTTTGCACTATTCTCTTGGCGCAAAATCTGTCCTCATTCCAAAAAGTGGTTGCACGGATGCATTTTGCTTAAGAAAATAGCACGGCCAAGTCCCACTTGGTGCCCTTGCATACTCTGCACTGATTAAGACCTTTAGTCACTGCAGAGTGTACAAGGGGGGCTAAGTGTATGCAGTGGTTTCTAAATTAAAAAAAATCACTCCATACTTTATCAGTTTCGCTGTCAAAGCTGAAAAGAAATTGTCAGTAAATCTGTGTTATAAGACTAAAACAGAATTACCAAGATTCCTCTGATGTCACCAGCAGAACGGCTCATTTCAAGTACTAACTATAAGTCCCCACAGATGGTAGAAATATGCTTATTAGTGCAGATAAGAGAGCTCAACTATTCTGGAAAGTTATGCTTGAAAATGGGTTGATGAGCCCAGGTGCATTGCAGCTATCACGAGTTTAAGCAACAGCCTATCGGGCTCACCATCATCTAACCACAAAGAACCAGTAATCAAACTCTGCATCTGAGCAGCTGCAAACACGGGGGTTGAGGAAAAATGCACGTCCATCAAACAGGGAAGCGGGTGGTACTTCAGAAGGTAAGCTGTGGAGGTACTTCACTTATAATATCAGTGACTTGGGGGTTTAGAAAGCCCGCTAAATTGTTCTCAATTGTGGCTAGCTGCATTTGTTCTGGGTCTACACCTGTTTCTAAAAGGCCTTCTGGCAAGAGAAAGGCAGACAACACTGGGTAGTGTCGTTAAAGACTTGCAGGAGAAGGAGGGGAGAGATGGTCATTCATTGGCAAATCATTTACAATGCATTTAGAAATAATGTCAAGCATTTTCCTATGCAGGTTGCCCTCTTACATATCCCAAGACACGTTTCAACCAGAAGTTTCTGGATTTTACTATTTTTTGGGGGTATTGTGAACCTAATGAGGTCTTCAAATATTCACCGGACCTCTGAAAAAACTTTAACTGGCCTTTTCAAGCATATACATTAAATATCCACACAAGTCATTTAATGCAGCTCACATCAGGGCGAATATGTCTGCATAATATCATGACATTTCCAGGGTAGCAGCAAGACAGATGTAAAAGGTCCCTCAAGGCTGATGTAAAATTGTAACAAAATGCAAAATGTCCACAGACTATAGACATGGCCACTGGAGTTATGTGACTTTATGGCATTTTCCACGTAATTATAAATTTGCCACACTTCCCACAAGGCCCATCATCTGTTGAATAATTTGCTGATTTTAACAAAAAATGGATTCTTGCTCAAATGGCTCAATCATTACTAAACATGCAGATAGCCTGATGATGCACAGTGGCACGCCCTTTGCAAAGGTTATCTGATCACCTTTCAATTGCTGATTACTGTATTTAGGTATTGAACCAACACCTATACTGAGGTGACACCTGTGCCCAGACAGTGTATTATATGCAAAACTGATAAAATAATAAAGTAATACTCCCACAAATTGTTATGCATAACTTGCTTTGTCTTGCTGCCTAATTTAGTCAACCCTGTCGTCTAATTTGCTCTTCAACTGCAGCATTATTCCAGCGGCCCTAACAAAAGGCCATACATTTGACCTTAAAGCAGGTATAGCCAATCACTCATATCACCCAATTTCGGCACTATATCCGTATGCAATAATTCCAACGACGAGAGCAATATTAAAAGCACGCGATAAATTAACAGGCAGTATAGACCTACCCA
This sequence comes from Pleurodeles waltl, assembly GCF_031143425.1. Lineage (NCBI taxonomy): Eukaryota > Metazoa > Chordata > Amphibia > Caudata > Salamandridae > Pleurodeles > Pleurodeles waltl. The sequence continues at coordinate 346,328,632 of NC_090440.1, forward strand.
AAGGAACTGAACTGCGCAATATTACGCATGGCATTTTCACACAATTAGCTTCTAGTTGCCCCCACAACTGACAGTAAACATGCCCCAAAGACAATAACACTTTGCTTCCCTAATTATTTGTGGTTTCTAGATTTAAATCACCTTTGTCACCTTCCAGACAGGTAGGTAATGTATTAATACAAATACTTTACAATATCTACACATAAATAAACACATACATTAACAAAGCAAAATGTATATTTGAAAATGTAAAGCAATTGAGATTTTTTAATGCCATCTGTAACAGACAGCGCTCCGTAAACATAAGCTAATAAAATGTAACTCGTTTTTGCTCATCCCAAATAGCAAAGTAGTAAAAAATGTAACTGATACATTTATATGTTATATGAATTATTTATTGCATGGCATGATTAATGTACCTCTATATGGTGTGTTGCTACTTAACAAGGAAACATCGTGTTTTGTAAAGAAATATTTAGCATTCATATATTTTGATTATTAGCGGCCTAATGTAATACTGTCAACACAATGTAAAATACCAGTGCATTTGGGCTCGCTAACATTTAAATAGTCTTTTAATGGCCTGGCTTGCCAGGGCAGCTGTAGCTAGACAATTACCTGAGCATTATTAGAGATTGACTTGTTGGGACCCCCAGGAGTACGTTTTGATTGGGCAGAGGGTGTGTGCTTCCACAAAAAAAGTGCTTGCCCTCCACACAGCTGTGATTATTTTGTTTATTTACCCAGTTGTATGAGCTTAAACATTCAGGGGCACACACATGACATTGTAATGTTAGTACAGCGTTTTGGATAACTAGATAATTTATGTTTTTTTTTTTTTTTTTTACTGGCAGCATCCCAGATGAGAGGAGGGCAGTCATTACCACACATGGGTTTTAGGTCTGGTTTGACAGTGCAACCTGACCTGTTAACCTACACCAATATTATTCTAGAGTCCTTTGCTTCCAAATACATATTCATTCCCATGCAATTTACTTGAAATACTTTAACACACTTAATACCGACGTAGACTAATACAACCTTGGTTAACTTTCATAACGTCCAACCAAGAAGAGCATCTTCCTTGCTGACAACATAAAACTGTGGCTAGAATCGGCAACTCAATGCGATTGTGTAACATTTCCCCCTTTCTACAACTCGCGGACTAGATCACTTAGAAGATAACATGACTTTAAACAAAAGGAAATGTACGTCTTTCCACAGTTCCTCAAACAAATGAGTATGAATGAAAGCATCACCACTGACGAATGTCGCGATTGCCAAATACCATGGTGATTAAGCTGCATCCCACCTCATGCTTCTTTCTTCCAGCCCTCAAACCGTCCTGTCCATTTATTTCATTTTTGCAGGTTCTTTTTAATCCCTGCTGTGGCCCTTGTCACTGTTTTTTGCTTTCTTCCTGCTCCTTTCCTCTATTTGTGTTTTTCTTGCTGAGCTTTCAAGTCTCTTGAGGACATGTAAATGCCCACCCCAAAAATGAGTGCCTGTGGGCCCCACTTGCAACTACTGGCTCAAATTAAACAATGCAACAAACCTGAATATACCCACAGGGGAAGACATTTCTCAATAACCATATACCATTTTGTCACTGTCCCCGATAAGAAAGGTCTTTCGACTACACTGCTGGAGAAGACTATTTTGAGGCAGGCTATCACATTAAGGCATCTGCTTGTAGACCATAAATGGAACTCTGATCTCATTGAGTGATGATATGTGTTGGTTAGCACTAGATCCCATCACTTTGAGGAACCAAAGAGAGACTGTTTCCCTGCATTGCACTAAAAACTGTTCCCTATTGCTCCAATCTGTTTTTCGACATGCACAGTTTAAACATCCTCTAAATGGGACCCTCCCTCCATGCCCAACAACATGTGGGCTCAGTGATCAGCTTTTATCATACTTTGAATTTGCACATGCCTTGTCAATTAATTTGTCTAGTTCTAGGTTACTAAATATACAAGGTTCTAACAAATGCTTACATGGTTTTGCAATAAGAACTGGCCCTTGAAACTATTTAAATAATTACCCACCAGGTGACTGTGTGGTCAAGTCATCAATAGTATCCTGCTTGCTAGAAAGCAACCCAATATGGCAGTTCAAGTCAAAATGGACCTGCTGCTTTGTTTTTTTTGCAGCAAAAACACATTAGACTTGATTCATAAAATTATGTGTGCAAGTACATTATTTTTCAAGCTTGATATTTATATATTTATTTATGTATGTATGTATTTATTTTTATTTATTTACTTATATATTTAATTGAGGAGTTTTATTAGGTGCTTATATATCACCACATGGCCACTTCAGAACACTACATTTAAGGAACAGTAGAAGGAAACAGAAGCGGCTGAGGTATAGGAATACAAAGAAAAAGAGAGGGCCTTTCAAAAATGATGCAATGATGGGAGAGGGACGATTTATACAGTATATTGGACTAGGACAGCCAACCATAGTATTGTAATGATGAAAAGGTTTATTAAATGATAGAAAGTTTCAATAAAAATGAAGAATTTCTGCCCTTTCCTAATTTATGATGGTCCTCTTGATTTCTCAACGAGATGTTAAGCAGTTGTAAAGATAAATGAGTTGAGTTGCAATTGTTGATCCGAGATTCCTTGTGGGGTCGTATAGTGAAGCCACACATTGAATGTAGCTGGGATTCATAAACAATGCACACAGTGTTGAATTTTATCCTGTGTTTCAGAGGGAGTCATTTTGGATCTCCTCAGGGCAGGCAAGGTGAGTTCGAGTTTTATGTGGTGAACCCAGATTGTCACTGCTTGATTTCGTATCCTTTTGCAGTTTTTGAATTTGTAGGACTGCATAGATAGTATTAGGAAAGTTCAGTTTAGGAAGAATGGTGGATTAGATGGGAGGGCCGTAGGATATTGCATATCATGGTTAGTTGTGAGTAGGTGCCTTAAACAGAGGTTATCTGGGAGTCAAAACACATATCCATGTTGAAAAAAATTATGACTTTTTTTGTAATTCCTGTCGAGGAAGGAGTTTTTCCCAAGGTTCCTTGGTATCTGGCTACGTTTTGGTTAGAGTGTTGTGGTGTTTTGGCCAGTGAAAAGGGGAGCTCAGCTTTATCCACATTGAGGCATAAGGAACTGCTCCTCAGTCCTCACCAAAGAGATAGTATGACCTAAGCAGGTAGAGAATTTATATTAGTAAGGTAATTTCCTCGTGGTTTGAATAGGATTTGAAAATCATCTGCACACAGCTGGAACTCGTGTTGGTATACGTTGCTGAGCTGTGCCAGGAGGCACACATATATGCTAAATAGCAAAGAAGAATGTGATGATCCTCAAGGGTACTGATTTCTATGTGGACTTTGAAGAACCAATTGTGAATTGCCAGCCAGCAACACTTCACATGTTATACTACAGTGCTGGACAGGACTACCCAATTTTCAAGTCTTTTAAACAAAGTTTAGTGATACAAAATCTCATATGCAGCTGAGAAATCGAGGGGAATCAATGCTGCTGGCTGCTTAGCATCTGGGGTGCATATTAATTTCTAAGGATTCTGTTTCTCCTCTTGACCTAAATCTCGATTAGTGATTGTGTAGGTTATTGGCTCCCCGATGATTTTGAAGTTGTTTTGTAATTTCTGTTTCCAAAATTCTTATGATGGATGATAGATTGGAGATTGGTTTGAAATTGGATGGCACAGAAGGGTCTGTTTCTTTTTTTCCAGCAGTTAACTTTTTCTTGCTGAATTCAGGTGTTAACAACTCCCAAATCTTGAGGTGTCAATGACCAGAAAAATTATGTAACACACTTAGCTGCACATGGGTAGGTAGGGATGATTGATGCTTTTATTTTAATGGCTGACTAACATTTAAGGCCTAATTTAGATCCTGTTGGTAACTGTCCCGCCATTGACTTTTCAGCTGAAAACCTGTCTGCTGCTGTGACAGTCCACCTGCCTTATTTAGATGTTCGCAGTCCCATAACCAAAAGCCTGCATTTGATCCGCTGTCCTCACCAAGAAACACTGCCCGCATCTACAGCAAGAGAGGGATAAGTGGCTGATGGCAGGACTCCAGCCACCCTTACCGCTGTGCAGATTTGGATGTGCCTTACCACCAAGAAAAAAGCAGCAGTCTAACCTCCACTTCTGAGTTGGCAGACTGAGGGGAAAAGGGGTACAAACTCAAATTTTTTCTTCTTTCCACTTCCTTTTTTGGCTGGACATGACTGGAAAACACCTGCCATCACTGCTGTCACTGATCCACAGAGAAAACACAACCCCCCTATCGCCGGACTCGAAGTTAGGGATGTTGCATTGCAAGGGTAGGGTGGGTGGGTACTGCATGGGAGGTCAGGACCACTGCAGGCATATGCATGTCACAGTGATTTTTTTTAATCACTGTGACATGCATGTGTCGGGCAGACAATTGTTTCACACATGGCTGGGGACACACTAGCACAACACACATATCACACACATGCAGAACTCTCATTGTGGGGTCATCATTCAATGCAAAATGAATACTGGCACTACAATGATGGTACATGCACTCTGGACAACAGTGTCCATCTGTGTGAATTGCAAGGGGACCTGTGTGGGTAGCTTTGTGCTATATGTTGTGTAGGTGAGTCAGTACATGTATGTGTGTTGACTGGCTTTTTGAGATGGAGGAAGCTGTTGTGGGTTGGGTGGTTGTGTCTGTATGTGTGTCATTTGCATGTGAGACCGATGTTGTTGTGTATGTTGTACTACTGTATGACACATTCAGGTGAGTGTTGTTGTTTAGTGGTGGACGTTGTCATGATGTGTGTAGTTGTGCTTGTGTATGAGTGTGTTTGGGTAGCTGAGTGTGTAGTTGTGTTGGTTGTTGTGGTTGTGTTGTGTGTGGGTGCAGTGTCAATGTTATGTGCATGTTGTTTCATGGATGTATGTCAATGTGTGTTTCTCCCATGTACGGGTTGGGTCGTGTTGGAATTGTAATGGATGATGGTGTGAATGTGGTGTTTTTGTGTAGTGTGTAGTGCAGGGGTATACATAAGGCTCAGGGGCAGTGTGTGTGCAACTTACCTCTGTTCCATAACCCCTGCCATTGTGCGAAGTCCATTGGGTCCCGCCTCTGTCTCCTGTCAGCAATCCGTTGCCAGTCCACCAGTTACAGAGCTGTAACATTAAAATACGTCAGGCAGAACACAGTTGGCTTGCCAGTCTTTTCGGGTCCTTCGCCGGTGCGGCTTGTCAGTAATACAGTCAAGATGTAAATGAAGCCCTTAGTCTAAATTCATGAGTTTAGAATTTGCATAAAATATGAAGAAGAGAAAGCCAGAACTGGAGAGCTAGGTGTCCCTCGGGTAGGTCGCTTCCCTGCCGCTGCAGCGGCGCCTGCCCAGGCTCCTGCCACGCCTTGCTAGGGTGTTCAGGTATCTCAGGTATCTCAGGTTCTACTCTTGACCTTCGACTGTTTCTTGCCATTTCTCATTTGCTCTTTGCTTTCCACTGTTTCTTGCCATTTCTCTTTTACTCTTTGCCTTCCACTGTTTCCTGCCATTTCTCTTTTACTCTTTGCTTTCCACTGTTTCCTGCCATTTCTCTTTTACTCTTTGCTTTCCACTGTTTCCTGCCATTCCTCTTTTACTCTTTGCTTTCCACTGTTTCCTGCCATTTCTCTTTTACTCTTTGCTTTCCACTGTTTCCTGCCATTTCTCTTTTACTCTTTGCTTTCCACAGTTTTTTGTTCTTTTGCTGTGCGCTTTCCCGCTTTTTCCTGCTTTTTCCCGCTTTTTCCCCCTGTTCCTGCTTTTCCCGCCACTGCCACCCGTGCGGCCCCACCCCCCCTGCTCCCATTCGCTGTCCTCCCTCCCGCCTCCCGCCTCCCAGCTGACCCCTCTGTTACATTCCCACGTCTTCATCCAGAATGATACGGGATTCAGTTCTTAATCAAAGGAAGTTTATTCTCGTAAGTACAATCTGTATTAAACCCCTGACCCAGCTCCGTCCTTCCTAACCGCCTCCTCTCTCTTCACGCTCTGCTCTCCTTCTCTCGAATCCCCGTTACCGGGATACCGCTTGATTCTATTCTCTTAACATTCTCTTTCTTAAAGCCCTATTACCACTACACTACAACATAACACATCCCCTATTCTATATAACAATTGAGTGGAGCCCTTAATAAATGTAAAAATAACAAAATCCTAAAACTAACATCAGTCTATATCTATAACCCTAATAACACACATAATCTTCCAATTTCCTTGGTCTTTCCTTAACTCTGTCACTAGACGTTTTACTCATACTATCTTCACTCCGTACTTCCTTCATTTTCTTTCTCCTGAGCCACTCTTCCTTCTCCACGTCCATACACTTCACTATCCTCCTCACATTCCACCAATTTCCATCCGACAATTTAACACAGTTTCCCTTGAGTTCAATCACGCACTTAGGCTCTGATAATTTAGATTCACCCTTCCTTACCATGTTGCCTGTGCTGGCTCTTACCCACATACCCTTTTCATACCCCTCCTGTTTTCTTTTAATCTTATCGTTGTGCCTTGACACATACTGCTGCTGATACTTCTTCACCCTTTGACAGATCTCTTCAGAATCTACTACAGTTTTCCTATTCTTTACAACCCATGCTGGCACCGCCACCGTACAAGGCACTCTCCCTCTTAACAACAAAAACGGCGTCACACCAGTCACACTATGTGGTGTTGTCCTATAATTCCACAACATATCTCTAATCTGAGTTTTCCATGAAGAGTTACTGCCCCCAGCCAACTGGATGTTTTTCCCCAACATTCGATTAAATCGTTCAACCATACCATTTCCCCTAGGATGGTACACCGGAGTCCTGCGGTGCTTAATCCCCCATTTCTTGAGAAAATTCTCAAACTCACAAGAAATAAATTGTGGCCCATTGTCACTGACTATTTCTCCAGGACAACCTTCTCTCCTAAAAATTTCCTCACAGAACGTTATCACATTACCCGCTTTCACCTCCCTCACAAACGCCACTTCCGGCCATTTGGAATAATAATCAATCATAACAATTGCAAATCTATCAGTCCACCCCAAGTTTTCAAAGGGACCACATATGTCAATGGCAACCTTTTCCCACGCTCTCTCCGGAAATTCATTCGATTTAATGGTTGTTTCCGACAACACATGTGACTTATCGCTGCATGCGCAGGCCACACAATCTCTTACATACCTCTCAATATGTTTGTCCACACCTGGCCACCAATAATCTGCCCGAACTTTCCTCTTCATGGCGGATATGCCCCCGTGTCCTTCATGCATTAATTTCAACACTCTTTCTCTTAAGCCATCTGGTACAACCAATTTGTCCCCCCTTCTCAGTATACCATCAATCACAGACAATTCCTCCCACACATTCTTATATTCAGCTAAATCAATATTCAATTGTCTTTTTTTTTTCTCCGGTAACTGTTCTATTATCTTATTCAACACTATGAGGGTCATTCTGACCCTGGCGGCCGGTGGCCGCCAGGGCCACCGACCACGGGAGCACCGCCAACAGGCTGGCGGTGCTCCAACGAGCATTCTGACCGCGGCGGTTCAGCCGCGGTCAGAAGCGGAAAGTCAGCGGTCTCCCGCTGACTTTCCGCTGCTCGTGTGCCATGAGGATTCCGACCCCCCCTACCGCCATCCTGTTCATGGCGGGAAAGCCGCCATGAACAGGATGGCGGTAGGGGGGGTCGCGGGGCCCCTGGGGGCCCCTGCCGTGCCCATGCCAATGGCATGGGCACGGCAGGGGCCCCCGTAAGAGGGCCCCGCAAAGTATTTCAGTGTCTGCCTTGCAGACACTGAAATACGCGACGGGTGCCACTGCACCCGTCGCACCTTCCCACTCCGCCGGCTCGATTACGAGCCGGCATCCTCGTGGGAAGGTCGTTTTCCCCTGGGCTGGCGGGCGTTTTTTCAGCAACCGCCCGCCAGCCCAGGGGAAAACTTGTAATACCCGCCGCGGTCTTTTGACCGCGGCGCGGTATTTTGGAGGGCGGCATCCTGGCGGGTGGCCTCCGCCGCCCGCCAGGGTCGTAATGAGGCCCTATGTCTTCTCGTATGGCGGCTTCCCATTCCTCCTTATCTATGGCTCGGTCCATTTCTGATACATCTGCCACCATCCACTCGTCTTCTTCAATGTTCTCACCATCATCCACTGGCAATCTAGACATACAGTCTGCATTTATATTCCTTATACCCGGAACATATTCCATCTTAAACGTGTATTCTTGTAGTCTATATATCCATTTCGCAATTCTTGGTGTCGCCCTGCTTGCTCCTTTCGTCGTAAAGATGTCTATTAATGGTTTATGATCGGTTCGTAACTCAAATTCCGTTCCCCACACATATGTTCGGAAATGTTGCACACTCCACCAGCATGCTAGAGCCTCCTTTTCGATTGTGGAATACGTTGGTTCGGCACCCTTCAACGTACGTGATGCAAAAGCTACCACTCTTTCCTTGCCTTCATGTCTCTGCAACAACGCCGCCCCCAATCCGTAATTACTTGCATCCGCCACAATTATGGTCATATCATCGGGGTCATATGGTTTCAATGTGATTGCTCTTACTATCGCCCTCTTGATTAATTCAAATGCTTCCTGACATTCTTCAGACCACTCAAATCGACATCCCTTCTTCATTAGACCTCTTAGCACATGCACCTTGTCCGCAAAATGGTCTACAAATTTAGTGTAATATTCAGCTAATCCAAGGAATGACCTCAATTGTTCCTTATTTTGTGGGGATGGAGCTTCCGATATAGCATCTATCAGTTTGAGCTTAGGTTTTATGCCATCTTGGTTTAACATGTGTCCTAAGTACTCTACTTCTTCAACACAGAATTTAAATTTCTTCCTACTTATGGTAAGTCCTGCTTTTTCCAACTTTTCCAGAACTTCTAACAACACCCTATCATGCGCTTGCTCATCTTCTCCCCAGATCAAGACATCATCCTGAAAAACCAAAGTGTTATTCACACTGCCCAGAATCCTTTGCATTATTCTCTGGAACACCGCAGAGGCAGATGCCAGCCCAAAAGGCATTCTGATACACCGAAATGCTTCTTCTGTCGTGATGAATGAAGTTAAATGTCGAGACCCTTCTGACAACCGCACTTGATGATAGGCATTCGACAGATCCAAAGTCGTGAAACATCTTCCTTTCCGAACACTAGCTAACATTTCGTTTATCCTTGGTAATGGATAACGATCCACCAATATGTTGTCATTTAAGTCTCTTAAATCAATGCACATTCTGATCCTTCCATCAGGTTTCTTCGCTATGACCACTGGACTCAACCATTCAGACACTTCTATTGGCTCTATCACGCCCTCTCCTCATAACCTATGAAGTTCTTCCTTCACTTTACTTCTTAATGCCAAGGGTACCATCCGTGCTTTGTGTATCTTGGGTACTGCTTCCTTCTTTAAAATGATCTGATGTTCAAAACCCCTGAGACAACCCAATCTCTTGTCAAACAACTTAGGAAACCTCTGCACCCATTTCTCTTCCCTACCTTCCTCCGTCAGCAACACTTGTTCCGGATGATTGGGATCCAGTATAATTCCCAAAGCTCGCTGTTCCTTCCATCCAAGCAACGATTTCCCTTGACACACCACATATATCTTCCCTTTGGTTTTCCTGTTCTTAAATGTAAGTTCTGCTTCAAAATAACCCAAAATTGGAAGCTTACCACCACAATATCCTTCCAGCACCACATCAGTTGAATTAAGTTTATTTTCTCCCAAGGTTTCCCAAACCCGTTCATCTATTAATGTGAATGGCGAGCATGAATCTGCCCACATATGTCACTGTCTCTCATTTATTTCGACGATGCACTTAGGTGGCTTATACTCTTTCTTCTTCACATTCTGTTGAATACACCCCCTTACTTCTTCTTCTTCCACGGTCATGACGGTCATGACTTCCAATTCTTCCTCACTCGCACTATCGTCTCTCATTTTATTGGCTATTCCACCTTCTTTCACTGCATTTACAGATTTCTTGAATTTATTATCGCCACTCATCCTACACACTCTTGCAAAATGTCCAACCTTTTTACACTTAAAACACTTGGGGGGTGATTATAACCTTGGAGGACGGCGGAGGCCGTCCGCCAAGGTACCGCCGCCAAATGACCGCACCGCGGTCAAAAGACCGCGGCGGCCATTCAAACATTTCCTCTGGGCCGGCGGGCGCTCTCCAAAAGAGCGCCCGCCGGCCCAGAGGAAATGCCCCTGCAACGAGGACGCCGGCTCAGAATTGAGCCGGCGTAGTTGCAGAGGTGCGACGGGTGCAGTTTGCACCCGTCGCGTATTTCAGTGTCTGCATTGCAGACACTGAAATACACAGTGGGGCCCTCTTACGGGGGCCCCTGCAGTGCCCATGCCATTGGCCATGGGCACTGCAGGGGCCCCCAGGGGCCCCGCGGCACCCCCTACCGCCATCCTGTTCCTGGCGGGAGACCCGCCAGGAACAGGATGGCGGTAGGGGGTGTCAGAATCCCCATGGCGGCGGAGCGTGCTCCGCCGCCATGGAGGATTCCCCCGAGCAGCGGGAAGTCGGCGGGAGACCGCCGACTTTCCGCTTCTGACCGCGGCTGAACCGCCGCGGTCAGAATGCTCGTGGGAGCACCGCCAGCCTGTTGGCGGTGCTCCCGTGGTCGGTGGCCCTGGTGGCCACCGGCCGCCAGGGTCAGAATGACCCCCTTGATGTTGACCGCTGGACAATTCTTTGCCTCCGCCAAATGTTTGTTACTGCCACATCTATAACATTCTTTCTTCTTCCCACATCCTTCATTTACATTCCTTCTGTTATACTTTACATCGCTCACAGTATTTTGTTCCTTACTTCCAGCATCTGTGCTATTTAATTCTTTAACATACTGTTGTGTACTTTCCATATGTCTTGCTACCTCAACAGTTTTTTCCAACGTAGGATTTTTTAAACCAAGCAATTTCTCCTGTATCTTCATATCTCTAAGTCTATTTATGAGTTGATCACAAATTATTTCATCATTCCGATCCTTGAATTTACAACTTATAGCCAATCTTCTTAAGTTGCTTACATACTGATCTATTGTCTCTCCTTGTTTCTGAGTGCATGAGAAAAATGTATGCCGCTCTACCACAATATTCATTTTTTTCCCGTAGTTCTCTTCCAATGCCTTCATGGCATTCTCATACACCTCCTCCTCTTGATCCGAATCTTCTCCTTGCACACCTTGCAAAGGTAGAGTTTTCAAAACCTTTCTTCCCTCCACACCAAGACAGTGCTTCAAAATTGCTAATTTCCTCTTCTCTACATACATCTCCCCTCCAATAGCATCCAAGTAGGTGACAAACGCATCTTTCCAATCTTCCCAAACCATGCATGGTTCTCCTGGATGTTGTAGAAAAATTGGTGGTGGGTTTATTAATTGTGATGCCATATTGTTATGTACAAGTTAAGTTTGTTCTTTCCTTGTTTTTTTTTTCTTATAAAGTACCTTATTTTCCTTGTACATGTACAGTGTGCATTATGATGCATTCACAGGATCATACATCATGTTTTTTTTTTTTTTAGGCTGCACATAAACACTTCTCAGATGCGATGTTTCAGTCCCGATTTCTTTTTTTTTTCCTTTATTTCCTTGCGAACATCGCGTTGCCAGGCAACTCTCTGTTTTGTGGGTTTTTTTTTTCCTTCAGCGTCGCGTTGCCAAGCACTCAGTTGTTTAGCACGCTCTATGCTTAGCGCGCTCATGCGGCTGCCGTTTAATGCGTTCCCGCATGCGCAAACAGTAAACACTAAAATAGTGTTTATTTGTACTTGCGCTTGTGTAGTTTGGACGTCCTTCATGTCTGCTGTTGTTTGCCGAGGTCAGTGGTCACTTTACACCTAATAATCTTCGGTCCTTGCTGGATACGTCGTACTTCAGCCGTACCAGCTCGTCGCCACTGTTACATTCCCACGTCTTCATCCAGAATGATACGCGATTCAGTTCTTCATCAAAGGAAGTTTATTCTCGTCAGTACAATCTGTATTAAACCCCTGACCCAGCTCCGTCCTTCCTAACCGCCTCCTCTCTCTTCACGCTCTGCTCTCCTTCTCTTGAATCCCCGTTACCGGGATACCGCTAGATTCTATTCTCTTAACATTCTCTTCCTTAAAGCCCTATTACCACTACACTATAACACCCTCCTCCCCCCCTTCCCTCTTATGGCGGCCAAAGGCGCGCCAAGGGCAAGCCCGTCTGCGCCCGTCTGCACCTGGACCGCGCCCAGCGCCAGAACCCCTGGCCCCCACCGCGCTCAAAACACCCGTCTAAGATACGACGACGCCTCCCTCAATGCCCTCAACCTCGGACGAACAGCCACCTGCTACCAAGACAGCCCTAAACGTACTCATGGACCCTTCACCTGTCAAACCTGCAAGTACACATTCCACCGAGCCTGCAGACCTCCCACCGGCCCTCGCACCAACAACCACCTCAAGTGCATCCTCCTCAACACACGCTCCGTCCACAAGCATGCCATCGAACTTTGGGACCTCCTGGACACAACAGCACCAGACGTCGCCTTCATCACAGAAACCTGGATGAACGCCTCCTCTGCTCCTGACATCGCCATAGCCATCCCCGACGGCTACAAGATCGCCCGGAAGGACCGCATCAACCAAACCAGTGGAAGAATCGCCATCATCTACAGGAACTCCATCACCATCACGACCACCACCGAAGACACCCCCTCGCCGCCGAACACGTACACTTCCAGATCCACACCGACCCCAGAACCACCCTCAGAGGAACTCTCGTCTACAGGCCCCCGGGCCCATGCACCCAATTCAGCGAAACCATCACAGATTTCATCAGCCCGCACGCCCTAGCCTCACCAGATTACATCCTCCTCGGGGACCTGAACTTCCACCTGGAGAAAAACAACGACAACAACACCGCCACCCTGCTCGATAACCTCGCCAACCTCGGACTCAAGCAACTGGTGAACACTCCCACCCACACCGCTGGCCACACACTCGACCCCATCTTCTCCGCCAGCAACCACATATCGTTCAGCCACTCCTCTGAACTACACTGGACCGACCACAGATGTGTCCACTTCACCTTCAAACGGGAGACCCACCACCATCGCACACAACAAATCCCCTGCAGACACTGGAGCAAAATCTCCACAGAGCAGCACCTCTCAACACTGAACCAAAACCCACCAGCCATCACCACTGACGCCAACAACACAGCCCTCAGCCTCACACAGTGGATCACCAACTGTGCCGAAAACCTCCCTCCACTTAAAAGCCACCCAAGCGGGACCAGCATCAGGAAACCCCCGTGGTTCACGGACGCCCTCAAAGAATCCAAGAAATCCTGCTGTACCCTCGAAAAAACCTGGCGCAGAGAACGCACCACAGAAAACATGTCATCCTTCAAGATCGCCACCCGCGAACACCACCAGCTGATCCGCTCCACCAAAAGGACATCATTCAAAGAGCGACTAGACAACAACACCCACAACAGCAAAGAACTCTTCAACATCGTCAAAGAGCTCTCCAACCCCAGCGCCAGCTCCAACGTCATCACGCCCTCACAAGAACTTTGCAACTCCCTCGCTACGTTCTTCCACCGAAAGATCGCAGACCTACACGACAGCTTCGGACCCCTGACCCCGCCGCCCACCACCGAACTAACAGCCCCCACTACTACACTCAACGCCTGGACCCCCATCAGCTCTGAGGAGACCAGAATCACCATGAACACCATCCACTCCGGCTCCCCCTCGGACCCGTGCCCCCATCACATCTTCAACAAAGCCGACTCCATCATCGACCCCTATCTCCGGAGCATCATCAACAGCTCGTTCTCATCTGCCACCTTCCCCGAGAGCTGGAAACACGCGGAAGTCAACGCCCTCCTGAAAAAACCCACGGCTGACCCCAATGACCTGAAGAACTTCCGCCCCATCTCTCTTCTCCCCTTCCCGGCCAAGGTCATCGAGAAGACCGTCAACAAGCAGCTGACCAATTTTCTTGAAGCTAACAACTCGCTCAACCCTTCCCAATCAGGATTTCGGGCCAACCACAGCACAGAAACCGCCCTCATCGCAGTCACCGACGATATCAGAACTCTGATGGACAACGGAGAAACAACCGCCCTCATCCTCCTGGACCTCTCGGCTTCCTTCGACACCGTGTGCCATCGCACCCTAATAACCCGCCTCCGCTCCACTGGAATCCTAGGACAGGCCCTTGACTGGATCATCTCGTTCCACTCCGACAGACCCCAAAGAGTCTACCTCCCACCCTTCCGCTCAGAACCCACTGAGATCATCTGCGGCGTACCCCAAGGTTCCTCGCTCAGCCCAACGCTCTTCAATATCTACATGAGCCCCCTCACCGACATCGCACGCAAACAAAACATCAACATCATCTCCTACGCCGACGACACCCAGCTGATACTCTCCCTCACCAAAGACCCAACCACCGCCAAAATCAACCTACAGGAAGGAATGAAAGACGTCGCGGAATGGATGAAGCTCAGCCGCCTAAAGCTGAACTCAGACAAGACGGATGTCCTCATCCTCGGACAATCCCCTTCCGCCTGGGACGACTCCTGGTGGCCTATGGCTCTGGGCACCGCACCAACCCCCTCAGACCACGCACGCAACCTCGGATTCATCCTGGACCCCCTCCTCACCATGACCAAGCAAGTCAACGCTGTCTCGCCATCATGCTTCAACACCCTACGCATGCTCCGAAAAATCTTCTGATGGATCCCCGCCGAAACCAGAAAGACAGTTACCCATGCCCTCGTCACAAGCCGTCTGGACTACGGAAACACCCTATACGCAGGGACCACCGCAAAGCTACAGAAACGTCTTCAACGCATACAGAACGCCTCTGCACGCCTCATCCTCAACATCCCTCGCCACAGCCACATATCCGCCCACCTGAAACACCTGCACTGGCTGCCCGTCAACAAGAGGATCACCTTCAGGCTCCTCACCCACGCACACAAAGCTCTCCACAACATGGGCCCCGAATACCTCAACAGCCGCCTCTCGTTCTACATGCCCACCCGTCAGCTTCGCTCAGCCAGCCTCGCCACCGTCCCACGTATCTGCAGAACCACCGCAGGAGGAAAATCCTTCACCTACCTGGCAGCCAAAGCATGGAACTCCCTCCCCGCACACCAAAGAACTACCCAGGACCATCTCGCGTTCAGGAAACGCCTCAAGACATGGCTCTTCGAGCAGCAGTAACCCACCCTACCCAGCGCCTTGAGACCCTCTCGGGTGAGTAGCGCGCTTTATAAATGCATTGATTGATTGATTGATTGATTATGACTATTTATTTTGAAATGGAGTTTCATCATTTTTGTCTTTAAAGAATGTGATAATACCATTACAGAGGTGGATTGATATGTGGCGTTATGTGATGGGTTGTTTGGGGACCATATTTCTTTAAAGATCTTACTTGCTGAAAGTACTGGGAGATGACATTGTATATTGAGCATAGGAACTCTTTATGGCTCTTTTGATAGCTTTGTCATAGCTTTTCATGCAGATTTTGCATCAGATCTTGTACGCCTCCAAGCTGGATTACCTCCAATTAATTTCATGCTTGAGAGCTTTTCTTTTCAGTGTTGCTGAATGTTAGACTTGGCATCCTTGGCATGGTCTCTCCTTACTTTTTGCCTATGTTCCCCAGGTTGTTGGTGTGTGCTGGACTCTGTTTTTGCTGTTTTTGTTACTCTGGGCACTTTACCAATGCTATCCAGTGCTAAAGTGCAAGTGCTCCTATGTAACATGTAGGTGTAATTGGATTTCCACGATTGGCATATTTGATTTACTGGTAAGTCCCTAGTACAGTACACTAGAGGTGCCCAGGGCCTATAAATCAAATGCTACTGGTGGGCCTGCCGCACTGGTTATGCCACCCACATTAGTAGCCCTGTAAACAGAGCTCAGACCTGCCACTGCAGTGTCTGTGTGTGCAGTTTTAAACTGCCAAATCGACTTGGCAAGTATACCCACTTGCCAGGCCTAAACCTTCCCTCTTCTTACATGTAAGACACCCCTAAGGTAGGCCCTAAGTAGCCCCAGGGGCAGGGTGCAGTGTATGTTTAAGGTAGGACATATACTAATGTGTTTTATATGTCCTGACAGTGAAATACTGCCAAATTTGTTTTTCACTGTTGCAAGGCCTATCTTTCTCATAGGTTAACATGGGGGCTACCTTTAAACATGACTAAAGTGTAGATTCTCTTTGGGTACAGATAGACATGGAGTTTGGGGTCTCTGAGCTCACAATTTAAAATACATCTTTTAGTAAAGTTGGTTTTGATATTGTGTGTTTGAAAATGGCACTTTTAGGAAGTAGGCATTTGCTTGCTTAAACCATTCTGTGACTCTGTCTGTTTGTGGATACCCTTCCTGGGTTAGTTTGACAGTTGGGCTGTTTGCACTTCTCTCTAGACAGTGACACAAAGGGAGCTGGGGTGGAGCCTGCATAGCCTGATGAGCCATCTATGCTAGGAGGGAGGGGAGGAGTGGTCACTTACACCTGAACGGGCTATGCCTGCCCTCACACAATGCAGTCTCCAACCCCATGGTTTGTGTCTGGGGCCTGGCCTGGGAAAGGTAGGATCTCACAAACAAGAGAGACTTTCCTTTGAAGTAGGCTTACGTCAAAGGCCAAAATGGGTATAAGAAGAGCACCCAAACCCCTGAAAGATTAGATCACTTCTGGAAATCAAGAGGAACCTCTACCAAGGAGAAGAGCTGAAGAGCTGAGGAGAAGTGCGGCCCTGCCTGTGACTGTGCTTTGTGGAGCTCTCCTGCAGTTGCTGCTTCTGCCTGTGCAAGGGGACAAAGACAGGACTTTGTTGTACATTCCTGCTAGTGAAGAAATCTCCAAGGGCTTGCCCTGAGCTTGCCTCCTGTTGTTTAAGTCTCAGGGCCATCAAAGACTTCCCCTGCTAGCACCTGGACTCTCTGCTGAGACTCCTGCCCTGCCAAGAGGTGCCCTACCCAGTTCCTGGGGCATTGAAAGGTCAAGCTGGCAGACCAAGACTGAAAATCCATGCATAGACAGCCGTGCAGGGAAACGTTTGACGCACCCTCTGAGACGCTGCTGAGAAATGCCGCTCTGCAGGCTTTGTGGCTGAAATCAATGCTCCACCTGCATTGCGGCTGGAAGATTGACACACGCGGCTGGAGAAACGACTTGCAACACCCGCTGACAGAGGCTGATAACGTCGCAACCCACGTATCGCTTTTTTTCTAAACCGTGCAGCAGGATTTTCGACACAACATTTTTGTTTTCCAAGGATTTAAGACTCTTTTTGCTTTTTAATTCATAACTTGACAGGTATATAGTTTTGGTCTTGTTTTGTTTAGATAATTATTACCTATTTTTCTAAACTTGGGTTGTATCATTTTGTAGTGTTTTCACTGAGTTACTGTGTGTGTTGGTACAAATACTTTACACCTAGACTCTGAAGTTCAGTCTGCCTGCTTGTGCCAAGCTACCAAGGTGGTATGTGGTGTTAACTGAGGGTGATTCTCCTTTACCCTGACTAGAGTGATGGTCCTTGCTTGGACACGGGGTAACCTGACTGCCAACCAAAGACCCCATTTCTAACACTAGTGCTAAACCTTTTATTTGCATTTTCCCTGATTTGCTGTACCTCCAAGAAGTAAGGGTGAGCATGATGTTTGAGATGGAAAGGAGTCTGCAAAGTAGCTGCAAACTTAAAGGTTCAATCATGCCACTAGATGAAGCACAATGTCTGAATAATTTAGGTTATGCAGTTTATAATGTTGAGATTAAATCTAGTAAAGATTGCTAGGCAAAGATGTCAGATACCTCTTTGACAGTAAATTTGGTGTAAATGTTTTAGTTGTTTTTCAAGAAAAGTTGAAGAACAGCATTGGAAATCAAAGAAAGCTGCTGGCCAGGTTGACTCAAAAACAGGGTATGTGATGATCTAGTTGGTGACCCAAGTCAGGCCAAACAGGTGGGTTACTTGAAATGTTACAAAATCTTGGTTTCCTGCTTCAATCCAATTTTCATTCTAGTCGGCCCCAAACATGACAACCTAACCACTTTTTCATTGAATATTACAATGACATTTTCCAACTAAGAAGGGTGTTGGAAAGGTCTGATTTGTCAGTGTACTGACAGGGCTTGAGTTAGGCAATCATAGTCTGTGGGTGAGGGTGGGAGGTCATGCTTCAGTGGGATTGGAAAACACAGTGGCCATGGAAGCTGACAGAACAGTGGTCCATCAGTTGGTGACAGCCTTTGAGCTTTCTGAAGGGGAGCGACTGGTGCAATTATGCTGCTCATAAAACCACCAGGGAGGGGAGAGCATTGCAAGATGTCAGGAAATTTAAATGAACGGAGTACATTCTTGGCAAAGGGTTCACGCTTTAACCATATGCAGCCTAAATAGCGTTTCCATGAAGATGTTCCTCCATCTTTCTGCCAGGTTAGGAGAAAGCACCACTAGACACAAGGATTGTGAATGGTGGAGTGGCACCTTACTTGCCCAGACATCACTCTACACAATTTCTGTGTCAGTTTTTCCCTCTAAGAGAGGAGTGAATGGGAGTGAATGATTGGTGCACTGACCTAAATCTGCCCCTCCTTCCCCTCAGACACTGGAAAATCAAGGGCTATGGTGGTTAGTGACATGCACCTCTTGTGCCTCGGACTACAAAACCCCAGGAAGAATGTTTCTTTGTAGTTTGACCAAAGTTGATCCCTCACATCCTGGGGGGGCACACCAGGGGAGTAACAGCTCTGAACTATTCACCAGGGAAGTTGAACAGCAGATGATTTTTAAAGATCAGAGCAAAACAAGCTTGTCGCTGACATCCCAACTCCCTACTCCAATATTTTTGTCCCTTGCAAAAATAAACTCTGGTGTCCTCTAGAGCACATCTGAGAAGAGGATGGCTGGTTTCTTCTATGGCATTTCTGATCTGCGGTCCTAGAGAATTGAATTGAAGAGTGTGGTAGATACCACAGTGAGAAACATCTTGTCCCTCAAAGCCTAGCATTATTTTTTCAGGCACTACAAGGTTGACAGATGGAGGGGTGATACTCCACATCTGCTCCCCCTCTCTACTGCCCTCCTGAAAGGACTTCTTAGGGAACACCAATCGTCAGAATGGACAGAGCAGGATTCCTTTTGGGTGGGGCATTGTTATGAAAGGGGAGCAGATGGGGCTCATTACCCACCTAAATGCCAACTCATGGGACCCCACAATCTACTTGGACACCGAGGATCATTTGCCGCTGCTAACGCGTCCCAATCTAATTATTTTATTCACTCTGGGACTCGTTTTAGGCCAATGAATCTTTTGACCCTGATTAGAACGAGATAACTGATCAACATGTTAATCAACAAGTCAATAACGTCATCAATTAGACTCAGAAACCACCATGACGTTTCAGTCATGAATAACCACACCAGTTTAGTACGATTTTGTGATGTTTATTCCCTATTGATTACAATTCTACTAGCAAGTTTATTAGTCTCAAAACCATGAAACACATTAGTATTGTCATAATATGGCACCTCGAATAACATTTCATCAAAGCAAAGATCACAAACATTAGAACATAGCATGATGTCAACATAGGTTATCCTTAGCAGAGTATAATTAGAGCATTATTCAACAAAGCATTGATTCAGTCATTTGTCTATTTACGTCCGTTTTAGTGAACCCCTTAACTAACCTCGAATTAGCATTGGCATGTTGGGCTTCATGCAAAACAATTTGGTAAAACAAATTTGGAAAACATCTAACTATGGTCTCTGTCAAAAGAAGAAGTTGGTACCTAGAAAAGAAAGGCAATCAGTCAATTACAATTTCATCATCATATAGTTACCCTCCGTAATGGGTCAGCATACAGATTCAGTCTTCGTCCTCAGGACATCAGTTGATTCGCCATCAGCCAGGGAATTCAGCAAGATGGGTAAGAAGGGGACACTTCCCTCATAAGGAGGAAAAGTATATAACGGGCAAGGTAAGGCAAGGATGGTTTGAAGAACCAAACAGCAGAGTCTCTATGCAGAGTGACAAAGTGTCTGGGTCATAACAAAAGTTTGCAATGGCATCTCCTCATGGCTCCTCGTGTCAAAGGTTTTTAGCCCCTTTTCTGTTGTACAGTCCCCTAATTCTTGATTGGTTAGGGTTGGCACCCCACTATCTGCATCCAATGGGTTTACAGTGTTAGTATCAAATTTTGTCACCCCATACCAGTTCTCACATAGTTTATTGGTTCTTATGATTGATGTCTCCAGCGGGCAGAATGTCCGGTATGATTTCATACTCTCGTGGTCCTCTCGCATCTTCAGTCAGTAGGTCCACTGTCTGTACCGGTTCAGGCGACCTTGTACCTGTAACTAGTCTACAGTGTTGCATTCAGCAAAAATGTTTCTTCTAGTAAGTCGAATTTCATGAGAACGGATCTCTATGGTTACATTCATCATTTAGCTTTGGAAAAATACGAGTACATATCCTTTAGCAAGTCAGCACACTGCACATTAGAAAAACACATTTAATATGAAAACCGGGCAGCTAGGCCTCGACTCATGCTAACTAAGGCCTATTGATTTACTAGCAAAACCTTAACATATAATTTTTAATATTAGTGTAAAATCTCATTTTCATTATTATTAGTCAGTTTCATTAGTCATTATATACATTGGTGGCCACTCCCCGTGGGCACATTTCAAGCCTGTATTTAGCAATAACACATTAATACATTTTCTATGCGGCATTATTATGCATTAGTTCATAAACATTTCATGTTAATTTTGAGTATAAATGCTACGCTCCCCCGGTCCCTCGTCATCACACAAAACTTTTCCCTTCACAACCTTTCACTTTCTTAGGCCACGCATTTCAATTTCTTCCCCCCTGTGTGATTTTTCCCAAATTTCTTTGAACATTTTCTCCTTTTTCTTTTCTTCCTTTCTTTTATTGCGTTTTGCCAAATTTCTTTTAATTCTTTTACTAATTTTGCATGATAACCACAGTCCAAATAAACAAGTTAGAATAATCAATATATCCCCTATTATTTTTGCAAGTGCCCCATTCCAAATACTATTAAGCCAATTCCCTACTTTAGTAATTCCTTTTCCAACTCTTTCCCAAACTGCAGGTTCCTTCAGCTCCTTCAAATTTGTACTGTCTCTTGTTAGGTTAGTAAGCATACCTCTAATCTTATTACTATTATCAGGAATGAATGCACAACAGTGGCGCTCATTAAGAATCTTACAGACTCCGCCACTCTTCGCTAAAAGAATGTCTAAAGCAAGCCGGTTTTGAAAAGTCATAGCCCTCTCCACAGCAAGTTCAGTATCCATCAGGAGTATAGCCCCTGTGAAGTTTGTCAGCATGTTATCGACAATAGTAGACAACTTTTCAATCTTTATGGAGTTTAAGATAACCCCCACTGAAGGAATTATGGCTCCAAATATGTCACCTACGATAGCAGACGCTGTCTCTCTCTTTTGTCTAGTATGATGTAATTCAGACATTTTAGGAAGTTGCTTTCAGTCATCAATTTGGTAGATCTTTGGGAAAACTATTCTCAAATAGCATGTCCCATACCATCCCTTTGGAAGACGGTAATAAGCATTAAGTCCACATATATAATAGATCCCAGGGATCGCTGGATCCTGTCCATTTAACATGAACGTCCATTTACTCTGAAACAAAAACACATGCCTGCACTAACTCGTTCCCACAAATAAAGTGTCATGATCAGATTTTGGCCTATATATACAAAGCCTTCCTACGTGTAATGCATCTTCAGCTAATTTGCCCTGTGTCTTTATTGCACTATAAGCATAATCGTTTGCAAATGTTCGTTTTTCTAATCCCTTCTCTAGCCTTTCTTTTAATGCTTTTCTTCTATCATCAGTGTGATCTAAGAAGCTCTTTTCTACAGGCATTAGTAAGCATGTTAGAATATTGCGGTACGCATAAACTGTTCCAAATGTCAGTGTCGGCTCAAAAAAATCCCTAACTATTTTTATGTTATGTTCTTTAGCTAATTTATTTAGAAACTCAATTACAGGCACAAAAGAAAACACCACATCTAAATTAGAATAGAAGTATTGAACATGTTCTTGATCATAGAATATCGTTAATAGCAAACTACAGCTTATTCCACATGTAAGTGGCAGACTATGGTAAGTAACCCCTTCTTGTACTGACAAAGGAATCTTTGTGCACACATAGCAATTCTTTGCATCCATTGTATCAACATACTCATTCAGCAAGCAATAGAAGACATTAGTAGATAGTTCCCTTTTTGAATTAGTTCCCTTATGCAAGTACTTTGTATCCTGCTCAAACCTCTCCCATGGTGTTAGTGTAGCAGTCTCAGTAGTTGAAGCATTGTTAATCGCACTCTTATCCACCAATGGCATTCCCACAATCACACCTATAATTATTATTACGCACGCAATACCTAAAATAGCACTCAACCAACCACACATCCTACCCCTATCATAATCTCTAGTGTTACTCATGATCTATAAAGAATCAGAGAGCAGAATAGGATAAAACAATCAATCAACTTTGAGGTAGACCAAAAGCTCTTTTTTTTTTTTTTCTTCTTTGTGCAAGTCTTCTTCTCTTAGCAAGTATTTACAGCGTTTCACTCACTCCCGGGACCGTTTGTCAAATCAGGTTAGCAGCTTGTCATAATTGGTTTTTCAGAGTCAATTCAGGTTATCAGTGTCACATCCGGTAATTTATCAGTCCCTTTTCTCAGATTTCTTTCTTTATTCAATTTTCAAATTTTAACACAGTCTCTTTTTATGGTTGAATTCAGGTGCCGTAGTATTGATCTGGAATTTCCCGATCAAAACAGAATGCCAAGAATTCTTGTTGCCATTCAGCTGATGTTGCATATGCCAATTCAGGACCTGCGTACCTCCTGTTTGCAACTCTCTTTCTTTTCAGTTTGCAATCACCCTGTAATTCTCCTTCACTGAGATCTTCTGTCCTGGTTGAGTCAACTTCTTCCTCTATTGTTTCATTAGGGATCACTCTCTCCTTTGCAGCTTGTGGCTCCGGCCAGTTATCTCCTTTAAGTGTTTTCTTTCCGCTAGATCCTTCGGGATGTTGAACAGAGCCCTCTTCTTGTACTATGATGTTTTCTCTTGATGGATCTGCAAGTGGCTCAGGAGGAGTCTGAACACTCTGACCTCCTTCTGCCTCACCTCCTTCACCTTCAGGGTCAGTTATGGGCTCAACTTCAAACCCGTATCCGTCTGCTTCTGGGAGAACCTCTCTTTGTGCCGGTTCCCCTGTTACCTCAGCTGGGATAGGCTCACTGTCACCCGTCTGGATCTCGTTTACTGTTTGAGTGATTAAGCCGTCCTCAGCAAGCTTTCCTTCAGTCTCAGTTCCCCTTTGATTACTCTCCGGCCCTGAGACTTCCTTCTCTGCAGCTGTTGTTTTGGACACTTCAAGTTCCTCATCAGTTGGACATGTCACCTTCTTTGTGTGACTGGCATGTATCCAATTTGGAAGACCTGCACATTTCACAGCAGTATTAGTTGTCAGTATTACTTGATATGGCCCCTTCCAACGTGGCTCCAAACACGACTTCCTCACGTGTTTCTTGACAACAACCCAGTCACCGGCTTTCAGGGTGTGACCTGGATCACTTATCGGTGGCAATGTGGTAGCCTCCAGCTGGTGAGAGAAAGAGCGGACCACGTCAGCCAGACCCTTGCAGTAGTCCAGCACCATATCATCCGTGATATTCACAAGAACATTTGCAGGCACTGCGGGCAATCTCATAGCTCGGCCCATAAGAATCTCATGAGGATACAGTCCTGTTTTCTTGTCGGGTGTGTTTCTCATTGACATCAGCACTAAGGGCAATGTATCTGGCCATTTCAAATTGGTAGCTGCGCACATTTTTGCCATTCTCGACTTCAAGGTACCATTAATCTGCTCCACTAGTCCTGATGCTTCAGGGCGATAGCTACAATGCAACTTCTGTTCAATGCAGCACAGAACAGCTTAATCACCTCATTGGCGAAGTGTCTTCCCCTATCTGATTCTAAAGACATTGGAAACCCGAAACATGGTATTAACTCCCTAAGCAGTAGCTTCGCTACTGTGAGACTGTCATTCCTATGTGTAGGGTAAGCTTCAATCCAGTGACTGAAAATGCACACAATCACCAACGCCATCTCAATAAAATCCAGCTGCATCCTGCTAAATGGACCTCCTGCTCTCCCAACGTAGCTCAAATTCACCACGGTCCCTTTCCCTGCATTCATCTGCTGGCAGATGATGCACCTGTGACATATGACTTCTGCAGCTTGTCTGAATTTTGGATTGAACTAATCGATTTTGAATAACCTGATCATTGCGTCTCTCTCAACATGTGCTTGACCATGGTAAAACCTCGCAAATTGTGACAAAAGACTGTTTGGCAAAACCATTTCCCCCTCCTCTGAGACCCATAAGTCATCAGATCTCTGTACGCATTGCATTCTCTGCCAGGAACGTTTCTACTCTTTACTAGCATATCCCTGCAATGATTTTAGCTCATCCAGTGTGTCAACCACCCTTAATGCATACCCTGAGCATGTTTCATTTTCAGTTTCAGGTTACAATTCCCATTGGTCTTGAAATGATATACAGTTCAATGCACAGAATCTTGCGACTTGATCTGCATATCCATTTCCCATTGACACAAAGTCTTGTGACTTAACATGTCCATTGCATTTCACCACGGCAATTTCAAGAGGTAACTTAATCGCATGCAACAATTCCTTAATTTTCTCGCCATTTTTCACTGGTGAACCAGAAGAGGTCAGGAAACCCTTCAGTGACCACAACTAGCCAAAATCATGTACAATTCCGAATCCGTATCTGCTGTCAGTATAAATAGTGACTTTCAGGTTTTCAACTGCGTGGCATGCTCTAGTAAGAGCAATTAATTCAGCCACCTGAGCAGAGTATACTCTTTTGAGCCAGAAAGCTTCTATGATACCAGTGATTGTACACACGGCATGTCCAGCCCTCAGTACTCCTACTGCGTCTCTCAGGCATGAACCATCAACAAAGATAATGTAATCATTTTCTTCCAGTTGGGTATCTTTAATACCAGGTCTCGGTTTGGTGCACAGATCTGTTACCTCAAGACAATCATGTTCTACCTCCTCAGCATCATCAATGTCTGCATTTTCAATAGGAAGTAAAGTTGCCGGGTTCAACACAGTACATCTTTTCAGTGACCCATTGGGTGACCCCAGTATAAGTGTTTCGTACTTAGTAAGCCTTGCGTTTGTCATATGCTGCGTCTTGGTTTGGGTCAACAGGATTTCAACTGAATGTGGGACCATTACTGTTAAAGGATGTCACATCACTATACCCTCACACTGAGTGAGACTTTGACCAACTGCTGCAACTGCACGCAAACAACCCGGTAAGGCGGCTGCAACTGGGTCCAAAGTAGCTGAAAAATATGTTACTGGGCGGTTTGCACCTCCATGGACCTGTGTCGGGACAGACAAAGAACAAGCATCAGATTCATGACAAAACAGTACAAAAGGCTTTGTGTAATCAGGCATACCTAAAGCTAGCGCCCTGCACATGCTTTCCCGCAGTTCCATGAATGCATTCATCTCTTTCTCGGACATGGTTATGGCACCCGGCCATCCTGAATTTCCTTAACAGTCAATCTCACCAAAGGCTTAGAGATAATTGAGAAGTTGGGAATCCACTGACGACAGTAGCCCACCATTCCCAAAAACATCCTAACGTCTCTCTTAGTTGTCGGGGATTCATCTGTAATATGGCTGTCACCCTTTCCTTGGATATTTTTCTCGACCCTTTCTCAATCGGGTGACCTAAGTACTTCACCTCTTTCTGACAGTATTGCAGCTTCTTTGGGGACACTTTGGGGGTCATTCTGACCCTGGCGGTCCATGACCGCCATGGCGGAGGGCGGCGGAAGCACCGCCAACAGGCTGGCGGTGCTTCCTGGGCTATTCTGACTGTGGCGGTAAAGCCGCGGTCAGAAAAGGGGAACCGGCGGTTTCCCGCCGGTTTTCCCCTGGCCCAGGGAACCCGCCATGGCGGCGCTGCTTGCAGCACCGCCATGGGGATTCCGACCCCCTTCCCGCCAGCCTGTTTCTGGCGGTGTCCACCGCACTGCCCCACAAAGACTGCACCCGTCGCACCCCTGCAACTCCGCCGGCTCCATTCAGAGCCGGCTTCCTCGTTGCAGGGGCTTTCCCGCTGGGCCGGCGGGCGGCCTTTTGGCGGTCGCCCGCCGGCCCAGCGGGAAAGTTGGAATGACCGCCGCAGTCTGTTGACCGCGGTGCGGTCATTCGGCGGTAACCGCATGGCGCGGTCAGAATGACCACCTTTATGTCCATTCTTTCCCAAATGGTTCAGTAAGGCAATTGTGTCATACCTGCAGTCATCTTTTGTTCTGGACGCAATTAACAAATCATCAATATACTGTACTAGAGTCGAACTGAAAGGCAGTTCTAATGATTCCAAATCCTTCTTCAGTATCTGATTGAAGATGGAAGGTGATTCAGAAAACCCTTGAGGAATTCGACACCAACTTGTCCAGGAATTTGAAACTAAAAAGAAATTGGCTGTCCTCGTGAAGAGGCACCGAAAAGAATGCTTGAGACAGGTCCACAACTGTGAACCACTCTGCATCACACGGAACCTGAAACATGATCACGGCTGGATTTGGCACTCTGGGGCAACATTTTACCACAATCTCATTTATTTTCCTCAAGTCTTGAACAATTCGAACTTTCCCACAAGGCTTTTTGAGACCCATTATTAGTGAATTACATGGGCTGCTCATCACTTCCTTTAGAACACCTTGCTTTATAAAGTCTGCAATTATCTGCGTCACCTGTATAAGGACATCCTGTGCCATGTGGTACTGCAGTACCTGGGGAAACACTTCATTTGGCTTTACCTCTACTTTGACCGGTTCTACTCCTTTTATTAGTCCCACTTCTTTTCCTGTCAAGTCTCACACCTTTTCTGTCACTGTTCCCTGTAATTCGCCTGGTAAGTCAGTCACTGTGAACATTGGGAATAAGGTTGTCAAAGGGTAGTCTTCATTTGCGGTCTCCGTCTCTAACTCTGAGATCTGACCATCGTCCCCTTCATCATCACTGTTTGTCTGCACCTCAATCCCTTCATTGGAACAGGTAATCGAACACCTTGTTTTACACAGTAAGAGGGTCATTCTGACCCTGGCGGCCGGTGGCCGCCAGGGCCACCGACCACGGGAGCACCGCCAACAGGCTGGCGGTGCTCCAACGAGCATTCTGACCGCGGCGGTTCAGCCGCGGTCAGAAGCGGAAAGTCAGCGGTCTCCCGCTGACTTTCCGCTGCTCGTGTGAATCCTCCATGGCTGCGGAGCGCGCTCCGCAGCCATGAGGATTCCGACCCCCCCTACCGCCATCCTGTTCATGGCGGGAAAGCCGCCATGAACAGGATGGCAGTAGGGGGGGTCGCGGGGCCCCTGGGGGCCCCTGCCTTGCCCATGCCAATGGCATGGGCACGGCAGGGGCCCCCGTAAGAGGGCCCCGCAAAGTATTTCAGTGTCTGCCTTGCAGACACTGAAATACGCAACGGGTGCCACTGCACCCGTCGCACCTTCCCACTCCGCCGGCCCGATTACGAGCCGGCATCCTCATGGGAAGGTCGTTTTCCCCTGGGCTGGCGGGCGGTTTTTCAGCAACCGCCCGCCAGCCCAGGGGAAAACTTGTAATACCCGCCGCGGTCTTTTGACCGCGGCGCGGTATTTTGGAGGGCGGCATCCTGGCGGGCGGCCTCCGCCGCCCGCCAGGGTCGTAATGAGGCCCTAAGTCTCTTCCCAGTAGGGATACGGGACTCGAGTCACAGACCACAAATCTATGTAATACCTGGAAAGTAACAATCTCGACTTGGACTGGATCTGTAATCTGATTTGTCAGGAACTGATTTGCTACTCCTACCACCCTTATGGTACGCCCCGAAAGTGGCAATTTCTGAACCTCTGCACTTCTGACTGTAGAGCGTGTAGCTCCTGTATCAACGAGGAATGAAACCTTATGACCCATCACCTTTCCTTCTACATACGGTCCCCTCTGATCTACTTCTAGGGATGCTGCAAGCCTGCACTCCTCACTATCTGAACAATCATCCGATTTCTTCGTTTATTTCATCCTCACCACGCAATGGGAACTGCTGTACTGTGTTATTTTGACTCATTGCTTGACCTGTGACCTGTTGAGGAAGCATTACCTGTTGCTGTCCCATTGGAGCTAATGGTATCTGCATTTGCTGTCTTGGTACCATGGGAATCTGCTGTTGTGCATGCTGCATTTGTGCTGGTTGAACACGTGCATTTGTATTTGTTGCATGGGTTGGAGACCCTGCATCTGCACCATATTCTTTTGGAAGTTCGGATTTTGGCCCCTCACTTTTGGACCCCTCACATTTTTAAATGTACCGATATCATTGCTTTGCAACACCATCCTGCACCACCATTGGGCATTCCCGCTTCCAGTGCCCCACGCCCCCACACGCGTGACATGGTGACACCTTTTTCATCCCCTGGACATCATTTTGAACCATGACAGTATTAATATCTGGACCACAGTTCACAAAACCTCCTCGACCTCCCTCTTGTGCCTGAAACACTCCAGTTCCTTGCAGTTGCTGCTGTACCATCTGCTGTATCCCATTTCCCTGCATCCCTGGTTGCGCTGCCTTAATTTGCATCACCATCACCTTTTCCTTCAACTTTCTCTGCTTCAATTCAATCTTCTCACTACAGTATTTCGCATACTGCAAAACCTCATCAATCGGCTTCACTTGCCAACAGATCAAATCATTCTTAATCATCTGGCTAATCTCTGGTCTCAGCCCTTCAACAAACCTGAACACAAGGTGATTCATATCTTTCGGTTCTATGACCTCAGTGCCACTGTAGTGTTTGAAAACCTTCAACAACCTCTCATAGTAAGCGTGTATTGCCTCTTTGCCCTCCTGCGACGTTCTATCAATTTTCTGCCAAACAGTCACCTTCGGCGACACCTTCTGCTTCAAAAACTCTATCACTTTGTGATAATACCTCATCACTTCAGAAGACGGTGCTCCAGTAACCTTGTCCCTTGCTGGTTCCTATGTCGGCCAATCCACACCCCTCTTGCACTCAAGCCATAAGTCAGCGCGAACTATAATCTCAAACAGGGTATTCAAGTCTTCCCAGAGACATCTAGCGAGCTTCACAAACCTGTCCGTCTGCTGGTACCATTCTATCGGCTTCTCCCTCAACCTGCGATAATCATTCGTGGTTGACAGGATGTCACCCCTGGACCACGGTACATGGACTAGAACCCCTCCAGCTGGCTCTCTCATTGGTAACATCTTTATTGTCCCCGTGTCTGGTGCAGCTTTCGCCTGCTTTGGTTCCGGGCCATCACCTTTCTCTTTATCTCTCTTCTTTGCCCATCTGCCTTCCCATTTCTCTAATGCTCCCCAAATTTGAGCACTCTGCAGTATCTCTTTGAGGTTTGCCTTCATTCCGGTAGATCTCATATGATCAAAATCTTTAGGTTCAAAGTCTAACCTATAGCTCCTCTTCAAATGCTTAGTATTCTCTATGTCAATACCGTATTTGTCTGCTAGGTTTGCCAACCTCTGATTCACCCTGCTCACTTCCTTGGTTATTTTGGGGCACAGATACCTCAATTCTGCTTCTGTGTATGACTCTAATCTGTTCACCCCCATTGTTCCTTCCACAAGTTCCATGGCTTCTACACCCAGTCTCACAAAATTCAGGTATTCTTCCCTCTCTGACCTCTCTGGAGTCACTGTAGTAGTCTGTGGAGTGTTGAGCTTATCTAACCACTCGTTCAATTATTGTGCTGTTAAGCCTTGCAACAAGACATTTCCAGACTGCATCATTGGTGTCTGTGTTGTATTTGTACTCATTACCTGTGGGGTTAGTGTTCCCAACCCTGCTTGCCTCATCGTCTCCAAAGGAACCCCAATCGGACTAAAGTCCATCAAGGATCTAGACCTTTCAGTTGTCTGTCCTCCCTGTGTCATTCCCTGCAAGTTTCCGGTAGACCCTCCTCTTATTGCCTCTTGGGTCATTACTCCCCGATCAAATACGCCAGGCTTGGCTTACGCATACAGCGGTACTGGTGGACCAACAGTAATTGGCAATGATATAGCAGCTGGTGACTGTCCAATTCCCAAACACTGTGGAGCATTAACTCCCACAGCTTGATTCATCATGGGTGATGTAGCTACAGACTGCGGTCCTGCAACAGAAGTGTAACTCGGAACCACCTGTTGCTGCGGCTGGGGCAGCAATTGCGGAGTTGGCTCAATCTGCACTAATTTTGATTTTGTGTATACTGGAACAGGTGGCACCATCAAACTCGTAGTTGTCTCTAATACGGGAACATCAGGATAGAGCCTCTGAATCTGTGGTGGCTGCAACCGTATCTGTGTATCTGGCGCAGTAGGTACACTGACACCATTCTGTATCAAAACTGTATCACTTGTTTGCACTGTACTCGTGATTCCCTTATTTTGTGCTGGGTCTTCAGAACCCATACTAGTGCTCTGTACATTATCATTTATGGCATATGGTGGCGGGCGATCATGTAACAACTGATTAAGAAACTCTTCATCATCAGTATCATCTTCATCTGCCCAATAACTCTGAGTCTCCTTTGGCTTACTAGAGCCCTTGTCTGTCTTACAAGTGGCTTTCTTTCCCTGTGTCTCATCTTCTTGGGTTATTGCTGGAAACATCTTAATTCCGTCAACTATTCCCCTTCTCCACATCTTGGTCTCATTATCCCATTTAGCTTCCGCTAAAGTCTTTTCTGCTCTTTTCATTCTCCTCATAAATTTCTGTTGCCTCTGTTGTGTGGCCATTAAATCCCAGACCGTTAATGGCTCATACTGAGCTGGTCTTGGGGGCGGTTTTTGCACACTTAGCATCAATCGCAAATTTTCCAAAATTCTTATATTAAACGTTCCGTGGTCCGGAAACGCCAAACATCCCTCTTTCTCTGTCAATTTGCACCACTGCTTTAACCAAAGACATGGCGCGACTCCCTTCTCCTCCATTACGATATAAGCTGGAGTACCGTCAGGCGGTGTAGGCTCCCCCACACTCGCTGTAATGTATGTATCTCCCCTCAAAGCACACTTTAGAGCCTTGAAAAACTTCATTTTTGCGTCTTTTATTTTGTTTAGAATCTAATCAGGAAGTGACTTTAATCCCCAGAACACTCTTCACCTACCTTCTCAACCAATTGCCTCTCACGGACGGCTGCCAATCCGTGCGCGACCCCTCTTCAGCAACTGACCTATCCCAGCGCGGCTCCAATGACGTCACACACACTCTGCGGCTGACAAAGTCTTGCGGCTTGTCCTCCTCACACAAAACTAATGCAATATATTGCGAGCACCTTTAACAACAAAAACCCAAATTTGCCGGTTTACTACAGGAAGGGTAACACAATCACTTCAGAACTTTACAGAGATTTCACTTGAAGCATCGGCCGCTACTCTCTCCTTCTCAGCTCCCGCACTCGAAAGCAGAATTCGACCCGCAAATCCTACTCTCGACTTGTCAATGGTTTGTTCTAGTGCACTTTAGAACTTGCCAAATCTCCATCGAAGGTTTCAATCACACAATTTGACTCAAACTCGACTTGTCAACCACGCCCAATTGACCTATTAAACCGCACAAATTACAACATAAACCAAGTGTCTCCTTCACTTGTCAATATACTCCAGAGTCTTGGACCACGCAGGGTTCGTACATCACCAACAACCACGTGGAAATTTTTTGAGCACAAAGTGCCACACTCACATGAAGTTCGCCGACTTCCCTACTCTCATACTGCGGAGTACGCCCACTCCTACTAAAACAACATTACCTGGCCTAAATCCACACAAATTTCACAAATCACCTGCAATATGCAGAAGCTGAGCAAGCGCAAATCCTGCACCATGCATACTAAAACGCAGAGAACATACCCAACTCACTTAGGCAAGCTCCGAGATTCCGGGAAAGTCATGGGGAACTTAGAGACACATCATACCTCCAATTTGCATTATTTTGAAAAACGCTTTTAAACAATGGTCCCTCGTCCTAGGGCCCCAAAGGGCGGTAACTGTCGCTCTGCTACCAGAACTGCTAACGCGTCCCAATATAATTATTTTATTCACTCTGGGACTCGTTTTAGGCCAATGAATCTTTTGACCCTGATTGAAGACACCTTAGGACGAGATAACTGATCAACATGTCAATCAACAAGTCAATAACGTCATCAATTAGACTCAGAAACCACCATGACCTTTCAGTCATGAATAACCACACCAGTTTAGTACGATTTTGTGATGTTTATTCCCTATTGATTACAATTCTACTAGCAAGTTTATTATTCTCAAAACCATGAAACACATTAGCATTGTCATAATATGGCAACTCAAATAAGATTTAATCAAAGCAAAGATCACAAACATTAGAACATAGCACAACGTCAACATAGGTGATCCTTAGCAGAGTATCATTAGAGCATTATTCAACAAAGCATTGATTCAGTCATTTGTCTATTTACGTCTGTTTTAGTGAACCCCTTAACTAACCTCGAATTAGCATTGGCATGTTGGGCTTCATGCAAAACAATTTGGTAACACGAATTTGGAAAACATCTAACTATGGTCTCTGTCAAAAGAAGCAGTTGGTACCTAGAAAGGAAAGGCAATCAGTCAATTACAATTTCATCATCATATAATTACCCTCCGTAATGGGTCAGCATACAGATTCAGTCTTCGTCCTCAGGACATCAGTTGATTCGCCATCAGCCAGTGAATTCAGGAAGATGGGTAAAAAGGGGGCACTTCCCTCATAAGGAGGAAAAGTATATAACGAGCAAGGTAAGGCAAGGATGGTTTGAAGAACCAAACAGCAAAGTCTGTATGCAGAGTGACAATGTGTCTGGGTCATAACAAAAGTTCGCAAAGGCATCTCCTCATGGTTCCTCGTGTCAAAGGTTTTTATCCCTTTTCTGTTGTACAGTCACCTAATTCTTGATTGGTTAGGGTTGGCACTCCACTATCTGCATCCAATGGGTTTTACAGTGTTAGTATCACATTTTGTCACCCCATAACAGTTCTCACGTAGTTTATTGGTTCTTATGATTGACGTCTCCAGCGGGCAGAATGTCCGGTATGATTTCATACTCTTGTGGTCCTCTTGCATCTTCAGTCCGTAGGTCCATTGTCTGTACCGGTTCAGGTGACCTTGTACCTGTAACTAGTCTACAGTGTTACATTCAGCAAAAATGTTTCTTCTAGTAAGTCGAATTTCATGAGAACGGATCTACTATGGTTACATTCACCCTTTAGCTTTGGAAAAATATAAGTACATGTCCTTCAGCAAGTCAGCACACTGCACGTTAGAAAAACACATTTAATATGAAAACCGGGCAGCTAGGCCTCGACATGTGCTTAATTAGTAAAATGTGTTTCTGTACTGGCATTGTTTTTTTTTTGTTTAAGGAAGAGAACCCTCTCCCACCTTTAGATGGCATGCTTCAGCATTGGGCCCATCATCACACCAGGACCAATGGTACCTCGTGTGGTCACAACTCTGTAAAATGGAAAGGAGCTCTTGAGGTATTTTCAGATAAGGTGGACCCTTGTGAAAATGATGGCATAGGTGAGGAGTGCAGTCCTGAATGTGTATGCAAAGTGAATTACAACTAGCTCTTGGTAGGCTAAATCTAATATTTAATCTAGTGTTCCCAAGGGAAAGATTAAAAAGATTACGAGGGGTCAAATTTTCGCCCTAGTGCAACAATGGTCAACATGTTTTTTGCCCGACTCATGGCTTGAGGTTTTTGGGCATTCTTCAGGGCCACGGATGTCACTCTGCAGGGTGAATAAAGTGTAATGGAATTAAAGATGGTAATAAATAACTTCCGATCCCATTAACTTTTACCCAATCTTTTTTTGACATTTCTGGCAAAAATCCTGGAACAGTTAGCCTTCAATCAACGTCACCCTTTTTCGAGGCCAATAAGCTACTATGTATAATTGGGTAGCTGGGTTAACATCCAGGTCACAGCACCGAGTTGGTTGTCACCTGGGTAGTAAATGATCTTGGATGAAGTGTCGACAAAGGTGAACTGGCGTATTCATTCTATTAAATATATCAACAGCTTTTGATACCATGGACCATGCCAAACTTCTCCTCAGAATGAGTGACGTAGGATGGGATCATCTTACTGTAAAATGGAGTGAATATTTCCTTACTTCTAGTATACATACTGTTTTATTACCACCGTACTCATCTGAAACCAAGTCCATCATTTGCAAAATACTTCAGGGCTAAATGCTATTTCCCTACATCGATTTGGGACTTCTGGCCAAACTGCTTCCATTAATGGCTACTTTTTTCTATAGCTGTGTAGATAATACACGACTGATATTTAAACTTCAACAATCGCAATGGAAGCAGTGGGAGCTTCAATGCCCTCCCATAGTGATCTTACCACAGTACTAACAACAGTCCACCACTGGATGGCTGATAACGTTTTCAAAATCTAACTTTCTCAACTGGAAATGTTGATTACAAAAAATTATACCCATAAACTGTGCCTTATCAACTGGCCTGAAACAATGTGCACCTGCCCTGCACTCTTAAATGCCGTGCAGAAACTGGACACCTTTTTAAATTCGGATCTTTACTTGTAGGGTCAGACCAGCAGCTGTTTCTGCAGCTTAAACTTTTAAGAACATTCCTGTGCTATATGAATTCCAGTCGTCCCATCCCCGGTGTCTTGGTTTTGTTTCAATACTGCCTAGACAATGGCAATGTCTGTACAGAGTGTAGCTGTTCAGCTGATCTCTGGCGGTATCTTTCCCTAAGAGCACATCTCATCCATTTCTCAGCGGAGCCATTGACTACCCAAGAGGAGTGTTCCGTTTAAGGCCCTGGCAATTGTGCATCTGCAATTCGTGGTACTGCACCCCAGGTTATAAACACAAAATGCCGTCTCTGTACTGCTTCTCAATGTCTTCCCTCCCTGGGGCAGTTTTAACTAGGTATCCCGAAATCCCAGAAATAAAAACTTTGAAGATAAAACTTGTTCCATCGAGGTAGCAAATGATTTTTTTTAAATCCTGCAAGTCTTTAAAGACCTATCCTTTTGAATCTTTCATATTAAGTGGCCTCTGTTTTAATAATTTTACCCACTATGGTCCTTTATTTCTCATCATATGAAACAACGGTGAATGAGTGCCTATAAATACACCCTTAACATAACTAACTGTGAATATAAAACGAAAGAGGCAGAACAGAAATATTCACCATCAGCGTGATTCTTTGAGTTGAAGAATATCTTTTATATGCCTAAATGTACTTCCAAGGCATGACAGATCTGTCAAAACGAATTGAAAGGTGTTGGACCAGGTTACTACTCAGGCGAAAACAAGGAAACAACACATTTTATGGTCTTGTGTTCATAAGACAATTGACATAATCCATCAGTTTTGCACCTCTGATACAGAAGAAATACATCATGGTGCAATCTAGGCCAGGAAGGAGCTTAGATTAGGAAGAGTAAACTCTGAAGGATTCGCTTTGCAAGTTACATCAGTCCCTGAATATGTTGGTAGAATAAGGTTTAAATTCTGATGCTTCGAGTTACGAATATTTATGGCCATATCTTCGGACATCAAACTCCTGGAACCTCAATTAGAGAGTGTCATAGAACTGAAATGGGTACGCCTAGTTTTTAGGACTATGAGTGTAACACTAACCTTCATGATTTTTTTGTGTGCTCAGGTTGGTGCACTATCACCCAGGAGGGCATCCTGGCACTGAGCAGGTTTAATTCTAGCCAAACCTAAGGCCTAATGGAACTACTCAAAAGGTCAGGTCCTCGGGTTCTTGTTGAATTCAAAAAGTGAAGAAGAGGCTCTTAAGTGTATCAGCAGGTCGGTCCATGCTTTAGAAGTGACATAGGAGAAGGCTGTACTGCTGGATCTGGTATCCCATATGCATGGGATGTGTGTAAGCAGTAGTCCGACCGAGAAGATGTGCCTGAAAGGTTTGTGAAAGCAGATGCGGTTGTAGGTGTACACTGGGCCAATATTATGTAGGGCCATGTGTGACTGTTTTCAGTGTGCGGACTGAGGGCCATTTGAAAATCTTCCTCAGCATCTTCAGCGTATGGAAGCATGAGGCAGTGATGGCATTGACTTGGCCTGTCATGCCAAGTTTTCTGTCAATGATCATCCCAAGGTTCTTGGCATGGGTGACGAAGGTGGGTATTGGTCCGACAATGATGTTCTCTTCCTGAACTTTGCAGTTTCAGTCTTGCCGTGTTCAGCTTCAGGCAGTTGGTTCTCATCCAGTGTGTGATTTCAGTCATGCAGGCATTAAACTTGATCAGGATACTGTGCATTTTGACCATAAAGAAGAGAATGAGCCTGCACTAAAACCAAGAGGTAATCCATAAAAATATTAGAACTTTGTAGGCAAAACATCGTTTAGAAAATATCGTCTCCTATTATTCCTTATTTGCTTATTTAGCAAAATCGGGGTAAAAGCTGGAATGTCTGTGACACCAATATAATTTGCGACACGAGTTTTTGCACTGTAAATTAATAGGGACTGTGCTGGAATGCCAACACGCGGCTTGCTAAAATAGCATGAACAATATTGACAGTTCCTGGCCCTGAGTTAGCATCTGATAAGCAGATCATATGCTGGTTCAGACTGTCGCCCCATGGGTTTGACTAACTATCTTAAAGGAGTGTATCTTGTGATTGATCGTTCCTCTCCAAAGCAGAGAGGAGTTTACCTCTGCGGGCTACAACATGTTTATCCTGCTGTCTGAATATCGTTTAAGTGGAATGAAGCTAAAAATGTTATGTCTGATTTTGCCTGTAACCCTACGTAGCTGATGTCATTTTACACATCAACAGTAGCACCGGCACACGCCTCATTTATAAAATTATAAATGCGTTCTTTGTTGCAGTGACAGATTCTCTGACACACCGGAGCCTCTGAAAGGCTTCATACAGAGACTGTATTGACATCTACCCTATTCCTTTGAGGGTGTTTAAAACAATCTCCTCATTAAGCTTTCCTTTCTTTTTTTATTTATTGAGATTAAATGTTTTACATAATTACAATAACATTTTAAATAGATAAAAGGGATTTAAAAATGTGTACATGCAGTAACATATAATGGCTAAATGCTCTTAATCAGTGGTTCCCAAACTTTTGACTTCTGTGGACCCACACTTTATCATTACTGGAGCCCGGGGACCCCCACTGAATCTTTATTGAAATCCAGAGAACCATCATCGAGCCATTACTGAGAGCTGGGGACCTAATTTGTTAATATTATTTAATTTTCTTAGCAGTCGCGGTCCCCAGGGGTCACCGGACCACAGTTTGGGAACCACCGGGGTAGATCAAACAATGCCATTGCATGATATCATGCTTAGTTAACCTTGGTGTTATGAACTGCTGCAGCGAATAGCTCAGGCAACCAAGCAAAACGTGATTTGTCCTACAAAGGACCAGAAAAAGGAATACTGAGGAAGAGGAAGGATTTGACCATAAATTATCTGCAATCTGTAAACATCCTGCTTTAAAATATCTGTAAAAACGATAGGTAAGTTTAAGAAAGTTAATAATTGATTGGGGTGGATGAAAGTCCACCCAGACTACTGAATTCACTCAAAGAGTTCACTAAACCTGAACTCTACCCTTTGTACCTATGGTACAGAGAAGACAGGCTTAACTTAAAGAAAATGCACAAAACATTTAAAAGTAACAAAACCGTTAAAAAGTAAAAAAAAACGAAAAAAATCTCACTCCAATTTATCATAATAGGGTAAAACGTAATTCATAGAATTGCAACAAAACAACCAAAATCTAATAAGGGTGCCTGGAAAATGTGTGTTTTTAAAGATTTAAATGAAAAAGCACTAAGAAAAAGTAAAGTGGCAAGAATAGTGTGGGATTGCAGTTGATCTGGAACTAGACAGAATTTCAGGCCAAGTACAATGGAGTATAGGTCAGATACACCAAGTAGGTTGGCCACAATCACAGATTTTACCTTGGGACTTAGGTCCAGATGTACAAAATCTCAGTTTTGTTATATCCTAATAGAGAATGCTACCAGTTTGTTATTAGGAAATCGCAGAATGCAATGTACCACAATGTGTTTAACACTGTTAGCGATTCGCAATGAGTAGCACATGGATCTGCCTCATCAATATTCATGAGGCAGGTCGCAATTTACAACGCACTGTGAATGGCTACAGTCACAGGAATGGTGGCCTGCTTGGGTCAGCAGACCGCCATGTCTGTGATTGCTTTTTAAATAAGCATTTTGTTTTTATAATGTAGCTGTTTTCCTTAAAGGAAAACAGGATGCATTACAAAAGGAGAACTGAAAAGTTACTGCCTGCTCTTAAAAAATGTTTGCACCCCATTCGATAAGGGGAAGGGGTCCCTTGCGGACCTCTTCCTGTTTGCGAATGGGTTACCACCAACGTGAAGTTGGTGGTAAGTGCAAACGTTTTGCGACTGCATCTCTGGTCGCAAAAAAAAAACCCACACCCCCCTGTGACCCACTATTAAGAAGGGACGTCATTGACATGCCCCTTCATAATACCGACTTGCAAGCCTATTTTGCTATTCGGTAATATATCACAGAATCGCAAAATAGCATTTGTACATCCCAAAATGCTTTTTTATGTTTGAAAACAGCCCGATTCTATGAATCGGGCCACTTGCACACAGAAAAAAGCTTGCTACATCTGGCCCCTAGTCTCTGAAATGGAATTTTAAATCCTCCAACAGAGCAAGGTTGCAGGCTGCATCGGACAAGAGTTCCTGAAGAGGTTTATTTGGGCAGGAAAATTAAAATTTTGTGCCCCAAGAAGTCCTCTTGTCAGCCTTATGCTTTACACACCTTCACTTGGTAAATATATGTTCGTTCAGACTGAGTCCCTTTTTCGTAAATTAAATTCCTCCAGCGTGACAAGGTTGCATGAGGTCTGAAGATGAGTTCCATGAAGCCAGATACCTTCACAACAAGGGCGGGCTGAAACAGATTTGCTGCTGTGCAGAAGCTCCAAGCAGAAAAAACCTGTTTCTTCAGTCCAGAGAAGTCACTCACTGGATGGGCTGGCTTGGTCCTGGTCCTCCAGAGGTCCGTAAGTCCAAATATTTTTTAAGTGCTAACTCTTCAGAATAGTTAGAAGTCCTGCTAGACACAGCTAAAGTTACCAGGAGCAGCACTTGGCGTAGTATCTTCCCCAGCCCTGGTACTCACAAATGAATGTGCCACATACAAAGCTTGGTCTTACACATCCTTATTCCTCTGCGTGTAACCACAAACCCAACATTCTTAACATGAAATCTATTCACCACACCCAAACACTTATGTCACAGTTCTATGGAGTCCATCGGGAACCAAAAGGGGCCTGTTATCGATAACTCGCAAGACATCCACCCACTTCTTAAAAAAAAAAATGACACATTTTTTCAGAGAGATATTGATATTACAACTCTTCTATAAGTTGTGAGGAAGCTCTGGTCAAATGCCCAAATCATGTCTTCTGAGGCTGGGAAGAAAGAAGAGAAGCATCCATGACTGACACTAGTGATGGAGGGACGGATGCAATCAAGGAGTTCTTTGAAGTCTCAATTAAACCAGTCTCATCTCTGACATTAGGAACTGGTGAATGATGAGGCAAATGTCTGAAGTTTGAAGAATCTCATGCAATGGACTCTTAAGTATGATAATGACCATGTGTCATGCTAGTCACAACTTCGAAGGGTTCAGCGCTAAAGGGAGCATCAGATTTGCACTTTCTTCTGTTGTCGCACCAATACTTGATCTCCTTCATTGAAAATAATGTTCTTAGCTTATTGATGCTTGCTGGCATACACTTTTATCTTTCATTTATGGCACAAGTCTTTTTGTGCCATTAACGAAGTCTCACAAGTCTGCACATTCCTCAGCTCTGGCAGCCATGAGTACCCGCGTGTTTCTCTCAGCATTCGTAATCTTAAATGAATCTGACAAACAACCATCTATAACTCTCAGATGTATGGCTTCTACATCATTGAACTTAAAATGTTTGATAAGCGCATCAACTCTTTCGGCAAACTCATCGATTGTTTCACTAGCTCTTTGTCTTTCCTGACTGAAAATATACATTTTGTAGTCTAGTCAACATTTGGCATTGTATTGAACTTATGATTTAGTGCTTCTTTGATTTGACGGTATGAGACTTCATCAGCATGTGGTATTTTTTTCTTACTTTTTTCACTCCTTTACATGCAAGATTCCTAAGATATTTCACAATTTTTCAGCTGCCACCAATATTTTGTTTTTTTTGGCAATGTTGAAGGGAAGAAGTGGTTTGAGGAAGGAAATAGCATTATAACCATTTGTGGAACTTACTGAAGTTGAAAGCTGGATTCTCTCCAGCACAGTCTGCTGTCTACTGGGATCAGCTTCATTCACAGTCTCTAAGGCCCTGTGACGTGCTACATTAGGGTCGTAGTAGATGATTTGAAGTCTTGTGGACTCTTTCTTCTTTGCCAATAGAACCCTTCAACTTTTGAATTGTTCAAAGACAAACCCAGCAGTTTCAGTGGTGTATCTCTTTGAGGATTGACTGCTCTGTAGGCACAACACTTGAGCTTTCACTTGGGTGGTAGCACCTGGTGCTGAGGTAGGATAGTTCTCTTTACTCAGATTCTGGTAAGCGTGACCGTATTCTCTATATGTCTAATTATCACCACCTATAATGTTTCTCTGCATTTATCTGCTTCTGCACACATTGTTCTCTTGCACCTGTCTATCACTGCCCATTGTGTTTTCATTGCCTTTTGCATAACTTTGCATTACACTATTGCTGCCTGCAGCACTTCTCTGTACCTGGTGATACTGCCTTTAGCATTATTGTTCTGTAAATCTTATAGCTCTGTGTTGCCTTGTGTGAGAAAGTGCCTCTTTTGAAGTGGTTAGCCCCCACTTTCTGCATGGAACATAATATGGTGGCAAACTGTAAGTGCTAAACAGGTTCCCGAGGCCAGATCTCTTTCCACTGTGATTGGCACTTCAGCCACCCTTATAAGTCCCTAGTAAATGGTACCCCTAGTACATACTGCATGAGTATTGAAAAGGGTCTCCCAGAGCTGCAGCACCAATATCGCCACCCCGAGAAGCCTGACACCAACCTCATGCAGACTGCCATTGCAAGTGCATGACAAGGTGTACCCAAAGTTGCAAACTCAAAATGGCACTCACCATGGGTGCCATGTCCTCTAACACTGCATGCAATATAGGTAAGTCGCCCCTCTGGCAGGCCTTACAGCTCTAAGGCAGGGTGTACTACAATGCATGTGAGGGCATATGTGCATGAGCAGATGTGCCCATACTGTGTCTTTGTCAATACTTAGACATAGTAAGTGTACAAGGAAGCCATAGTAAGTGCATGTGCTGAATACTGGTCACTGCGAGTTCCCCAGCTACATGATGGCCTCTCTGAACCCTGAGTTGTTTTTATTTAAATATCTTTATTGTCATTGTATGGCAATGACACACATCATGACCACATTTATCAAATATACATTGCAAACATGACTCATCGCATTACGTAAGTTCTAAACATTCCCCAACATCCCCCATCCCCGATTATGCTGCATAACCAGTACATGGTACATAACTTAGGTGTGTCATAGTGGTCCACGAGTATCTGAACTGAGTCTCTTCCAGAGGCAATAGTCCAGGATCAGTCTAGAGATAGCATTTATGATGAGTAAACCCACCAGCTGAAACGGGACTGCTTATATCTTTTTATACACAGCATACCTCGTATGTTCAATTTTTAGCTTGTTCCCTCTTGGGGGGTATCGTCAGCTGTTTCTGCCTCTCTCTCATTTGGCAACTCCGTCAATATTTGTGCCCAGGCAGCTAAATCATCCACCAGCCGTTCATCATTTTGTACATGCTTCATTCTCACTAGTATCATACTTGGAGGTAGCGCACTCATCCATTTGATGGCGATATGTCTTTTCACCAACAAGAGGCAGAAAAAAAGGAAGCAACGACAATGTTTCTTTTTTTTATTGGAGAAGCTATATGACCCAATATGTCAATTTGTAGATCCTGTGAAACATCAGGAACCTGATGCCTTGTTTAGAGCTCCCAGTAGGGTATGATCCTCACACATCGCCATACCACATGTACAAAGTCTGCTGCAGGGGATCCACAGTGAACACAATGGGCTAAGCAGATGGTATATATTCTCTGAAGGGTAATAGGTATTAGGTATGCATGATGTGTGAAGTTGTACTGGATTCATTTAATTGGAGCATTGGAGCTCACCCTGCATGCCCTTCATGGATTTGCTCCCAGTCTCAAGTAGTGAGGGCTATGCCTAGAGCATCTTCCCATTTTGCCTGTGCTTTTGCCACAATCTTAGGTACATCTACTCTCAGCATGCGACAGAGATGTGAAATCAGTCTTCGGGCCAGAGCCAGGGGAAGTAATGCAGTTAAGATCTGAGTGTGCAGTGGTTCCTTAGGGAAACAGGGCCGGATCTCTCTTGCTGTTGCTGAGATCCTAGCATAATGGAGATATTCTCCAAGGCCTTCTGCAAAGGAACCTTTTGCATCCGTCCTTGTGATGAATTGACCACCCAGATTAAGTACCCCAGGAGTTCACATATGCCTGCTCGTCACCGCAGTATAGACCTCATTGCAGGTATTTGTGCAAACAGGTATATTGACCAGATTGGCATGTCCCGCACATAAGGGGTGTGCTGCACAACTCTTTTGACTACTTGTTCCCAGATTCAGCAAATATGTGATCAGTGATGGATACCCTTAGGTGTCTGGGAGCCTCACATAAGAAGTTCCGGGAGGGTTACATTCCTGTTAAGAATTGCATAGGTGTTCCTTCTCCCAGTTAGTGTCCTCATCAAATCACTGTACTGCATGCTGCAGTTGTGCCACAAAATAATACAGCTCCACGTTAGGGAATTCAAGTTCCCATGTCCCATGTCTGTTTGAGCATTGAGAGTCTGATAAATGTTCATTTTTGAGCCCATAACAAGTCAAAAATCAAACTGTCAAACCTCCTCAAAGTAATTCCGGGGTATCTCGTACAGTGTGTTCTGTAAGGAGTAAATGCATTTTAGGAGTACCATCATCTTTACGACAGCAGCTCATCAAGGATAAAGGA
Source organism: Pleurodeles waltl (assembly GCF_031143425.1). Taxonomy (NCBI): domain Eukaryota; kingdom Metazoa; phylum Chordata; class Amphibia; order Caudata; family Salamandridae; genus Pleurodeles; species Pleurodeles waltl. The sequence goes on from NC_090440.1 coordinate 346,371,998, forward strand.
AGGTGCCACCAAAAATGGGTTAATGCCTTTAACCCCTCCATAACCTTGCCTATGTTCAAGTCCAGAAATGTATGTCTTGTGTAGGTGAGCTGATTCCCTAAATTCTGCATGCCTTGCTGAGTCCACGGAAGTCCAATTGGGGGACTGCTGTAGATCGTGGCCCCACCAGGTGACTAGGGGGAACAGCTAAGATTTACAAACATTAATGTATAGGTCGGAGGCTTCACTGAAGAGTTGGGAGCCCCACAGTAGCACAAGAACTGAGGCTACAGAGTCACACAGGAATATCAGGGCATCATTTGCATATAGGGACACCACATGTGTGGTCTCTCCTACTTTGATCCCCCAAGGGTGTAAATCTCAACAGGGTTTGATCACCATAGGCTCCATGGCCAGGGCGAATAATAGTGTTGATATCGGGCATCCTTGCCAGGTGCCCCAATATAATGAAAAGGTTTCGGATACGGCACCCCCTGCGTACCCTAGTACCCGGGTCACTGTATAACAATTTAACCCAAGCTATATATTTTGGACCAAATCCCATTTTCTACATGACTCACCACAGGTAGTTCCACTCAACAGAGTCAACCGCTTGCTTGATATCTAAAAGAGCCAGGGCATATGTAGGAGGCTGACCTCGTTTGTAGTGGGTACCTATGGTACTTACACCTTATACCAGGTCCAGTTATCCTTTATTAGTGAAATGTAGTCAGTGTCTAGAAGTGAGGCTCTCTAGGGGTAGTGTGGAAGAGCAGCCAAAGCCTAACTAGGACACAGTACTCACCCACATGAAAGAAAATACTCAGTGTTCCAAAACTAAAGGTTCTTTATTTTGGTGACAAAAATGTCGAAAATACCTTATAGACTCTACTCCCTTAAGAGTTAAGTAATACATACAGTATATACACTAAAATGCATACATAGCTGTAAAAACATTAAAAAAAAATGCAAATAGTGAAAATCACAATAGTTAGAAATGGGCCTGGGGAACACAAAACATATATACTAAAATAGTGGAATGCGAAAGTCGGTTTCCCACCTAGGCAAGTGTAGTGTGTAGAGGGGCGCTGAGAGTGTAAGAAAACACCAAAGGTAAGTAATAGAACCCACCCCAGAGCCCAGGAAAGCAGGAGTAAATCACAGTAACTTTCCTAGAACACACAAAAACACGAGAAACAAGATTTTGCAAGAACCAGAAGAGACTGCAAGACACCAATGATGGATTCCTGGACCTGAAGACCTGTGGAACAAGGGGACCAAGTCCAAGAAGCACTGAAGATTCCAGGGAGAACAGGAGCCCTTGCTAACCCGGATGAAGGACAAAAGAAGAACCACCTGTGAAGAAGAACTGTCAGTACTGCACCCAAGAAGATGGGTGCGGGTTCCTGGTTGGTGTGGATGATGTCCCACGCCGGGTGGATGATTGCAGTCTGGTTTGCATCGCTGGATTCTGCCAACAAGCCTTGGCACAGGCAAAGATCGTGGTTAGTGGAAAATGGCACTGCCCGGGACCAGGAGGGACCTGGTGGCCTTTACCCAGGAGGGGACTCAGAGGGGGTTCTCAGCAACTCAGAGAGCCCTCAGAAGACCAGGCAGTGTTCCCAGAGAACCACAGCACGGGGACAAAGAAGATGCAAAAGGAGGCCCATGCAGCAGTACACAAAGGGATCCCTCTCCCACGGAGAACCACGCAGGAGGTTGTGCACCACAGGAAGAAGTGCAGGGGTCCAGAGCTGCAAGTTGCACAAAGAACTTCATGGAAGGATGCCAAAAAGCTTTGGCAACTGCAAAAGACGTGGTGCATGGGGGTACTGTCTTGCGTGAGAAGGCAAGCTCTTACCTCCACCAAAGTTGGACAGCTGGACTTCAGGACCGTTGGGACCACTTCAGTCCACCACCCGTGTTGTTGGGTCCATGCACTTCTTCAGGAGAAGGGACCCAAGCGACTGGTAGTCGTTGCAGAGGGGTGCCTGCTGATGCAGGGAAATGACTCCTTCACTTCAAGGGAGGTTCCTTTGTTCTAATGGTGCAGGCTAAAGACTGGCTGTACTCTGAGGATGCACAACCTGGAAACAGTTGCAGTTGCTGAAAGGAGCTGAAGATACAATGTTGCAGAAGTTGTCTTTGCTTCTTTGTTGCAGTTTGTAGAGTTCCTGGAGGGTCCAGGTGCAGTTATGTTGGTAGAAGGTGAAGTAAAGGATGCAGAGGATTCCTGCTGGAGTCTTGCAATCCGAATCTGAGGAACACCCAGGAGAGAGACCCTAACTAGCCCTGAAAGGGGGATTGGTCAGCTACACAGGTAAGCATCTATCAGGGGAGGGCTTTGACGTCACCTGCTGGCACTGGCCACTCAGATGCTCCCAGAGTGCCCTGCCAACCTGGAATCCAAGATAGTAAAACCCAGGACACTCTGGAGGAGCTCTGAGCCCCACCCCTGGGGGACCCTCCTGTTTCCTTGGTTCAGTTTTGCTCCAGAGCAGGGACTGGGGGTCCCTGAACCGATGTAAACTGGAAAATGCAAGGAGTGCACCATCTGTGCCCTTCAAAGCATTTCCAGAGGCTCTGCGAGGCTACCCCTCCCATGCCTGTAACACCTATATCCAAAAGGAGAGGGTGTAATACCCCTCTACCAAAGGAAATTCTTTGTTCTGCCTTCCTGGGCTCGAGCTGCTTGAGTAACAGGAGGGCAGAAATCTGTCTGTGAGGTGGCAGCAGCTGGGGCTGCCTGGAAAACCTCAGAAGGCTGGTGTGGCAGAACAGGGGGTCCACTGTGGAGCCCCCAGAGTGCATGGAATTATACAACCAATGCTGGAATCAGCATTGGGGTATAGTTCCAAGATGTTAGACACCTTACATGGCCGTATGCGGAGTTACCTTTGTGAAGCTGGACATAGGTATTGACCTATGTCCAGTGCATGCGTAAAATGGTGTCCCCGCACTCACAAAGTCGAGGAACATGGTCCTGGATGATGTGGGGGCACCTCTGATAGTGCAGGGGTGCCCTCACACAAGTACTCTGCACTCAGCCTTCAGCGTTGGAAGGCCTGGTATATGGGTGTGTTATAAGTAACCTGATGCAATGTAAATGGCTGTGAAATGGTGCATGCACCATTTCACACAGGCTGCAATGGCAGTCCTGCAGAAGCCTTTGCATGGTCTCCCTGTGGGTGGCAAATGTATTGCTGCAGCCCATAGGGATCCGCTGGAATACCAATGCCCTAGGTATCTAAGTGCCATATACTAGGGACTTATAAGGGGTGACCAGTATGCCAATTTGATATGAAATACTGGGTTACCACTATGCAGTGATAAAATTTAGAGGACAGCGAGCATAAGCACTGGGGTCCTGGTTAGCGGGATCCCAGTGACACAGTCAAACACACTAACATCAGGCAGATATTGGGGGTAACATGCCAAAAAGAGGGTACTTTCCTACACTATGGGCCATCTTGTATATGTGGAGCCTAAAGAACAACCCTGAGTTGTTTGGTATCAAACAACTCAGCATAATAAATCCTCACTGGCGTAATTGTTGGATTTAGTATAACAATGTTCTCAGAGGGTACCTTAGCAGGACTCCTGGGGTGGGAACCTTTCCTCTCTGGAGCCAAAAGACAAAGCCTTTCCTGGGAAGAGATGTCACACCTCCTCCCCCAGGCAGGCAGCCTGATCAGGCAGGAAGCTTAAAAAGCTATACCTACTTTGAAATGCAACCCCTAGCTATACCTACTAGAAAGAATAGGAGGAATACCCACCCTCAGCCATCACCATCCTTCAGGTGTGGCAGGCGAGGTGACCCCCTCCATTTAATTTTCCTCCATCTTGGAAGGAAGGTAGAATAGCCAATTAGGGTTGGGTTGTGTCCTCCTCCCAAAGGAGGTGCTCACATAGTGGGTGTAGCCACCATAATGTAGATAGACTATTGACTACTACCAGGTATCCTCCTAGTACCTCTAAATACAGTATTTAGGTGGCATCCCCTGACCAGAAATGTAGATTCCTGATGACCTAAGGAGATCGGACACCACAGAGTTGCACCAGCAGAGAAGACTAAAGACACCAACTGACTTGGCCCCAGCCCTACTTGCCTGTCTGCAGCTCTCATAGAACCTGCATCAAAAGATGACTTGTCCTGCACCCTAGCGACCTCTAAAGCCTTGGGAGGACTGCTTATCCTCGATAAAGACAAACACCTCCATTTGGACAGAAGACCTGTCCAAAAGAAACCAACTTCAAAGAAAAAGGAGTTTGTCTGAGGAACTGCAAAACTGTCTCTGCATCTGACGCCAACAGGCCAAGTCCAAGTGGCCGACCAGTCCTGTGAAGCTTCCCCAGCACTTCTGAGGAAGAGCCCACTGTTGGCTGACCCCTGCAAGGTCCATAACAATGCCTGCAGCCTCATTCAGAAGCCTACCCCTGACCACGACTTGCACGGTAAGCTGCTTCCAATGCCAAAAGACACCCATGCACCTGGAGCCCCTGGGCCTTGGGGAGCTGGACCGTCAGTGTCCCTACATCCTCTGGCAGCTCAACTTACCTGAGCTGCTGTGGGTTGTCTTTGCCCGGCCTCATGACTAGCCTACAGCCTATTTCTGAAACCAATCTCCTCCTTTGGATAACATTGGGTGCCTGACGCTGTGTTGGCACACTGCAGCCTGCACCCCTGTGCAGCTGAGGGTGTAAGTTTGGTGCTACCTTGTGGGCCCCCTTGTACTTACCTCAACTCCAGAAGATCAACCTCTGACACTGCTCTACTCACCTGAGAGCAGTGCATCATCGGTTACCCCGTCTTCATTTGTTAATGTTGGGTGCCTGATGCTGTGTTGCCACTCTGCACCTGGCCACCCCTGTGCTGCTGAGGGTGTACGTCTGGTGGTGCCTTGTGCCCCCCCGGTGCTTGCCTCAAACCCCAGAGACCAACCTCTGATGCCGCTTTTACTCACCTGTGAGTAGTGCATCTTTGTTCACCCCCAGTCTCTATTGGTTCCAGTCTCTTGATTAACATTGGACACCTGATTCCAAATTTGACCTCTGTAATCTGTAGATTGTGTACTTACATGAAAGCCTGCATTTTAGATTTCCTCCCATAGGTTAACATTGAAGATTCTGAAAATTGCACTGTGTTGATTTTTTAAACTGAAGAGTATTTTTTATTTAAATACTGCTTACCTGGTAACAAAGGTCTTGGTCTGAAAAATTATATAAAAATCCATGTTAGTTTTGTAAATTAGACTTGAATTATTCTTTTGGTGTGTGTCTTCATTTATTGATACTGTGAATACAACAAATGCTTAGCACAACTCATAGATATGTCTATTTCCTCGCCCACACTACCACAAAAATAGAGCAGTGGGTTGTCTATTTTTGCCTCTGGATACCAAGGTGGGTTACCTGGACTCTCTGCACAGTGGACATCATTTTCGTTCACTATATTTAGAGCCCGCCTCCTAGAGCAGGAGCATTTTACTGGTAGGCTTTTTTTATTGAAAGTCTGGTGATTTGTTTTCATTTATAGTGTCTTGAAATTGCGATTCCAGTGACAATGCATTTTAAACTGGTGCTGTATTGCATTTTTACAGATGTAATATAATGTGATGTATTTATTCATTTTAATGTGTTTATAATCATAAATTGGTCAAATAAACTAGTTACTACTTACTCAAATGTGTGATAATCCGAGATGATGTAGTAGGAAAACATTTTGAGAGGGTAAACGAATTACAGATATCATGTTTATGTTTAAATGTGTCATCCTGCTGCTCAGGGTTGCATATTCCTCCCCTTATTTTAACAGTGCACAGGCCAGCAATTGGGATCGGGCGGAAGTAATTTGAGAACACTCAGTAGAAGAACAGATGCCAAACGACTGCATATCATGCACAAGGCAATGAGCCAGGCCTACAGAAATGTCTATGCTGGAACATTCAGGCCCATATGTTTATTCAATAAATCTACTAGAACCAGAAAGTGTTTTCTGTTGGATAAATATGAAGGACTAGCCACATGTGTCAGACGGGGTCACCTGGCACCTCGGAGAGTAAACAGGGTGAAACTAAACTAAATTACAACTTGGTAAGAGAGATCACGGGCCTGCCAGGGAAAGCAATGTTAACTGGGGCTAGAGGGTAGAAATGTTACACTACCTAGGGCAGTCACAAATCAAATTAGAAAAGCAGAGACAAAATGAATTAACAAAATGACACCAAAATAACAACAATCCTATAAAGGGAACCCCAGACATGAATTCTTCAAGATTTAAGGGATAATGGCACCAAACAGTGTAAAGCGCTCATTGCAGTCTACACTTGTGGTGGAGCAGGACCTAGGCATGATCTGAGGCTGATTGCGATGGACCCTGGCTGATAATAATTTGGAAGTGAAAATGTTTGAAAAACTAACAAAGTCCTACCTAAAAAGGGACTTTGTCTTTTTTTATAAGAAAAAAAAGTCTCACCATGAGACAAATCTGAAATTGTAGTGACTGCCTTGGAACTGCTGGTCAGATACCTGTTACAGGTTGGTCCTACTAAGGCTTTAAAGGTTTTTAGGTTTTTCCTTGAAAAAGATTCTAAATCCCAAAACAGAAAGGGACTTTGTTGCTTTTTTAAAAGAGATTGGAGCCTTTCAGTAAGTCAAATTCAATCCAACTCCGTGGAATTGTCTGTTAGGTACTTTTTGTAGAAGGTCCATTTGTTTCAGGGGCTCTGAAGTAAAAGTTTTCAAATGTTTCTACACTTTCCTGGTGCCCAAGCAACCACAGGAGTACACTTCTAATCACCCAGGACCTTTGAGTGCTATAAAAAGATCTCCTACAAAGCCCAGTCCACGTTCCAGTTGCCACTGGGCAGCAGGGAGTTTTAGTTTAGCTTTTTGTGTGCCTGGAGCCACCCAGGAAGTCAGCCAACTAACTCTTGGAGTCCTGGATATGAGAGGAAGAAGATGCAATCCTGCAGGGATCCTCACAGATCACAGAGAGCAGGTCCAGTGCTCCTCTGTTCTTTCACAGGTCCAGAAAGTGTTTGGTCCAGGTGCCTTGGGTGGGTGGGCGTGACTGATGGCCCTCCCTAACTAATGGTTTAAAAGTTTTCAGGGCAACCCAGTCCACATTTTTAGTAGTTCCTGTTTGCCTTAGTGCTAACAGGCCTCAAATCCCATGTGTCTGGGCATTTGCAAGATGGCAAAAGTCTTTGGCCACACTAAACTGTAGCTCTGAAGGTTATGTGTGTGTACCGAAAACAATATGGTAATCACTAGTGCCATTACACATCTAACTCTAAACTTCAGTTTGAAGCTGGCACTGTACCCACAGTAAACCCAGAGACAGATGCCTGGTAGGAAAAAAGCAGGGTCCTTCAGCAACAGCAGATATGCAAGATTTGACCTGGCGTCCTCTGTGCTCCGTTTCAAGTGAGTGCAGGTGTTCAATGAGACACAACAAAAAGACATCGGCAGGATTTGACACTGTATGTACAATTGCTTATGGGAAAACACCACAGAAGGTTAGATGCTTCTTTTTGGAGAACACATCTATTAAAAAGGTTAAGTCTTTTTGTTATCTGGGTATTCTTTTTTCTAGTAACGGTTCTTGGGCCCAACACATACAGAATGGTAGGCTCAAAATAAATAGAGAGTGTAAGTGCATGTTTAGATTTACTTGTAAACTTGGCTGCCACCCTGTGAGAGATATGATTGCCATCTATAGATCAAGAACATTAGCAGCCACAGCTTATGGTGGGGGTGTGTGGGGTCAAACGTCCAGTAGCCCCTTACAGGCTGAGGAAAACACCTTTCTAAAGCGGCTTTTGTGCACTCCCCCTTAACAATGTCTTCTTCCATTCATAAGGAAGTGGGATGGACTCACCTGGAAGACACATTGCTAATTAAAACTATTCAACTGTGGTGTTCAATATGGGCCAAACCAGAGACAGAATTTACAAAGGCAATCATACAGAATTATTTAACATTACATTATGCTTTTCACATCCCATGACTGTACTTCATCAATGATACACTTAAGTTGGTGTTTGGCTTTCCTGGGCTGCAGGAGCCATCTAGAATTCTTGCACTCCAGAAATCTGAGGTGAAGGCAGTTTTATTTGATGTGTGAGCAGAAAAACGAGCCCTTGATAACACCAGGAGAGCTACGGTTGTCACATATATGCACATATATGTTGTGTGCTTTGCCTAAGAGATTCCAAACTTACCTGCCCTTGGTGACAAATACACAACACTGTTATTTTTTTTTACTAAACTGTGGTTAGGCACTGTACATCTCCTAATCTCTTTCCCCATTATCAACAAATAGAATAGAATGTCTGACCTGTGTCCCTATGATGGAATCTCAAAACAGAGCATTCAGCACTTTATGATTTTCTGCCAATTTTATTCAAAGTCAAGGAAGTAATTTTTTTCAAACCTATTTTTATTGCACATAATATCAGTGTTTATAAAATGCAACCCTTTTTTTGTATATTATGGAGTACCCTGCAGTATGTTTTAGTGTTACTTCTTACATCTGGCAAGTAATTCATGTTAGGAAAATTATTCCTTATTGATTACAGCATTGTTCTCTCCACTTGTGTTGGATATGGCTCTTTTGCAGGGTTATCTCCAAACATTTTGCTTCTGACCTCCTCTTTTTCACTGTATGCTACATTTAGTTTTGCTGGCTTTAGGACTCTGGACACTTCACCACTGCTGAACAGTACTAAAGTGCAAGTGCTTCCTGTCTAAATTGTATGGGTGACTGGTCTATCCATTATTAGCATTTTGATTTACTTGCAAGTCCCTAGTATAGTTCACCAGGTGTGCCCAGGGCCTGAAAACCAAATGCTACTGGTGAGCCTGCAGCACTGATTGTTCCACCCACATGAGTAGCCCTGCAAACAAGTCTCAGGCCTGCCATTGCACCACCTGTGTGTGCAGTTGTGAACTGCCATGTTCACCTGTCAAGTGCACCCACTTCATTGGGCCAAACCTTCCCTTTTGTTACCAGTAAGTCACCTCTAAAGTAGGCCTAATGCATCCCCTTGGGTAGGGTGCAGTGTATTTAAATGGTAGGCCATGTACTGGTGTGTTCTACGTGTCCTCATAGTGAAATGCTGCTAAATTAGTTTTTCACTATTGCTAGGACTTTCTCTCCCTTAGGGCATTTGTTTGAAATATTTTTTAAGTGTAGTTTTCCATCGGGAGCAGATAAAGATTAGGAGTTTGGGGTCTCTGAACTCACAATTTAAAAATACATCTGTTGATGAAGGTGCTTTTTTAATTGTAAGTTTGAAACTTACACTTTTAGAAAGTGGGCATTTGGTTGCTTAACTATTCTGTGCCTCTGCCTGTCTGCTGAGTACACATTTGGGTCAGGATGACAGTTGGGCAATTTGTGCATTTACACTAGACAGACACACAAAGGGAGTTGAGATGTGCCAGCATATGGTGATGGGTCTTCCTGAGCTAGAGTGGTGGGAGGAGCTGACTCTTGCACCTTAATAGGGCAGTGCCTGTCCTCACATAAAGCAGTCTCTAACCCTCTGGAGTGTGTCTGGGGTCAGGGCAGAGAAAGGCAGTTTACCTACTTCAAAGACAGAAATGGATATAAGTACTGGAACTCTGACACCCCATAGTTAGAGTCCTTCTACATCCTGCTTGGCCCTTGGAAGAATAAGCTGGTGAGCTGAAGGAGGAGATCCATGCATCAATTTTCCACGCCGGAAGAATCAACGCAGCGCCTGTCTTGGGGCAGAAGAATCAACACAGCATCTTCCACAAGGCTAGAAAATCATCACAGCACCTGCCTCGAGGGTGCAGAATTGCTACAGTGCTTTTTTCACCATGGTCCCATCAACACAGGGCATCTGGATTTCCCACTCCTTGTCTCAGAGCAACAATTTTTCATTGAACCTGCACCACAGTGAGGAACTGAGGCCGTGTGTCCATAGAGTGAGGATCCCTACTTGTACAGGGTGCAAACCACTGCCAACTAGAGACCCCATTTGTAACAGTTTGTTATAGAGTCACAGATGTGTATTTGCATGTTTTTATTTCAGTTTTATGATGTATTATATTTTAATAACAGTGCTTTTATGACCTATACTGATAGTGGCGAAATAAAGATTTTTGAATTAAATCAACCCTGTGGTGTTCAACGTCCTGCATACTCTAATGAGCTCAGAGGAGTCATGTCTGCCCATTCGGCTGAGCTTATTGTGTGCTCCTAGGATTAATTTCACTCCTCTTACCGGGCTGAGTATAGGCTGATTGTTGCTGGACTGTTAATGTAAATTATCCTTCAGGAACATCGGACAGGAAAATTTACCTTTTTAAAAGTTACTTTTTCTTGATATTTATTAAAGATCCAACTTCATAAAAGAATTGGATGCTTAATAAATAATAAAAATAGCAGTTTAACTATCTTTCTAGTGGATCCTATTCCCGAGATGCAGTAATAGTATTTTACTCTACATAGGACAGCTAGGCCTGCCTCAGTAAAAATATATTTTAGGGCAGTGGTTCCCAATCTGTGGTCCGGGGATCCCTGGGTGTCCGCAAAGCCTCCTCAGGGGGTCCGTGACTGCTTAACAAAAGTAAATAATATTAACATATTAGGTGCCCAGATTTCAGTAATGACTTAGTAGAGGGCCCCCAGGTTCCCATGATCCAGTGGATGTCCATGGGTTCCAGTAATGATAAAATGGGGGTCCACAGAAGTCAAAAGGTTGGGAACCACTGTTTTAGGGCATTTACACTGTAGGGGCATGGTAACAATAATGCTCTATCCATCCCACGTTTAAATATCATGCACCCTGTCTTGTTGGCTGCAAAGTAAATATAGGGATGACTTAAAACTTAAAGGTGAGGTCAGTACCTGTCAAAAAGGGTTATTTTGACAGATTACATTGATTATACTGCAAATTTGACACTGTAACAAGATAGGCCTATAGCCATGTTTGAACTGCCACTGCAATAGATGGCACAATAAGTGCGGCAGTCCACAAATGGCATTTAAATTCCAGGCCGTGGATGCACTTTCTACTGTTTACTCTAAGGAATTCCAGGCAAGTTATACTGTATGTGCCAATTTGGAATGAAAAAATACACCTGGTTAGCAGGGGTAAATTGCAGTTCTAAAGTCAGGGAAGGAAATAGGTGAAAAAAACACGGGGAAATGTAATACAAAATATAGTAATTTCCTACATATGGTTAATTACCCACCACCCCACTTACACTGGAATTATAAAGACTACAGTAATGTTAATTCTAATGGGCCAAACAAGCAACTGAGATATCAGGCGACTCATAATGAGGGCTGTAGTGTGTAACAATTGTTAGCGCGTCTGACCTTAATAAGTAAGCTTACAAGGGGACACGAATAAGTTGATGAACCTTTTGACTCGCAATTAAGATGTTCTTACCATAGATCCAGTACATAATCAATAATCAATACACAATAATCAATAAGCATTAGCAATCGATAAAATCAATAATCAATGGAGTCAGTAATTGTTATGCACCATGAACGTTCAGTCATGAAAACGCATTTAGTAAAAGTTTAGAATGTTTATTTCCCTATTTTAGCAATGCTAAGGTAATGTAGATTAATCTCAATATCAGATGAAACACGTACAGAAACAATACTGGTTGTCCAAAGCGGCGGAAGAAACGTAATCTAATCAAACCTTGAAGTACAACACATTCTAAAGTTATGGTGCAAATCAATAGCAAAGTCAACTGTGTCAACGTTATGATACACATGAAGTTTAGCAGAGGAATTCATCAAGCATTAGTCCCTGTTATCATAATTCAATTAGTGAGAATCCTTAACTAACGTCAGATTAACATCAGCATGTTGGGCTTCAAAACAATTTAGTAACACACATTTGGAAAACCATCTAACTATGGCTCTATCAAAACAGCACAGCTAGTACCTAGAAAGAAAAAGCAAATATACATAATAATCACAATTTGGATATACCTATCCTCAGAGTGGATCAGCAAAGCATAATCAGTCTTCGTCCTCTGAACATACAGTCGTTCAGCAAGGCATCAGGATTCAGCATCAGAATTTAGGAAAGGCAAAGTCTTTAGCATTAAAGTTAAGCACATGTCTTGTTAAGACGCATAAGAAAGTAGTAACTTCTCAGTTAAGAAGAAAATGGGCAATGGACTCAGAATGGCTCAGAATGTCCGTCTTCTCTCTGTGCAGTGTCGTTAAGTCAAAGTTACCTAAACTACCCCCAAATCCCTATTGGTCAGTTAATCGTATGTGCACGCTCTATCCAATAAAACTAAAATCCCAAATCGATGAATTTAAATATTACTCCGTTCACATGTTGTTGATTGGTTTGTCTTGCAATGTTCTCATCATCTGGCATGTCAGATAACAATATTGTTGCAGCTTCTACTCTAGTCAGTATCTTCATTGTTCTTGTCCTGGGAAAGTCAGTCTCACACACATTACACATAAAATGTTGAATTAGCAAGAACATCATCTCCTAGCAGTCGGTTCACACAGGAAGCTTCCGTTATAAGCATATTTAAACAATACAATAGAAATTCACAGTTTAACTTCCTTGGTCAGCTATTTTATTAAACATTAAGAAATACAGCTTTTACATGAGGCCTGACAAGTAGGCCATGACACTCGTTAAGTTAAGGCCTACAATTAATAAAGCTAAAGCTTACTGCACAACCCTTAATATAACACATGACTGCATTAATCTAACATATACCTAGCATGTCATGATATTTAATCATTGTTTAGTACGTTTCATTAACATTGGTGGCCAATCTTCGTAATCACATTTTCAAATGTGTGCATTATTTTTCTACGTTCTTATATTTTCTACACATCTTATTATTCAAAATACATAAACACTCATTACAATTTTTCATTAAAACACCTACGCTAGCAATCTCTCTTCTGATGACTGAAAATATGTCATCACACCATTACCCAAAAATGTTTGAATCAGCCAAAATTCTGTCAATTCAATCCCTTCATACTTTTGTTTCCTCTTTGAATTGTCTCTGTACAATATTTCCCTTTTCTTTTCTTCCCTCCTCTAACTATTCTTTGACTTTTTCAATTTAATTATTTTGCATAATTTACACAATCCCCATATCCCCAATAGACAAACCACAACAATTAATATCCCTTGCACGATTTTCAATAGAATCCCATACCAAATGTTGCTGAGCCAATTTCCCACTGAAGCAAACCCTTTGCCAACCTTTTCCCAAACACCTGGTTCTTTCAATTCTTTCAAATCAGCACTTGTATTAGTCATATTAGTAAGTAAGTCTCTTATCTCTTTACTAGTATCTGGTATATACGAACAACAATGCCTAGAATTAATCATTCTACAGACTCCACCATCCTTCGCTAAAAGAATGTCTAAACAAGACGTATTTGAAGAGTCACAGCTCTATTGGCAGCTAATTCTCTATCTATCAGGAGTATGGCCCGTGAAAAATTTGTCAGCATGTTATCCACAATAGTAGACAACTTTCAAATCTTTATCAAATTCAGAATGACTCCCACTGAAGGAATCACTGCTCCAAATATATCTCCCACTATAGCAGAAGAGGACTCCCTACTCTGGCTCTTATGATGTAATTCAGTTACTTTCGGAAACTTTTTCAAATCCTTCATTTGATAAATCTTTGGGAAAACTATCCCCAAATAACATGTCACATACCATCCTTTTGGAAGACGGTAATAAGCATTAAGACCACAGATGTTGTAAATCCCTGGAATTGCAGGGTCCTGTCCATTCAACATAAACGTCCATTTACCCTGAAACAAAAACACATGCCTACATTCACTGGTTCCCACAAATAAGGTGTCAGTGCGTGATTTAGGCCTATATTTACAAAGTTTCCCTACGTGTTGTGCATCTAAAGCTAATTTCCCTTGCGTTTTAATTGCCCTATAAGCATAATCATTCTTGTGAGTCCTTTTCTCTAAGCCTTTCTCTAATTTCTATTTTAATGCCTTTCTCCTGTCATCTGTGTGATCTAAGAAGCTTTTCTCTAAAGATGTAAGCAAGCATGTAAAATTATTTCTATGTGCATAAGCTGTGCCAAACGTCAATGTAGGTTCAAAGAAACCTCTAACTATTACTATGTCATTATCCTTAGCTACTCTACTCCAATACCTAATTATAGAAATAAACGAAAGCACTACATCATATTTAGAATGAAAGTACTGGACATACTCCTGGTTATAAAATCTCGTTAGTAACAGACTACAACTTATCCTGTAGTTTAAAGGCAGTCTACGATAGGTTATTCCTTCTTTGACTGATGAAGAAATTTGCGTACACACAAAGCAACTCTTCGCATCCATTGTCTCAACATACTCACTCAATAAGTGATAGAAAACATTAGAAGAAAGTTCTCCCTGCGCATTAGTATCCTCATGCAAATATTTCTAATCAAATCTCAACTTCTCTAACGTCATTAGTGCAGTAGTTGTCTCAAAAGCAGAAGTATGGTTGGCTTCTCTCTTATCATGAACAGACATACCCACAATCAACACCACAAACAATATCCCACACATAATCGCCAAACCAACGCTCATATATTTACAGCGCCTAGCATCTCTACCTCGTAGACTAATGTTACTCATGATCTGTAAAGAATCAGAAAACAGAAGAAACTTAGAAAAACTTGTAGCAAAAATCAAAAACAGACAACAGACCACAATCCAGTCTCCAGCTCTGAGGTTGTGCCCTGGGTCATGGATCGGTAGCAATGTGGTGGCTTCCACCTGCTGAGAGAAAGAGCGAACTACATCAGCCACACCTTTGCAGTAATCCAACACCATATCATCTGTAATGTTGACAAGTGCATTTGCTGGCACCTCCGGAAACCTCATTGCTCAGCCCATGAGGATTTCATGCTGCGACAATCCTGTCTTCCTGTCAGGTGTGTTTCTCATTGACATCAACACTAAAGGCAATGTGTCAGGCCATTTCAAATTTGTGGATGCACACATCTTTGCAACTCTCGACTTCAAAGTACGATTCGTCTGTTCCACTAGTCCTGATGCTTCAGGGCGGTAACTTCAATGCAACTGCTCAATGTTCAATACTGAACACAGTAATTTAATGACTTCATTGTTGAAGTGACTTCCCCTATCTGATTCTAAAGAATCAGAAAGCAGAAGAAACTTAGAAAAACTTGCAGCAAAAATCTAAAACAGACAACTTTTCTTTCAGCAGTTCAGTTTCTCTTCCAGGATCCCTTGTCAAAATCAGTTAGCAGCTTTGTCAAAATCAGGTTTCAAAAGTCAATTCAGGTTATCAAAATTTTCTCTCAGACTGGTTCAACAGTTCAGTTCTTAAGCTTCCTCCAGGTGCCAAAATACTGACCCCGAACTTCTCTATCAAAACAAAAAGACATAGGGGGTCAACGACCACGGAAGCACTGCCAACAGGCTGGCGGTGCTTCCTGGGCCATTCTGACCGCGGCGGTAAAGCCGCGGTCAGAAAAGGTGAACCGGCGGTTTCCCGCCGGTTTACCCCTGGCCCAGGGAATCCTCCATGGCGGCGCTGCTTGCAGCGCCGCCATGGGGATTCCGACCCCCTTCCCGCCACCCTGTTCCTGGCGGTTTTTACCGCCAGGAACAGGATGGCGGGAACGGGTGTCGTGGGCCCCTGGGGGCCCCACAAAGATTTTCACTGTCTGCTATGAAGACAGTGAAAATCGCGACGGGTGCCACTGCACCCGTCGCACCCCTACAACTCCACCGGCTCCATTCAGAGCCGGCTTCATTGTTTCAGGGGGTTTCCCGCTGGGCCGGCGGGCGGCCTTTTGGCAGTCGCCCGCCGGCCCAGCGGGAAAGCCAGAATGGCCGCCGCGGTCTTTTGACCGCGGTGCGGTCATTCAGCGGATCCCGCCAGGCGGGCGGCTCCCGCCGCCCGCCAGGGTCAGAATGACCCTCATAAACTCTTGTAGCCATTCGCTCATAGTTGCATACGCCCATTCAGGACCTGCGTATCTTCAACTTGCTATACTCTTTCTGTTCAATTTTCGATCACTATTCAGCTCTCCTTCACTTCTTCACCTTCTCCTTCTTCTCTTCTTGTGGTATCTATTTCTTCTTTGATTGTTGGTTCAACAACCACTTCTTTTCCTTTCTCCACTTGTGACTCCGGCCTCTTATCTACTTTCAGTGGACCCTCTATCAGTGTTCTCTTCAACCTTGTTCTGTGGTGTTTTCTCTTCACGGACCTGCAACCGGTTCAGGAGGAGTAAGATCCCAATGACTTTGATCTACCTCAAATCCTTCCCCCATGGGTCTGACAATTGCTCTGTTTGTCTCTCAAGATCGTCTACATCTGGGAAAGCCCTCCTCTGACTAGGATCTCCTGCTGCTTCAATTGAGGTAGGTTCTCCGTCTCTCTCCTTGAGGTGTCCTCCCTCGTCTCTCCCAGGAGTGACTGAACCGTCCTCAACCGGCTTAGATCCGGTCTCAGTTCCCCTTTGTTCTTCTTCCAGCTCTGAGACTTGTCTCACTGTTGTTGGTACCCTCAACAAAGCTTCTTCATGGTCCAGTGGACATGCCACTTTCTTCGTATGACTTGCATGAAACAAGTTTGGAATTCCAGCACACTTAACAGCTAGGTAATTGTCAAAACTACCTGATAGAGTCCCTTCCAACGAGGCTCCATACATGTCTTTCTCACGTGCTTTCAGACCACAATCCAGTTTCCAGCTCTGAGGTTGTGCCTTGGGTCATGGATCGGTGGCAATGTGGTGGCTTCCACCTCCTGAGAGAAAGAGCAAACTACATCAGCCAGACCTTTGTAGCAATCCAACACCATATCATCTGTAATGTTGACTAGTGCATTTGCTGGCACCTCTGGAAACCTCATTGTTCAGCCCATGAGGATTTCATGCTGCGACAATCCTGTCTTCCTGTCAGGTGTGTTTCTCATTTACATCAATACTAAAGGCAATGCGTCAGGCCATTTCAAATTTGTGAATGCACACATCTTTGCAGCTCTCGACTTCAAAGTACCATTCGTCTGTTCTACTAGTCCTGATGCTTCAGGGCGGTAACTTCAATGCAACTGCTCAATGTTCAATGCTGAACACAATAATTTAATGACTTAATTGTTGAAGTGACTTCCCCTATCTGATTCTAAAGAGATCGGAAATCTGAAACATGGTATCAGTTCCCTAAGCAGTAGTTTCGCTATTGTGAGACTATCATTTCTTCATGTAGGGTAAGGTTCAATCCAATCACTAAAGATGCAGACAATCACCAACACAAATCTCAAACCTCCATACCCAGGCATTACAATAAAATCCATCTGCATTCTGCTGAATGGACTTCCCACTCTTCCAATGTGGCTGATATTAACCACTGTCCCTTTCCCTGCGTTTAACTGTTGTCAAATGACAAATCGATGGCAAACTGCTTCAGCAACTTGTCTAAACTTTGGGTTGAACCAATCATGTTAGAACAATCGAATCATTGCATCCCTCCCAATATATGCTTGACCATGATAAAACCTTGCCATCTGAGACAACAGGCTATTTTGCAAAACCAATTGACCCTCTTCTGATACCCACAGTTCATCTTGTCTTTGCACACATTTAATTTTGCTCCATTAACGTTTTTCCTCCCTGTCAACATTATTCTGCAACGCTTTTAATTCTCCCAAAGTATCAATTATTTTCAAAGCATAGCTTGCCTTCTTCAGGTAACAATTCCCACTTGTCCTTGAATGATAGTCAGTTCAATGCGCAAAACCATGTGACTTGATCCGCAATTCCATATCCCAATGACACATAGTCCTGCGACTTCAGATGTGCACTGCATTTCACCACGGCAATCTTTTCAGGCATTTGAATAGCATGTAACAATTCCTTAATTCTCTCACCATTTCTCACTGGAGAACCAGAAGAGGTCAGGAAACTTCTCTGTGACCACAACTGGCCAAAATCATGGACTTTTCCGAATCAATACTGGCTAACTTTCAGCTGAGCAGAGACATGGCACACTCTAGTAAGGGCTACCAGTTCTGCTACTTGGGCATAATATACTCCTCGAAGCCAAGAAGCTTCCAAGGTACCTGTAATTGTGCACACAGCATATCCTGCTCTCAGTGTTCCTGTATTGTCTCTCAAACAAGAACCATTGACAAAAATAATTTGGTCATTTTCTTCCAATTGGGTATTTCTAATGTCAGGTCTCGGTTTTATGCACAAATCAGTTACTTCAAGACAATCATGCTCAACATCTTCCTCTTTTTCAATTTCAGCATTTTCACTCAGAAGTAAGGTTGCCGGGTTCAGCACTGTACATCTTTTCAATGACACATTTGGTAACCCTAGAATACTCATTACATATCTAGTCAACCTTGCACCAGTCAAATATAGGGTTTTCGTCCGTGTCAGTAGAATCTCAATAGAGTGAGGGATCATTACAGTCAGGGGATGTCCCATCGCAATGCCCTCACACTGTGTAAGGCTCTGACCACCTGCTGCAACTACACGCAAACAACATGGTAAGGCTGCTGCCACTGGGATCCAAAGTAGCTGAAAAATATTCCACTGGGTGATTCACACCTCCATAGACCTGTATCAAGACAGACAAAGAACATGCATCACGCTCATGACAAAACAAGGTGAAATGTTTTGTGTAATCAGGTATACCCAATGCTGGAGCCCTGCACAAATTCTCTCTCAATTCAGTGAAGCTTTCATTTCATCCTGGTCTAACACCATGGAATCAGTGACTTCCTTATGAGTCAGCTTCTGCAATGGTCTTGAAATGACTGAAAAATTTGGAATCCATTGGCCACAGTAATCTACCATTCCCAAAAACATCCTGACATCTCTCTGCATAGTCGGGGGATTTATCTGCAATATGGTTGTAATCCTTTCTCTGGATATCTTTCTTGAGCCCTTCTCAATCTTGTGACCCAAATATTTCACTACCTTCTGACAGTACTGTAATTTCAGCAGTGACACTTTGTGACCATTCTTCCCCAAATGGTTCAACAGGGCAATGGTATTATACTTGCACTCCTCCCTTGTCTTGGATGCAATCAGTAAGTCATCAATGTACTGTACCAAAGTCGATTGGAAAGGCAATTCCAACAACTCAAAATTCTTTTTTTTTTATTGAATATGGAAGGTGACTCTGAAAACCCTTGAGGAATTCTGCACCAGCAATAGACTCGATCCAGGAATTTGAAACAAATTAGAAATTGACTATCCTCATGAGGTGGCACAGAGAAGAATGCTTGTGTCAAATCGATGACAGTGAACCACTCACCATCACATGGAATCTGGAATATTATTACAGCTGGATTTGGCACCATAGGACAACATTTGACCACAATCTCCTTTATTTTTCTCAAATCCTGAACAATCCGAACCTTCCCACAGGGCTTCTTCAGACCCATTATTGGTGAGTCACATGGACTGCTTAATACTTCTTTCAGAACCTCTTGCTTTACAAAGTGTGCAATTATCTGAGCTACTTTCATAAGGACATCTTGCGGCCTACGGTACTGTGGAAGTTGGGGGAAAGCTGCATTCGGCTTCACAGTAACCTTGACTGGCTCCACTCCCTTTATCAAACCTACTTCTTATCCTGTCAAATTCCACACCTTCTCCCTTACTGTTCCCTCAAATCAGGATGGACCTCTTTCACTGTGGACATTGGGAAAAATTAAATCAAAGGGTAATCCTCATTTGTAGTTTCACACTCTATCTCTGGGGCTTGTTCTTCTTCATCATCACTATTCGTCTGAATCTCAATTCCATCATTTGAGCAAGTAATCAAACACCTTCTTTTACACAACAAATATCTTCCCAGTAGGGATACCGGACTTGAATTACAGACTAGAAATTTATGCAATCCCTGAAAGTTGCCAATGTCAACTTGAACTGGATCTGTAATCGGGTTTGTCAAATACTGGTTCTCTTCTCCCACAACATGCTCTGTTCTACCTGAAAGAGGCAAGTTTGAAACTTCTGCACTTCTCACTGTAGAGTGTGTAGCTCCTGTGTCAACCCAAGAATGAAACCTTGTGACCCATAACCTTTCCCTTCACACAGGGCCCTCTTTGATCTACTTCTAGAGACATTGCAAGCACACATGGCTCCTCATCTGAACTGTCACTCATCCTATCATCATTAATTCCATTCCCACTGTGTAACGGGAATTGGTGCACTGTTTTACTATTTCTGTTATGCCTCAGACCTGTTGAGAAAGCATCATCTGTTGCTGCTCCATCGGGGCTTGAGGTATTTGAATTTGCTGTCTAGGTACCATGAGAACCTGCTGTTGCATCGGGTGCAACTGTGACACTTGTGCACGAGGCATTTGCACCTGCTGCATGGGCTGAAAATTCTGTACTTGACTCACATTATTCTGAAAATTTGAATTGGGACCTCTTACTCTCGGTCCCCTAACATTCTGTATTGAATTTATGTAATTACTCTGCTGAACAACACCTTCCTGCACCATCATTGGATGCTCCCGCTTCCAATGTCCAACAGCTCCGCAATAGCTTCTTCATTCCCTGCACATCATTCTGAACTACTACAGTATTCAAATCTGGACCACAATTCATATTGCCTCCACAACCTCTACCTCTCATTTGGTGCTGAAACATCATGTTTCCCTGCTATCACTGTGGTAACTGCTGTAAACCATTCCCTTGCACTTCTGTTTGAGCAGCTTTAATTTACATCACCATCGCCTTCTCTTTCAACTTTTTCTGCTTCAACTCAATCTCATCACTACAGTATTTCGCATACTGCAACACCTCATCAATTGGCTTTTCTTGCCAGCAAATCAAATGAGTCTTAATCATCTGGCTAATTTCAGGTCTCAGTCATTCCACAGATCTGAACATTGAGTGAAGCATATCTTTCACCACAATTGTTTCTGTACCACTGTAATGCTTGAATGCCTGCAACAATCTTTCATAATATGCATGTATCGACTCCTTTGCTTCCTGAGCTGTCCTGTCAATCCTCTGCCAATCAATATTCTTGGGCAAAATTCTCGATTTCAGAAACTCAATCACTTTATAGTAATATTTCATTACCTAAGGAGACGGTGCACCTTTATTCTTGTCTCTCTCTGCTTCACTTGTTGGCCAGTCTACACTCCTCTTACACTCGATCCACAAGTCAGCTGGAACCCCTATCTCTAGTAATGTGTTCAAGTATTCCCACAAACAAGTTTCATGAACCTGTCTTCCTGCTGATACCACTCTACTGGCTTTTCTCAAAATTTTGGATAATCATTTGCAAATGACAGAATTTCACTTCTGCTCCACGGGACATGAACAAAATTCCCCCCTGAAATCACTCTCATTGGTAAAATCTTTACTGGATCTTTATCCTGCTGCACAATTTCAGTCAGCTCCAAAGAATCAATTTTTCTCTTGCCTCTTTTCTTTACCCATCTGCCTTCCATTTGTCTAATGCTCCCCAGGTCTGAGCACTTTGAAGCAGTTCTCTAAGGTGTGCCTTCATTCCTGCAGATCTCATGTGTTCAAAATCTTTCGCTTCAAAATCTAATCTGTAATTCCTTTTCAAATGCTTCGTTTTCTCTATTTCTATGCCGTAATTCTCTGCTAAGTCTGCTAGTCTCTGATGCACATTGCTCACTTATATCGTAATCTTTGGGCACAAATATCTCAACTCTACCTCTGTGTAGGATTCTAACCTATTCACCCCCATCGTTCCCTCAATGAGTTCACCCGCTTCCATGTTTAGCTTAATGTAATTCAAATGCTCCTCTCCTTTAGGAGCACTCTGTGGGGTACTCAGCTTGTCTAACTATTCAGTCAATTGCTGAGCTGTCAAACCTTGTAGTGAAATGTTACTTACTTGGACCGGTAGCACCTGCTGTGCAACTGCATTCGCAGTCTGCTGTGTCCATAATCTCAAACTATGGCTAACGTTTGGCCCTGTTACCGTATCTGGAAGTGCAACAAATGTACTAGGGTCTAGCAATGATCTCGATCCGTCAAAAGTCTGTCCCACAGGAGAGACTACTCGAGCATTTTCATTATGTCCTCCCCTCATTAGGTTCTGGGACATTGCTCCTTGTTCACCTACAGTCAGTTTCTTCTGTGCAAATAAAGGTACTGCTGGACCAACAGTAATAGGTAGCGATATAGCATCTGGGGCTGCTCTGGCACCTACACTCGGTGGAAGAGTAACCCCCATATTTTGATTCATCATCGGAGTCACATCTGACTGTGTCCTTGTTACAGGAGAAAATCTTGGCATTACCTGAGGTTGTACTTGGGGCAATAAAATTGGAGTTGGCTCAGTCTGAACCAGTATCGGTCTTGGGAAGACCTGCTCCATTGGCACTATTATGTTCAAAGTTGTTTCCATGATTGGCACATCAGGATACATTCTCTAAACCTGTGGTGGTTGCATCTGGGTCTGTACTACAGGAGTAGTAGGCACATTAAGACCACTTTGCACCGCATTCTGTGTCAGGTTAGCATTACCCTTGTTGAAACAGATATGACAATTAAAAAAATTATTAATGATGTTTATGTGCATAAATAATGAAAACTGTGTAGAGAAATTAATCATAGAGAAAATAGAGAAAATAATGTGCGCGTTTGAAAATGTGCCCACGAGGCATGTCAGCCATATATACGAGATTGTACTAATATAACTGAAACTGTATGAAATAATTAAAATATATGTGAAAAATGTATTAATATGTCATATTGTGAATATATATATATATATATATATATATATATATATATATATATATATGTATGTAGAAATGTATAACCTATGTTTTACTTTAATTTGTAGTGTTAACTTAGCTGAACTTAAGGCCTAGTCTTCCTAGGCCTCGTACATTGAGAGCAGAAACAATGTCTGCATTTGCAAGAAGCTGCTACAACCTGTCCTTGACTCACCCAATGTTAAAGTTGCTTAGCTAGAATTTTCTGCAAATGTACCGGCAGACAGGAGATGATGAAGACAATTTGATACAATTATGTGTAGAGTAGGCTAAATGTACATTCCCAGGACTTGAACAATGAAGGCACTGACTGAAGAAGAACATGCAACAATTTCGATACCTGAAGAGCCGGATGATGAGGACATCGTATAGCGGACCAATCCACATCTTGTAAACAGAATAATATTGAAATTGGTAGATTTGGTAAACAAATACTATAGGTTAAAGTCATAACTGCTAACTGACTGACCAATTAGGAATTAGGGGGATGGACTGGGAGACCCTAATAAAAAGTCATGACAAGGGGCTAAAACTTCAGATGCGATGGGTGAATTGATGACGTCAGGAGACGCTGTCTGAGGTTCTGTCATTGGGATCATACTCTGAGTCTGATGCGTGGCTGACTAATTGAGTAAGAGGAAGACTGACTTGTTGCTGATCCATCCTGGATAGGTAGCTATGAAACTGTGACTGACAAATTGTGCCTTTTCTTCTAGGTACCAACTGCGCTGATTATAGAATTCTCACTTAGATAGATTTTTTTCCAAATTAATGTTTTTTTCTAAATTGTTTTGCATGAAGGCCCACATGCTGATGCTAATCTTGGTTAGGTAGGCTGTTAAGTGTGACATTGACAGTGACAGTGTGACTGACAAGCTATTTGCTGAACTCTGCTATTAATGCTGGTATTCTTGGTACATACAGATGCATTTACACATATGGTGTTCTTAAAATTATGCGATGATGATATTTTTCATTAACAAATTGATAATTGAGTGGTTTGAGTAAAGGTTCAGCTAACGGATGATTTAGAATTGTAATCAATAGGGAAATAAAAATTGTTTAGCTCTTTATTGAGTTGTGGTCCTTAATGAGTAGATGTTCATTAATGATATTTTATGCTGATTATTGTTGTTTTCAGTGGTCACTGCATGACTAGAATACTCCATGCGATTCAAAAGGTTCATCGACCTATACACGTCCCCTTGTAAGTATACTTACTAAGGATCAGGCACGCTAACACCCTGCACCGGACTCACTATCCCATTAACCTGGGTCAGATCAACACTGGTACTTAGACAACTCTCATGTACTGTATATGGTGGTGGTCAGTCTCTCAATAACTGGATAATAAACTCCTCATAGTCTGAGTCCTCCTCTACTGTTGAAGATGTTCTAGCCTCCTTACCCTCGGATGGACTTTTACTAGTTTTCCTAGTAGCTTTCCTTCCTTCCTTCTCATTCTCTTGCATAATTCCTGGAAGCAACTTTATCCCCTCCATGCTTTCTAAACACAATCCCATCTAGCCTCCGCTAGAGTCGTTTCTGCCTTTCTCAGCCTCTTCTCAAATTTCATTTGCTGCAGCTGTCTGGCTACTAGCTCCCAAACTGCTAATGCCTCAAACTGTGCTGGTCTCGGAAGGTGCTCCGATTCATATGGCACCATCCGTTAATGCTCCAAAACCCTCAAATTGAACGTCCCATTTGTAGGAAACGCTAAGTTCCCATCTTTCTCTGTCAATTTGCATCATCGCTTTCGCCAAAGACATGGCTCAGCACCCTTCTCTTCCATTACAATGTAAGCTAGTGTATCTTCTGGCAGTGTAGCCTCACCTACACTCATTGTAATATATGTATCTCCCTTCAGGACACTTTAACGCTTTGAAAAACGTAATCTTTTTTATCTTTTTGTTATTCAAAATCAAATCAGGAAGTGGCTTTTAATCCCAAGATTCCTTTCACCTACGTTCTCAACCAATTGCCTCTCACGAACGGCTGCCAATCCGTGCGTGACCCTTCTCACTAACCGACCTATCCCAGCTCGGCTCCAATTACGTCATACTCACATGTACTGCAGCTGACAAAGTCTTGCGGCTTGTCCTATTCACACAAACTAATACAAATATTGCGAGCACTAATCAAAACCAAAAACAAATCTGCTGGTTTACTACAGGAAAAGGTGACACAATAGCTTCAGAAACTTTATGGATTTTTCACTGTTGGCTCTTCCTGCACTTAAAGCTACTCCTTCTTTCACGGTCTCCCAGATTCGAAAGCAAAATTCAACCCGCACATTTTACTCTCAACTGATCAATGGGTCTGTCCTGGTGCACATAGGACTCGCCAAATCTCAGTCGAAAGTTTCTTTCACTCACTTTGACTCACACACTGAGTTGTCGACCATGCCCGATCGACCTATTAAACCAGACAAATTACAACATAAAACCAAGGGGCATATTTATACTCTACTTGCGCCAAATGTATGTATTTTTTTTAATGCAAATTCGGTGCAAAACTAAAACCATATTTATATTTTGACGCTAGACCTTTCTAACGTCAAAATATCTCAGTGTGCGTCATTTCCTGGATGCGTGAAACCGCCTTGTGTTAATGACATGCAAGGTAGGCATTCCCGTCCAAAAAATGAATTAAACACCCATGTGCCATATTTATCCAACTGCGCAAAAATGCCACACGGCTGGGAGGTGGAGTAAAAAAATGACGCACAGCCCGATTTGTGTAAAAAATGAACGGCTGGGTCAGTGTAGGCATTAAAATGGGGCAAACACACCAGTACTTAAGAAAAACCCACAGAAGCAACATCAGAGCTCCAAAAGGAAGACATGGAGGTGCTATTCATTCAACATGCACGAAGACGCAGAGCACAGGACCAACAGCAGCTTCCACCACACCAGCAGGGACCCCAAAGGCAATGCAGAAGGCAGGAGAGGATATTCCAGACCAGGACAACCCTTCAGGGCCTCAGGGAACATGACATCATCCAGAGGTACAGACTAAACTTGCAAGCCATACAGCAGCTGCTGCGCCACATTGAGCCACAGTTGGCACCCAGCTTGCAGACACCCCACACCATTCCGCCAGAGACCAAGCTGCTAGCTGTCCTCCACATGTTGGCAAGTGGCTTTTTTCAAACAAGTGGTGCCCTGGTTGCCGGGATCTCTCAGCCCTCATTCTCTGCCTTCCTACCCAAGGTATTGGATGCCATCATCTCCCTCACACCGCCACATCAGCTTCCCCAACACACAGCAGAAGCAGCAGGAGACCAAACAGGGCTTCCATCAAATCAATGTGTCAGCGAGACCGGATCCTCGGGGTTTGCGCCTGTTCCCAATATGTCCACCTCTTGGCAGCTCCAAACTCTACTGGCCATTGTAGCACAGAGTTAAAGAATGGCCAAGCGGGGGATGGGGTTTAGGTTGGGAACAGCGGGGAAGGAGACCTGTGGAAGCAAGAGTTAAGAACACAATAGCAAGGTCATTCACATTAATCTTCATGAACTTTGTTTTAACTCTTTGTGCTCTAATAACATGAGAGATCAAGAACTTTTCAATAACGTGACCTTTTTATAATCATATACTTTGAACATTGAACTTCTCAAGTTAATCCTTACAACAGCAATTACATCACAACAAGAGTCAATGAGTACATTTGTTCCCAAAGAATTAACTGCTATAGGATTCATGAATTATACTGTGGAATAGGCAAATTGACTAAACTTGTTTTGTCTAGAAAGATCACACTCTGTTTGATCTAAGTTTCAAGATTAAATTGCCCAGAAATTATTGCGCACCTTATTGCCAGACTGCGCATCAAGACTCAAGTACTTGGAATGATTGCGCGCTCTGCCGATCTGAACTGCAAGGGTTAATTCCCAAGAATGAATCGCACACACTGTTGCTGATTCAACCATCAAGATTCAAATGCCTTGAAATGATCGCGCACTCTGCTGATCTGAATTGCAAGGGTTAATTGCCAAGAATGAATCGCACACACTGTTGCCGATTAAACCATCAAGATTCAAATGCCTTGAAATGATCGCGCACTCTGCTGATCCGAATTGCAAGGGTTAATTGCCAAGAATGAATCGCGCACACAGTTGTCGATTCAACCATCAAGATTCAAATGCCTTGAAATGATCGCACACTCTGCCGATACGAACTGCTAGGGTTAATTGCCAAGAATGAATCGCGCACACTGTTGTCGATTCAACCATCAAGATTCAAAGGCCTTGAAATTATCGCGCACTCTGCCGATCCAAACTGCAAGGGTTAATTGCCAAGAATGAACTGCGCACACTGTTGCCGATTCAACCATCAAGATTCAAAGGCCTTGAAATGATCGCGCACTCTGCCGAACCGAACTGCAAGGGTTAATTGCCAAGAGTAAATCGCACATGCGGTAAATCACAAAGCCAAAAACTCAAATGTTTCTAGAAAACGGAGTCGAGGTCTATCCCGAACTCCGCCTTACCACCCTGCTTGAAGATCAGCAAGATAATAAGGCCAGGCCACGAAATGTCCAAGTAGGCCTCCGGAACAGGAGCCCGGGAAAATGCTGCTGCTCTGCACCGGGACCTCTAAATAGTGAGCACGTGGAGCTGGGCTGGGTTCCTTAAATAGACCCAAGCCCTGCCCACCTGCCACACCCAGCCACACCCAGCCAGGCTGCAGGAAAGGCTTGAAAATGAACAATACATTGCAAACAGTATTAAAGACATTTCAAGATAAATACCTGCAATGCAAAAAGTTAATATGCAATATCAGCACACAATGCATGAATTATTACATTGCATAAGGTTTGTCATTTTGCATTATGTTGCCCGTAGAGCGCGCACTGTCCTGGTGTTGACACAATGGCTTCCCACACGTGCTTGGTGCCATTGACTGCACACATGTACGGATTGTGCCACCTGATGCAACCGAGCATCTATACCGGAACAGGAAGCACACACACTCCATCAATGTGCAGGCCATTGGGGATCACCAGGGATTGATCACCAACATCGTGGCAAAGTATCCTGGGAGTGTACATGATTCATTCATCTTCCACCACTGCACCATCAATCAACACTTCTAGCATGGACGATGTGGAAATGGCCTACTTGTTGGTAAGTACAGAAACCTAGTTATATACACACAGCACAGCAACTCTGTAGGACATACAACACATACACCACTACATGGACACGTGGCCAGGAAGACACTGAGGTTGTGACACTGCTAGTCATGTTTGAAATCCTGACCCAATGGGATACACACCTATGGACAAATGACAGATGCAAATAACAACAGATGCCACTCCAGAGCCACAAGGGACCAATTCAAAACCACACAGTGACAATGACAAGGCCTTAACTGCCAGTACAACTTGGAAGATGAATCTTACAATATCACATCAATAACACTCAATCACACACCCTTCCAAGCAATACATACTGTGTAAGGGGTGTGTAATGTGCTTTGCTGCAGCTCAAACACCTTGAGACACATAGCATGATGATGCTGACTCTAGTGAAGGTGACATGGAAACATTGAGGCAGTACCAACATCTCACATCACTCCTGGGGTGACATTGCCCGCTACCAATAAGGAAGTGAACTGTGCAAAGAACACATATTGATGTGACAATATTGCAAAGTGCACAATGCTACACATACGGATTGAGACAATTACATATATCCACAACAGATGTACAGGCACATGGACCTTCTGGCACTTAAACCTTCACCCCCACAACCAATTTCGCCAGCTTACCTGGACCAGGTTCAGTAGTGTAGGTACACGTTTGCACATCAGCCAACTCGGTGAGGGCACAAACATAGGTTTGCATAGAACTAGTCACACATGGGATATTTGTGCATTGTCAATTTTGAACACTTCAGTGCTGCAAACGTATGGAGATGTGTTGTACATTGTCACCTAGCCAAATCAAAGGGCCATACTGTTTTTTTTTTCACATGCTATTACATATGTTGAATTGGATGGGATGTTCAGGCCATATAGTGCAACCCTGTTACCACCACAGTGGAATCGATTCTGTGTGTGAAAGTATCATGTCACCTCCAGTGAAGGCACATGGACACTTCTTTCACATGACATTATGCATCGGAGATACACAATGAACTGCAAGTTTACAATAATACAGCTGCTATCCAGTCAATCAGCCAAACACCAGTTTAGATAAATAAACAACCCAGTGCTGAAAGAACATCCTAGAAGCCTAGGATCCCACACAATAACACAAACACAGATGAGTCACAGATGACACAAGCAAACAACTGCCATGCAAAGCGATAATCAAGGTGCAACCAACATCCAAATATTTACACTAATTTTCTCTTTCAGCTGATCAGGGTTATGGGATCCAGCCATGGATCATGACCCCATTTGCCAACCCAAGCACAGCATCAGAGCGTGCCTAAATGAGGAAATCCGAGGACACGCACCATAGTAGAGAGGACCTTTGGCATCCTGAAGTAATGATTCAGGTGCCTCTGCATCACCGGAGGCAGCCTCTTATATTCACCTGAAACGGTCTGCAAGATCATTTTGACCTGTGCCATCCTGCACAACATTTGAATAAGGAGGAACATTTCCCTCTATGAACCAGACCCACAAATGCCGGAAGAGGAGGATGCTGTTCGTCAACATGAGGGGGACCATCCAAACACAGCAGCAGGATTGCGTCGGAGACAACAAATTGTACAAAACTTCTTCGAATTATAGTTACCATCACCACTTTTCTTACCATATGTCATTAAGCACTTCACTATATCACTCAATCATGCTCTGGGTAATTTTTTATGCATCACATGATCCCTAGGAATCATAATCAGAGTTTGGCCTCATGGATCATTGCAGAAATACAGATTAGGATACTGAAAAAGCAACATCACATTTGATGGGTATGAATGTACACCCAACATCACACACAATGGAAATTACATATGTCCTGTCTATTTCACATGTGAAGGGCAAAATCAGAGGACCACAGCTATGACACACATCCATGTTGCCAACATGGTTCATTGCAGCACATGACACACAACTAAAACACCACCAATCAAGGTAAAAAAGTGTTTCATACATGAGACAGTGGATGTGCTATTGCATTGGTAAGAGGAATGTATGACCAGACCCTTGACAGCAGTAAGTGTGACATCAGCTATCTTTGCAAGGCACGTGTGTGACAAGGAGTCCAACTACGCTGAAAATGGATAGCACAAGTGCCCCAGGTATGACAAGCATTGCTCACAAGACATGCCCTCTGTAGTCCATCCCAGGTAATAAGTCCTGCCACTGCCATGTTTTCAATCTCTGCCCACCCTTCTCTAGGGGGCCCTGTAAGTGGACTCTCTGTACCCTGATAACCTTCATCTACACACACCCAGACTCCTATTCGGACTCCTGTGTGCTTCCCTCTTCCATATGGCATGCCATAGTCTTAGTTAATCAGTCTGCATGGACTTCAGGTCCGATAATGCACTGCCTGGTAATCAGTAGGACCTGTAATCAGCTATCCATTGCTTCCCATGTGAAAGGTCCAGTTGGCCCTTTGAACTTGATTCTCAACTACAGGACTTGTGAGAGGCTTGAACCTGCACTGCCATTGCTGCTGCCTGGAACTGCTTAGA
The DNA here is from genome assembly GCF_031143425.1 of Pleurodeles waltl. Taxonomy (NCBI): domain Eukaryota; kingdom Metazoa; phylum Chordata; class Amphibia; order Caudata; family Salamandridae; genus Pleurodeles; species Pleurodeles waltl. Next base: position 346,402,411 of record NC_090440.1, read on the forward strand.
AGCTGCCATTTTCTGGATATCCTTGTTGTGCATTGCCGTATAATCACTTGTGTAACAGGGCCCTTGATGGATTGTGTAACCTTGCTGCCCACAGCACAAATACAGTTTTAGTTCCCACAGTGTTGTTTCAGCTCTTCCCAGTCAGAGTCTGCTCACTGTGTTTTTGCCTTGTACATGTTTGATCCTGACAGAGCCTGTTACCCTGACTGGTTCCTGTCTTTGCGTTAACCATAGAGGTTCCTTGTGGCTACATTTGTCTCATAGTTGCTTTCCATGCCCTCTCTTTCCTCATGGGGCATTGTGTCTAGTAGGTCTATGATGAATCCTCAAATAGATAGTACAGTGTAATCAGTTTACTTATCGTATTATTGTCTGGGATATGTATTCAAATTGCCTAATCCAGCCCCCATCCATTGTCTAGGTTTCATGTATTCATGAGTGTCAAACAGTGACAGTGTACTATGGCTGTATGCATGGATTTGGTACGGTGCCTCCAGCACAACAAACAACGTTTGCTAATGTGTATGAAAGGACAAAACATGTTTGTGCCCTGACAGTCCACACACAGATTCACATCGGGCGCAAACTATTGATGGTGCTTGCATGGTGACTAGCTGTGAGATTAATCAGCACAGAGGCTCTGAGGTTTCCTGTTGCAGTGGGAATTTTAGAGGCCACCCTGTGCACAAATGTTGTGTTGAAACCTGCCAGTTTCCTATTACTGATCCATAAAGATTTTGAGCACACGAAGGTTGCCCTATTGTCAGCCTTATAAAAGTTCTGCAGTGCCATAGCTGGACTATCCCCATGTGTGTCGTCAATTTATCTTTGCCTTTAGGTCAATTCTGCTTTGAAGGATACTCTTTTAATGCAGGGAATGGCTCCACAGACTCATGACTAGACCTGCACGTAACTGTGACAACATGGAGGCCAATACTGACACAGGGTACACATGGCCACACACTTGAACTGGACACCTTTGTGCAATGAACCACTGGAAATATGTGAACACATGCAGCATGGTCTGCTGGTCCTCCACTGCCACAGGAGAAACATAGGTCATTAATATGACTCAAAATGTGGTGTAACATAACTTTTTTGGATTGGTTTTGGGACTCTGTGTCACAAACACCGTACCTACCTAGCATGTTCAAATGCCTGACTCATGGATAGTATACAAACAAGTGACCTGGAAGTGGTATCCAACATTCCAGTACATGTGATGGCTTACCCCTGTAACATTGCCATTATCAACCGTCCTCTATCTACCCTGTGCATAGTTTGTCATGGGAGATGTTTTGTCCCCAAAGTCAGGGAAGTTCACACAGCATTAGACGCTACAGGTATGACAAACACATATCCTGACTGATGTACCACAATGAATGGCATCTGATGGTTATCCACATTTACAACACATGCATACAAGCACATAATGCAAAACACATCTAGTCACATTCACACAGAGGCACAACAACAATTGAAATAGCCAATTCACAGACATATACACACAGGCCATGAGTGAATGTATTAAGTTGCGTAGCCTTGCTATCCTCTATTGACGCACCACCTGCTCAAACTAGGGAATACCAATTTTTTTTCCTAATGTTTGGGTTGCTGTTGCATCAGTCAACAGTGCTAATCTGGCACACCAACATGAGTATTATGTTCAGCAGTAGAGTGGTCTGCCACATGTGCCCAAACACTGGAACACACACAGCAGGCCCTAACAGCCTATCTCTGTATAGTATAGTACATCTTTCATGAATGTTAAAAATGAGAAAAATGACACAAACACAGATAAAGACAGATATTTTGACGCAAACGCATCAAAAAAGATGCATATGCATCAAAATTTGCTGCATATGTGTTAAAAAATTAAGCTCACAGCCACTATACATCCATTGGTCCCTAGCGATAATTCCAACACTGCACCCCATGAAATTGATTATCCATGAAAAATATATTTATCTTTGAATGCAGGGGAATTTGTAAGCATTTGCGTCAAAAAAAATTTACGCAAAGCCCGTAAGCGTCATAAAAATTTCACGCATCTTAATATAAACGCACCTCATTTGAGACAGGAAGTGATGTAATAGGATATCCTGTTTACAGAAATGGTACAGTGGGTGTACTTTCACTTTCACTTTGTAGTCTGTGATTCTTCTAGACTGTGTGGCTGTGCTGAGAGTTTTGTCTGTCCAAATTGTGCTTTTGTCTCCTGTGTGCCATTCCATTTGTCATCTGTTGTATTTGTAATTGTCTCAGTAAATCAGTATAAGAGTGTATTTGTCAATTTTTGTGTCTGATTTCGTCTTTGTACTGTTGGGAGTGTGTAGTAGGTATTGTTAGTTGGGGTGTTGTTGGGCTGTTTGTGGGTTCTTTAAATTTCATTTTCCTAGCTTCTTCCCCTGTATTTTCCTATTTTCCCTTTCCTATCCCTATACTTTTTGTCATGTTGGGAAGGTCACGTCTGGGGAGAATGGGTGAGGAGGAGCTGGGGGCTTTCATTTGGCTGGTGTGCCACTTCCTACCCCTGATGTTAGAGGCTGGTGGCAGGGTGATACAGGGGTATCACACTGAGGCGAGGAGGCTCAGGTGGCCCAAGGTGCTGTTCCAAATGAAGAGAATGTTCAACACCCAGCACAACGACCACCAAATCAAACATCGCTGGGCTGACCTTGTGGCCAGACAGCAAGACCTGCTGGACCACCTGGGTGTGGTGATTGTTGGCCCTGTTGGTGAGTACAAATCAGACTAATGTGCACATTTAAATGCTCTGTAGTGACAGTAGCAGATTTGTTGACATGTTGCATGAAATGTTTGTGGACATGTGGAATGCAAGTTAAATATACAGTGGCCCTGATTTATACAATATTTGCTACATTTTGCTGTCATTTGTTGACGTAAAAGCTGCACAAACATACAAAACATAACTTGATCTTGTAAATTAGTGCTGCTTTGACATCAATAGATGATGGTAATGCGGCATAAACATATGTTTTATTCATGGCCTGTGAGTGTATCAGGAATGAGATATATTTCACACGCTAAAGCAAGGACTGCATGTAGTGTCCAATTATTTGGAATATATGTCTGAGCCGTATTCATGGCCATATGTACAAAGTTCTTCCTAATCCTGGTAATATCTTAGGCTGATACTTTGACTTGCTTTGTGCAGGATTTAAATTAATTATGGATGGATAAGTAATGCACACTGGATAATATCTAAATGTTTGGTGCTACTTTCCTTAGCTAAAGCGTAAAAACATTAAGCAAATGCTACACAATTAAAAAAAAGAGAATATCTGCCCCTATGTTCATTGTTCCTGTGTTTTGTTTTGCCTTGGCCACAATTGCTGGTACAGAACTGATGCATTTTCCATCTGTGTCACTTTATAGCTAAGCAATTTTCATAAGTTCATGGGTCCTCATGGGATCCCTGAACTTTGTGAGTGCATGGTCACAAATTACTTATCTACATGATGTTGTTGAAGAGACCCCTGATTGCTTCCATTATACATTTAAAGTGACAAAATAGTTTGCTAGTTTACATTTGGTACACCCCTGCTGATCTAGTGCAGCATATGTACAATAGTTAAGTTCTCAGTATGAAGGCTATCACAGACATGGGTGTATGCTAAAATCAGCAGGGCAGCATTCCTGCGTCTGCTGCCATTCCCAAGGTGCATACAAATTGAGACCTATCTCATCAAGTTTGCCACAGTAAGACATTTGCTAAACCATGTTTCAATTAGGGGACAGTGCCCGTTCGTTGTATAACCACAGATCACCCAACTTGGCAAATGTAAGATAATGAATGCGGCTAAGTGTGATTTACAATACCTGATATAGGTACACAGGGCCCTGAGTAACACATTTCAGGTGCAATGACTACACCTGTGCCCATGCATTCTGTCACGGATGATCAAATTAGACACTGTCAGCATATATTTGTTTGTTGTTTTGATTTAGATAAATGGCCAATCCATGTTTACCTTAACATTGTCATCAAGTAACACCCAGGATCCATGCCATCATGGTGTCATAGGGGGCATATACTTCTCTGGTTGCACTGGAAATGTGACATATGTAACCTACAGACAACACAGGCCCACATATAATGGACCATAGAAAGCACAATAATTCATGAGCTAAACTCAACCCACATGAACATCGCACAGTAACTGATTGTCCCTTGATGAACAAGCCACAATACCTTAGTGACTGGTATAGCAGTGCACCAGGAATGTGGCTTTGCATGTCTCTCATAACAACAAATGAAGAAATGGAGTACCCTCTAAGAATAATACAGCACAAATATGTGTATTCATGTTTGTCACCTCATGATTGTGTGCATATGTGTGTCTATCACTCACGGGAGTGACAGGGTCAATACATGCTTGCAGTAGTATGTCTGTTGGGGTGTGTACATGCCTGGGGTGCTGCTCTTATCATATAAAATGTCACACACACAGTGATTTGTAGTTCCAAGTTTTGTACAGTGAGCAGATATTGAGCCCATTTCACCCTTCCATGTTTTACAGGTGGACCAGCCCCCTACACAATTGGAGAAGTGGCTCGATTTGCAGACCCAGACATATCCCGTAAGTGTTGACATGTTAGTTCTGTGTTGTGTTTGCTGTTTTGTGATTGACTCCTGTGTGTTGGAGACATAGCAAGGTATGATGTGCTGGCACATGATCTGATATGTGACTTGCCTGGACATTGACATTTTGTTCCATTTTTTAATTGGACAATCAGTGGCGGAGAGTCATTTTTAGGGATTCTAGTGCTTCGCTGTAGGCATGGGCCAGTGAACAGGCTGATATTTGTTGATACATTTATGACAATGAAAAATTTGGAGGTAGCCTTGTTCATGATTTAGTCAGCAAGTCATACCCTGATTTACACAGACTAGTAGTGCCTAAGTATTACCCACAGACTTGAGCCTCCCTGTGAATTAATGAACCTGTAGGACTGTATGTTTGACTTCCTAGCAGCATCTAGCTCCACATGTTGTGCTACGTTTATGTTGCACTTGAGTAGAATGTCATAGGTGTGCATGCAGCTCAAGCCCAAATGGTTGCTTGCATCTATGTGCTTGTTTTTGGAAAGGTATTAGTGAGATCAAATGATGTTGACATTGTCCGCAATTAGGAACATAAATGTGGATGTGATTTTCCAATGTTTGTGTCTATCCTAGTTGGCAGACCTCCTTACCTGTGGTGGACTGACTAAACCCATGGACAGCTGTCCACAGCGTCCTGGCTGTCCTTGATGTTTGAAAGTATGTGTTGCATGTCCATCACCCCCTGAGGCACACGGTTAGGTTTATGAAATATGTGTACCTAAGTGTGAGGATTCCAGTGTAGAAGACAGATATGTAATTCCAACATTCATTTGTTCCAACCTAGGGTACCCCCTCATGATTAGCAACTGCATACCGTCCTGGCAATTCCATTTACAAATCACTGATCTTGTGGTCCTTGATTGTCATCCAGAAGATAGTCATTAGTTGGCCTGTCACATGTGGAGTACTTGCAGCATTTGTTATGTGACTGATGGCAGAACAATGTTGCATAGATCATTTGAGTAGGTACACACCTTTTTGAGCATTGCTGTGCTGTTAGATAGGAGATGTGTAGGCTGCGTTGGCATGTCATTTCTCAGGGACAATTTATGATCTGTACTGGGATTTTGACTGTTTAAGCTAATTTTGAGGAAGTTTTAGAATATCATTAGTAGATGTATCACACAATGATGTAACTAACGTTTGGCTTTCTCTATTTTTACAGCTGCCAACATGGACGCCAATCAGATCAGAGAATTCCAGAGGAGGGCGATGCGTTACCGACACATTCTGGATGTGGAGTTTGGGTTCCGGAACATGGCACGCCGTTATCGCCATGAGAGAACCAAAGGAGTCTGGAGGGCATTTGCCTAAGGGGGGCCATCCTTGCCCACAACAGCCACAACCACCAGCACCACCTCTCTGACCCAAGTCACACCAAGGATGACAGCCACTGTTGCAGGTCCCTCTACATCATCCACTCCTGGCCCACTAAGAGCAGCTCCTGCACCTCCCCCTCCAAGCATGGCACCGGCACCAGCACAACCATCCACTAGTGGCACACAGACCACCCCTGCTGCAGTCATAGACTAAGCCGAATTTATGAACATGCGACGTGACATGCAACGGATGTTGCACAGGTTGGACAGGCTGCAGCAGGAGGTGTCCCGCAATAGCAGGAGACTGCGTGGGATAAAGAAGATCCTGCAGAGGGCGAACTTGTGACTGTTGGACCCTCAGCCATGATTCCCTCCACTCCCTCCACTCCCTCCTCTTTCCTGGTTCTTATATTTAGTGGATTTATGGGGCTTAGTATTAGGTTAGAATAGGCTGTTAGTTTAGTTAGTATAAGTGGGTTAGGGGTGGAGGGGATTCTATTTTGTGTGAGTGGGTGGGTGGGGGATAATGTTGGGGTTTTTGTGTATAAAAATAAACAAATACAAAAAAAATATTTTAAAAAAATAAAAATATATATATATTTGTTTAGGATAAGATAGTATGTGTTTAGGTTAGTATATGTTGTCCTACATGTGTCTCGTCATATTAGGGGGGTGGGGGGTTGATATTTAGAGTGTTTAGTTAAATTTGATAAGTAAGTTTAGATTAGGGTAGTTAGGGCCAGTTGCGGGTAATGTGTAGTTAGGATAGGTTAGGTTAGTTAAGGTGTTTCCCCTAGTTTTAGCATCCTTTTTTACATTTAAATAAATATTTAACTACTCCTTTACAGTATGTGTCATATGCTTGGGGATTAGGGCCTTGGCATGGGTGAACAGTGTCAATTCAGTATTTGCATTTGTGTTCCATCCTGCATCCAAATCTCATTAGTGATATGGTTATTCCCAATTCCAATTGAGTTGTCACATTGGCAGCTACACCAAAGCTACTTCTCTATGCCTAGCCATTCATTGCACCCACCACTCAAGGTTACTATGGTTCCCAATGTGTTGTTAAGTTTGGATGTGTGTTTTCAATCTGTCATCGTTTGAGACCTGATTTGGAATCTTGGGCACTGTGGTATGTCTGCCTGCAGCCTGATGTTCATGTGAACCCTGATAAGGTGAGTGATGGTATAATCTTATGTAGTATTGTATACATAACTCACACCTATCATTTCTTACATTGTACTCCCAGGTCGCATATTTGTCCATACACTCGTACACATCCATTCCTGCTGTATGGTGTGTGTGTGTGTGTGATGACAGTTTATAGTCAGATGTCACATACATAAAGATTGTCTAGAAGGGAATTTTGAACACATTGATTTTCTGCTTAAACATCCCTCAAAGTGGACTTTTTCAGTCCAACACAGCATTATACTGTTATTTTTCTATTTACTTCAGAAATAAATGTCAGGAAGTGCAGATGATGATACAATCCAGACCCCAGTGCATAGTTATCAGCCCACAATCTTTCAAGGCAGTTGTCTTGACATTCTATGGCCATTGACATGTGACATACATCACTAATCTGCTAAACGGTTGATATGTCACATTACACAGAGAGAAAGTGGTTGTGTAAGTGCTATTTATTTTAAAGTGCTGTAGTACAATATTTACATAGTCCAGGATTGTGAGTCCATTAGTGTGACACATTTGATTGTCATACTACGCAGGTGCAATAGGACATGTCATTGGACATGCTGGAGTGAAGTATCATACAGTGCAGAGGAACATGAATTGCCAATGAGGTAGTAAGAGACAATCACAGAGCATAGGGTCAAGGTAAACAGTGGGCTGGAGAACACTGCATGTAAGCAGCTGTTGCAAGACTGGCATATTAACAAGCACAGGACCTAGGATATAATTGCCCATTTGGCATGGACTTCTGCTACCGGGTACTCTTACGGGTGAAGGTGATCTGTTCCACGTCTTCTTCTTCTGATGTGTGTGTTGTCTCCTCTGCCCTTGGTGGTGATGGGTTTGAAGGGGCAACACACACTTCAGTGTTTGAAGACGTGGAGTCAGAAATCCTGGTAGCTGCCAACTGTGGGGCTATTAAGGGCAGTACTGCAGCAAGGAAGAGCTGCTGGTTCTTAAGTATGGTGCATCACAGTGGTAGGCAGTCAGGTCGGCCCTCAGAGGGTCATTTTTGCATTTGTGCACGCTGTGAAAGGTTTGGTGTGCGAGGTGTTGTGGCAACTCCCTTACTGCAGTGGTGATTTACTTTACACTTTGTTGAAGTGCTTGCAGGATAGATGATCGCGCTTGCATGGCTGCTGCCTGTTCTGCAGATTACATCATGCACGAACCCACCCTCTCAAGGCTGGCCGCCATATTTTGCATCCCCACCCGCACCTCCTTGGCCAGCTCCCGCTGTACACCAACTACAGTCCTCTCAAAGCTGATGCCAGTGTCCTCAGAGTCCTCATCTGGGTTAGAGCTGGCAGGTCATACAATTGGGGTGGTGGTTGGGTCCTCTGTGATGGCTGCTACTTCTGTGCTCCTTCTTGTGACTGAAGGTGGGGTCTGGAGGGTTCCAAGGACATCTTGGAGGGTCTGCTGGCTAATGTTGGTCAGCTCCTCGTCCATGTCATCAGGGAAGTCCAGGACAGGCATATCCCCAGGAGAGCCATCGTCCTCTGCAATGAGATATTGTACAATTAGTGTGTCTGTGTTGTGGCATTTGTAATGTGACGTGCCTGACTTCCTATTTGTTGCACATTGTGATCATGGTTCCTCTTCATTGTTCCTGTCATTAAGATTAGCAGTCTCCCAGGCCTATGACCCACCTGTATGTCACATGTAGTGTGGGCAGTTTGGAGAAATGTCTGCCTCACATCCTCTAGGTGTAGTTTCTGCCAAATTGTATGTTGCCACTTTCTTGTCCTACTCAACCCTCTGTCTACTTCCATTATCATGGTGTGGCCTTACACTGCCTGTGGGTGTTCTGATGGCACTTGCTCCACACTTAACAATCTGCAACTGACCCAGTCTCTGATATTTCACATCCACCTTTATTCTGCTGAGACCTAGCATATACTATGTATAGCATTGGCATGGCACAGTACAGGTGTCAGCATTGGTAGTGTGTACTGCTGATGTTGGGCAATGTGTGCTACATTGGATTGCACTGATGGTCCTAGCAGTGTTCCATTTCCTTTTATGACTGTGCGGGTGTGTTTCACTATCTGGAAACATTTGTCCTCCCCCTTAATGCTGTTGTCTTAGCACTATGACACTTGAGATGTTGCATGGTGGCATTGCAGCTCTTGTGACACAGGCACATGATAGACCCTGACATGTGCAGCATGGGTATGACATTACTACTGTGTACCTCATAATGTTACATACAATACCTGATGTTTGTAGCGCCTATAGACATGAGCATCTGACAGGATTTGCTCATTTTTATTCATTACAGAGGATTGATAACATTGTCATCCTGAACCCTCTATTTTGGGTGTGTTTGATCCATGGGCCCGTAACTGCCATTAGCTACTTGACCTTCACACACAGCAGAGATGGTAGTGGCAACTGTTGTCATTGGTAAATACCACTTGCGGATATGGGCTGAGACTGGAAATTGAGCCCTAGTTCATGTAGCGACAATACCAACTGGTGTGTGACAGCAGGCCTGTTTTACATTGTACCCTACCCTCCTGGACTGGCTTTGCTTTTCCTCGGCATGGCAGAGTACCCCCATGCAAAGTTTGTTGGTGTAGTGATGTGCCATGCCTCTTTGCCCTTTCCACTGCCCGATTATTATGGCTGACATGCATTGTGTAGGAGGTATGCCCCCCCTTGCAATTAACAAATAGGCATTTTTGCTCTCCATGCCACTTACCCTGCATCTGTGTTGTATCCTGGTAGTCTGCGCTGTCCTGTCCTTGAATCCCTGTGACGATCTCCTCTGGGATGACGGCTGCCACCATCTCCTCCATGTGGTCCAGGGCCTACTGCGGTGCTGGACTTCCACCTCCAGTCTGCAGTACTGCCTTCCTGTTCCTTGCCATCTTTTCCTTGGTCCTGCGCTTGCAGTCGTGCCAGCGTTTCTTGCACTCGGTGACTGTTCTCCATTCTTCTGCGTCGGCGCCGTTTTGGGTCAAAAAGCATAAATATGGCCCCAAGTGTCTCATAAACTTTTCAATATACTCCAGAGTCTTAGACCACGCAAGGTCCGTACTTCAACAACCAAGTGGACAATTTTTGGGAGCACAAAGTGCCACACGCATATGAAGTTTTGACGACTTCCCTACTCTCACACTGTGGAGTACGCACAATCCTACTACAACTTCATTTGGAGAACACACACTCCCTAAAACCCTCGCAAACCTCACAGTTCACCTGCGACTTGCATAGGCTGTGCAAGTGCAACCTACTTCATTCACACGATTACTAGAACACCGGTAACACCCTCAAACACCCATTAGAAGGATCCAGGATCTGGGAAAGTCATTTCTGGTCTTACAGGAACATCCTTTTCTCTCCAATTATCATCAATGAAAAACAAAATCGTAATCTCATTAATAATGAATTCTGCTACCACCTCTGGGACCTTCAATCCTGCTATTATCTCTGCTAACACCTGTCATTCTGTACCATCATAAATGGCAAGCTGTTAAGGAGACAAACCATCAGTCTCCCTTACCGTCTCTGTTAGCGCGTCTGACCTTAATAAGTAAGCTTATAAGGGGACGCGAATAGGTGAATGAACCTTTTGACTCATAATTAAGATGTTCTTACCATAGATCCAGTACATAATCAATAATCAATACACAATAATCAATAATCATTAGCAATCGATAAAATCAGTAATCAATGGAGTCAGTAATTGTCACGCACCAAGACCTTTCAGTCATGAATAACCAGACCTTTACTAAAAGTTTAGAATGTTTATTTCCTTATATTAACAATGCTAAAGTCATGTAGATTAATCTCAATATCAGATGAAACTCGTACAGAAACAATGTTGGTTGTCCAAAGCGGCGGAAGAAACGTAATCTAATCAAAGCTTGAACTACAACACATTCTGAAGTTCTGGTGCAAATCAATAGCAAAGTCATCTGTGTCAACGTTATGATGTACATGAAGTTTAGCAGAGAAATTCATCAAGCATCAGTCCCTGTTATCATAATTCAATTAATGAGAATCCTTAATTTATGTCAGATTAGCATCAGCATGTTGGGCTTCATGAAAAACTATTTAGTAACACAAATTTGGAAAACCACCTAACTATGGCTCCATCAAAACAGCGCAGCTGGTACCTTGAAAGAAAAAGCAAATATGCATAATAATCACAATTCGGATATACCTATCCTCAGAATGGATCAGCAAAGCAGAATCAGTCCTGGTCCTCAGGATATACAGTCGATTAGCAAGGCATCAGGCTTCAGCATCAGAATTTAGGAAAGGTGAAGTCTTTATCATTAAAGTTAAGCATGTCTCTTTTTAAGATGCATAAGAAAGTAGTAACCTCATGGTTAGGTAGAAAATGGGACTCATAAAGGCTCAGAATGTCCGTCTTCTCTCCCTGCAGTGTCGTTAAGTCAAAGTTACCTAAACTACCCCCAAATCCCTATTGGCAAGTTAATCGTATGTTCACACTCTATCCAATAAAACTAAAATCCCAAATCTATGAATTCTAATATTACTCCATTCACATGTCGTTGATTGGTTTGTCTTGCAATGTTCTCATCATCTGGCTTGTCAGGTAACAATATTGTTGCAGCTTCTACTCTAGTCAGTATCCTCATTGTTCTTGTCCTGGGAAAGTCAGTCTCACACACATTACACATAAAATGTTGCATTAGCAAGAACATCATCTCCTAGCAGTCGGTTCACACGAGAAGCTTCCGTTATGAGCACATTTAAATAATACAATAGATTTAAACAATATAATAGAAATTCACAGGTTAACTTAGTCAGCTATTTTATTAAACACTAAGAAATACAGCTTTTACATGAGGCCTGGCTATGACACTCGCTAAGTTAAGGCCTAAAATTAATAAAGCTAAAGCTTGCTGCATAACCCTTAATATAACATATTACTGCATTAATCTAGCATATACTTAGCATTTCATGATATTTAATCATTGATTAGTACATTTCGTTAACATTGGTGGCCAATCTTCGTAATCACAATTTCAAATGTGTGCATTATTTTTCTAAGTTCTTACATTTTCTACACAACTTATTATTCAAAATACATAAACACTCAATTTGTTTTTATTAAAACACCTACGCTAGCACAATCATGCACAAAATGCAGTATAGCTGGATCTTTTTGCTGGAAACGTCAACTAATGTGCAACTTTTTTCTGTGACAGTTGCTGGTATTTCCAAATACCATTAAAACAGAAACGTGTGTCAAGAGTCACCTATTAGTGTGCAAAACCCGTTTAGGACATATTTGTACCTTAAATTCCAGTGCATTCTGCCTCTTGATGCTTACCTTTTGCTTTCTTTAGGCGCACACTACTTTATTGTGCTGTTAGTAGCGCAAGAGCCGTGGCGTGTTGGTTTTCGCCTATATAAGTAAATTAACACAACACGGTTCTGTCGAATGCTGCAGTGAAAGCGTCTTTTGTAAGTTGTAAAAATTTACTCGGGTGCCATCTTTTAAATGGCATTGGCAGGAACAACAAAAAGAATTGTTCCCGAACCTGATTATACAAAGGAATCAAGAGATCATTATGCGTGATGACGAGCACTACATCACCCGTTAGGGACGTCCAGAAAGCATGTCTTGCATCAAGAGACGCATAGTTGGCAGTAATGAAGGCACTAGGACGAGGCAGGCCTTGATTACATTCACTGAAAAAGTGCTTTAAAGTTGCCTGATTACAGCCACTTCCATCATGGCCACATTTTCATTAACATTATTAACATTCAAGCGGCAGCAGAGAAATGAGCCAATACATCAGGAAAATTGACGCTACTAATCTCGACTATTGCGGAATCCTTTCGTCTATTCTTCGGTGTTTGAAATGAGCGCAAGGTAGGTGTCTGCAGTATGGTCCCCGCACTAATTAAATAGATTTGCAATTTTGCTTTCTAGTCCAGACTTCTGTGAAGTTATACATTTGGAACAGAGCAGACAGCCATAAATCACGTGAAAAATAACAAAAGGGTGAGAAACAAAGTCACATCTTTGTCATGGAAGTTGCTGACTATTATTACAAGTGATCAATTTGATGACAGTTTTAAACTGCATGCATGTAAGGAGCATTAATACCTATTTAAGACGTGATTATTTCAACCAATTGCAGTAATTAACTTGCCAGGTGGCTCACAAAGAATTAGTCAGGTATTCAATAGCAGGGAGAAATTTAAGTAATTTAGCCCCGATGTGGGTAACCTCCTTCTTTAGGTATTGCGCGAAGCAACGTGTCAAAAGTTCTCGATAAACGTCACTCTCAGCAGTGTAGAGAGCTAATAAGAACGCTAATATTTAAAGGCCATTGGTAAGATAGTTAGGGGTATATTTAAAGAAAGTGTAGTATCAGAGACGATGGGCCACTTTTCTTGCGCTCCCTTACCAGCGTCAACGACATCATGGTTGTGCCATATGTACAATACAGCGCACCACTGTAGCCGGTAGAACAATAAAGTCAACATTTTTTATGTTAGTGCAGCAAAGCACAGGGAGGGCCATCGAATATGAAGGGTGTGTCATTTAAAGTCTGCTCTGAATAGGTGTTTAAAATGGCAGAAAAAATGACACAGTGAAATGTAAATTTCTCTGCGCCATTTTTTCAGGCCTCCCTGTGCCGGAATGACCCCCCTTGTATAAATTATGCTTGAGGCAGGCATAATGTGGTGCAAGGGGTGGCAAAGTGCGGTAACGCAAGCATTACGCCACTTTGTAAATATGGCATGGCAGAAAAGCCACCTTAGCGCCACCTTAGCATCAAAAAAATTATGCTATTGGGGCCCCTTAGATTTTAGGCAATCACTGCCCAAGTAATGTACAAACTGTCAGAGACACGTGGTTAACACAGCCGAGAAAAAGTAAATCTTACCTCCACAACAAAACTGTATTTTCTTATATGAAATTTCACAATTTAGAGGTCTGCCACGCTGCAGGTTCCTATCATTTTTTCAGCTTACATGGCGATGCCGTTGTTCTAAATAAAGTACCTCAGGTTAATGTTGCAAATTGAATTAATTTAAGTAATGTCAAAGACAAATGGATTTCCGGATTGAGTAGACTGGAGTCGTGTCAAGCTTTAGCCAGCAATACTTCAGGTTAGACAAATATGTGTGCATTCCCTGAAAACCAATAATCATACTCGTGCATCATCGCTTCAACTCAAAATAACAATAAAGCCCTGAAGTACCCACCATGTCACTTCAGAACGCATGTTTTTTTTTTTTAATTCACATTTTATTAAAGTTTGGGCATGCATACAACTAAACAAATCAAGAGCCCCTTTTATTTCACATGGTTAGATCACCGCATGGTATGCAGGGTTAAGTAGTACGTGTAACACAGCATCCCGGAAAGGCATTTGGAATCGACGTGTACTTAAACGAGTATTAAACCCAGCTCATTGCAGGATACTTGATTTAGACGTTCAGTGTTGTTAAAAATGAGTCAAATACAGTTTGTCTCTCGGTGAACCTAAATCTCTTTGCTCTGCCCCTCTCCCACAAGCCTCAGCCGTTTGTCTATCAACCAATCTAAAGATCTTCATCTGTCTAGTAGTGGGAAGATCTTCCATAGTCCCTTATAGTGAGCAATATGATTGGCCTGTTTTCCTTATTTGGGGATCTCTACTTGCTCCCTATCTGTAAAGTAGGGGGACTATCTTCCAAATAATAGGGGTCTGTACTCTTAAGGGTACACATCAGGGTGCCCCAGGCCATCGTTCCCTCAAGGGTACCTTAGCGGCACTAGGTTTCTCTAAGAAAGAATACCCTCATAGTCTGCCCATTTCAGTAGTTCCTGTCTCCAGGTGGTGTGCCTGGGGCCCCTCGGGGCCTTACAATTTCTAGTGATTTCCTGTTTGGCCAGGAGAAATGCCAGATCTTGGTGCTGACTAGTAATCTTCATTTTAGCAGGGTGAGGGAACCAACTTAACAGGCAATGCTCAGGGGTGCATGGAATGTCTCTTTCTACTTCCTAAGTTAATGTATCTGTGAAGGCTCCCCAGTATTCCTTCAGTCTTGGGCAGCTCCAGAGCATATGGAGAAATTCAGCAGCTCTCCCCCCACACCTCGTACATTTTGCGTCCTCCACCGCAAAGTGGCAGTGTGGTTTTCCCAGAGTGAGGAATGCTCTATGGAGGATATAAAACTTAATAAGCTTGAATCTGGCATTTCTTGACACTTTAGGGATATGCTCAAGGATTCCCACCCAGACCTCATCAGCAATGGTGGCCTCAAGGTCCTCCTCCTACTTTTGCTTAAGGGCAGTTAGGGGAAGCATCAGCTCTCCCTGTATCTTCCAATAGAAGCAGCTGACCACTTTGTATGTGCCATCTGCTATAGTTAAATAATGACAGATATTAGACAGAAGTGATCCCATCTGCCCTTCCTTTCAATGCTTGCTGATTGAATTTGTGATCACTCTATATAGCAGGAACTGGCCCTGAGACAACTCATAATTAGAGTGGAAATTCTCAAAGGGTCAAAGAGCCTCTGCCTCATACAGGGCACCCATGGCCATCGCTTCCACCCAGTCTGAAAGTCCAAGCATTTCACCTCTTTGAGGCAATGCTGCCAGAAATCACAGCAGTATGTCCAGGGAGTAGGGGATAGGCCACCTGGTTTTGTGAAGACCCTGAAGCCAGCAGCTGTGCAGCACCCCAAGCTCCACAGAGTGATCCACAGTAGGACGTCGTATCTGGAGTAGCATCTTGGCCAGAATATGCACATCCAGGGTTAAGGAGCCTACCTCTCTGCCAGGCATTGTTGGGCTCGCTATCCTTTTGGTCAGCCACAGTAATTGGCATGCTAGGTAATAGGACTCAAAATCTGGAAAGGCCAGTCCTCCGTCTGCTACTGGTCTCTGGAGTATGGTCAAAGCCACCCTCCTCTGAGCAGAGCCCCACAGAAAACCTGTGGTGAGGGAGTTTAATTCCTTGAAATCGTTCCTGGTATCCACAGTGGTAAAGTAATAAAAAAGTAGAGGAGACGGGGAAGGGCTGTCATCTTTAACAGAGTGCCCCGTTCTGCCAGGAACAGAGGTAGCGACTTCCAGAAGTCTATACTGCAGTGGAGTTCAGTGATGATACACAGGCGCACCAAAATAGGGTAGACATCGTGGCTCCCATCGCTGGTTGCTATTGTCATCAGGGACAGGCCTGGTGGCAAAGCAGAAAACAGACAATATTTTCACTAGTTCACTCAAAGCCCTGAAAGGGAGCCAAAGTGCTCCTGCAGGGCCTTGGCCCACTCTAATGCGCCAACAGTATCTCTTTGGAATAACAGGAGGTCGTCTGCATACAATGCAATATATTGCTGCTGCCCTCCAACATAGAGATCCTTGAAGGCGTTCCCCACACCAGCATGACATGCCAGAGGCTCCATAGCAACGCTGAACAGGAGGGGTGATAATGGACAGCCCTGTTGAGTACCCCGCTCCACCTCATCTCTCAGAGATAGTTCTGCCCATGTGAACTCTCGCCCTCGGTGCTGCATAGAGCAACTGGGTCTAAGCCACAAACCTCTTGCTCAGCCCACATTTACATAGCACTTCATAAAGATAGACCCATTGGAAGCTATTAAAAGCTTTTTCAATGTCTATAGCAAAAATCGCAACTCGGTCCCTATCATAAGTAGTGGCTTCTAAAATCGTGAACAGTTTCCAAATATTTAGAGCTGTATTTCGTTGTGGTATGAACCCTGCTTGGTCCCACTGGACCAGGGAAGGCATATGCCGAAGCAACCAAGTAGCTAAGATCCTCCTGAGTATTTTATAGGCCATATTCAGCATAGAAAGCAGGTGATTTCCCCACTTTTAAAGGGGAATAATGAGTGCCTCTTGGGTGGATGGAGGCAGTGACCCTCGGTCTTTAGCCGCCTTACAGAGGGTCACCAGTATTGTAATTTGACTCTTCTTCTAGGCAAGGCTATTGGTTTAAGGAGAACAGTACTTATGTTTGTAGGTGACTGCCAGTCCCACAACAAGTCGCAACTGTCGTCTCAACCCTCTCAACTCACAAGCAGTACCTCATCAAAAACCCAAACATTAAAAGGCGATTTGTGGCAGCCTTTACGCATAGACTCAAGAGTGTGACATCTCAGGGAGTGTTGTGGTTAAACAAAGATTACCGCTTTCTCACATGAACAACATATCTCAATCAAACACAGGCAATGAAGAGAGATGCAGCAAAAGTCAATAAGTTTTATTAACAATGCTGCAATCTACGATAAATTGCATGGGCTGCGATTATGAACAGTGCAAAAACAGAATTGTAAAAACGAGAGTCATTCGTACGAAGACCCCCACCATCGTGCAATAACATGAAATGACATGAGAGATGAAATATGTCCTAATACCCTAGCATGATAAACCTAACCCCAAACCTAAAGAGAGATAGGTGTGGTAAACCTAATCAGCCAATGCGTGTCCGTTAGAAGAGGCCCCCAAACCCTTTTTAACTTCGAATGAGGTCTCCAGCTCAGACTCCATGAGGATACCAAGACTGGGTCAACGTCAAGGCGACATGAGGCATTGATACCAGTGTCCGCATCTGGTCGGAATCCCTCTGACTATCTATCTGTGTGAGATGTATTTAAACAGACCTGTCGCACCGCCGCGGCCCCGGCATCTCCTAGCCGGAGGGGGAGCTGCGGCCCGTGTTAGGGGTCGCGGCGGCCCTTTTCTTCGGCCATGCGCTGTTCTTTTTGCCGCCACGAGGCCTGAGGCCCAGGATTGGGTGCCGGTCCTCACCGCGCACAGCGTAGGATGCGGGTGTTGTCGTGGGGTGTCTGCGCCCCCCCCCCCTAGCATCACACTTACCGGGTGCCCCATTTCAGGGCCTTCCTTTCCTCCTTCATGATTCCTGGAGCCATGCCTTCTCCTTCCCAGCACACCTTGCACCTCTCTTTTCCCTGCATGCATCTGTTCCCTTTTTTACTATGGTGCCTTTTCCTATCTATTGCTATAGCCGCTTTCCAATCCAAAATGGTGGTGTTACTTCTTCCTGTCTATCACTTCCTGTCTAGGGGCATATAAGGGGAATCAATTCTTCTTCTCATTGCGTTGCAACACTTCTGCTGTGGAGGTCACGCTCCGGCTGGTCTTCGCTTGGACTCCAGTTGTTCTTGTTTTTTCCTCTGCTTTCCAGTATTTCCAGACTTCTGAGTTCTAATTCCTTGTGTCCTCCTTCTGTTCTAGGGAGTTCCTATTGGAGGTTTTTTCCCCTTGGGGTTTTTCCTCTGGGACTCCTTCTGGAGGGCACGGACTGTAGTGGCATCCCATTGTCAACAGCACCGTGGCTACCGGAAGGGGTCGCCCCTACCTCGGTCAGAGTAGGACTTGCAGGAACCGGGGCCGCACACCATCCCTCTCTAATACAGACGGTAAGCCAAGGGTGAATCATGACAGATTGCAACGCCCAAAACTTCAGTCGTGGTCCAGAACCATGGAGAATCCCGTGATGAGTACGGAACCAACAAGCCAAACGTTGCTCTTGACTATCCAACAACAAGCCCCAGAACTCCAACAGCTACGAACCAAAAATACGGCTTTCTGACAAGCCCTAGCCTCTAGGGCCACTGATGTCCCTACTATCTCTGCAACTACACCTCGCTTCCCTGGGGATCCTAACAAATTGCGAGAATTCCTAGATGCCTTGACAATCTACTTCGCATTCCGTCCTTCACAGTTTATGCAAGATAAAACTAAGGTCGGATATTTGATTAGCGGTCTATCTGGTCCGGCCTTAGCCTGGGCAACCCCCCTGGTGACAGGCAATGATTCCAGCCTGTCTAACTATTCGGCCTTTATCGCTGCCTTTAAACAAATGTTTGAGCGTCCTGGACTTGAATCCTCGGCAGAAGAAGCTCTATGCGACATTCAACAAGGAAGTCAGGATGTTCTACAACACATCACACGGTTTAGACAATTGGCAGCTGAAACCTCTTGGGTGGAGCGTACCTTGGTGACCCTCAAGGGTTTAATGGATTTGACACTTTCGATAGAATATCGTCTAAATGAGCAAAGAATGGAGAAGAAAAAGAATCGTATACCATCACACTCAGTGACCTCCCGCGCCATTCTTTATCTTTCCGAGGAGACTTGTTCTGAATCTAAAGGGCCTACTGATGAGGAACCTATGCAAATCGATATGGCGCGTGGGCTGTTATCAACTAGTGAGCGTGAAAACAGGCAACGGAAAGGACTTTGCCTTTATTGTGGTGCTTCTGGTCATCTACTCCGTACCAGTCCCATCCGTCCAGTAAAGCCCTTGGGAAACGCCAGCTCCCGTCCTCTGTGAGAAGGGTGAGGATGGGATATTCCGAGATACCTTCCATCTGTTCTTCCAGAGAAGAAATAACCGCTCTTTTCCTCTTACCCGTCACCTTACAATTAGTAGATGGCCATGAAGAAAGAGCCCTGGCCTTGTTGGATTGTGGAGCCAGTGGTATCTACCTAGACGAAACATGGGCTATGGAAATACAGATTCCTCGGATACCCAAGAACGTACCAGAGCAAGGCCACACAATGGATGGTTCCCTCCTAGCCTCAGGACCTGTCAGGCATACCACTCCTACGTTATGTTTGCATTTCGGGAAAACATCAAGAAAACATTTCCTTTGACTTGATATCCTCACCGCATCACGTAATGTTTCTGGGTATCCCATGGCTAACCCGGCATAATCCCTATATTAATTGGAAAACTAGAACCATTTCTCTTTCCTCCCACTTTTGCCAACAGCACTGTTATTTGGCAGGAACGTATTGGCCCTGAAGAGTATCTTACTAACACAACCTAAAGTAGTATGTTCCATCAAATTGCTGCAAGGAGTACCCAGACATTATCTGGAATATGCAGATGTATTCCAGAAACCAGAAAAGCCTGTACTGGCACCTCATAGAGAATACGATTGTGCCATTCCTCTGGAACCAGATGCTGTGGTTCCTTTTGGGCGAATGTATTCTCTAACCGAGCCTGAGAAAAAGATCCTCAAGGAACATCTAGAGGAAAACATACAAAGTGGTCTGATTGCCCCTTCCTCTTTACCTGCAGGGGCTCCCCTCTTTTTCGTACCAAAGAAGACGAAAGATTTAAGTCCTTGTACAGACTTTCGCGGATTGAATAAAATCACTACTAAGGACCGCTACCCTCTGCCTCTTATTAAGGATATTTTAGAAGCCGTCAGAGGGGCTAAGAAATTCACCAAGTTAGAGCTTAGTGGAGCATACCATCTTTTAAGGATAAAAGAAGGTGATGAATGGAAGACCACCTTCAGAACACCTTTCGGCCATTATGAGTATTGGGTAATGCCCTTTGGACTAACCAATGCTCCCTCCATCTTTCAGAGATTTATGGACGCTATTTTTTCTGATCTCCTACACCAGACAGTGGTCGTCTATCTGGATGACATTCTGATATTCTCTGTTCACCCAGAACAACACACTAAACATGTACTCCAACTATTAGAAAGGCTTAGACAACATCATCTATTCTGTAAGCCAGAAAAATTTGAATTTGATCAAACTGAAGTAAAATACTTGGGGTATTGCATCAATCAAGTAGGTGTTGCCATGGATTCAGACAAGATCCAAGCCATTCTGGATTGGCTATCCCCCTCCTCAATCAAGGAAACTCAGTGTTTTTTAGGATTGGCCAATTTCTATTGTCAGTTTATAGCCAACTTTGCCCAGCGAACCAGTTATATTACGCAAACCCTTAAGAAGGAAAGTCTACGGAAGGGTTTTTGTTGGATCAAATACGCAGAATCCGCATTTCAAGAGTTAAAACATGCCTTCATTCAAGCTCCCATTCTACGGCATCCAGACATCACCAAACAGTTCATTGTTGTTACAGACACCTCAGAAAGAGAAATCAAGGCTGCCTTGCTACAAAAACAAGATGATGATGGGTTAGAGCACCCTGTATTCTACCTTTCACACGTACTATCTGACTCCGAACGTAACTATTCAGTTTTAGAACGAGAACTACTCGCCTTGAAGACAGCTTGCACTGAATGGAGACACTTTCTTATGGGATCGAAAGAACCTTTTGAGGCACGGACAGATCATCGGAATTTACAGTGTTTGAGAAACTTTCAATGCCAAAATAGTCGGCAGGCTCGATGGGCTTTCTTTTTTAGTCAATACGATTTCTACATCACATATATCCCTGGTTCCCAAAATATTTTGGCAGATGCCCTGTCACACCGCTATCCTGAGTGTAGTGATTCTCCTGTGCAAAACCTATTTGAAAATAATAGGATCATTGGGTTGGTACAATCATTCCTTGACAAAGTGAAAACTGAGTATTCTAACCGTGAAACAACTGAGATGAACAATTTACGACCACAGCTCCATAAAGATCAAGATTACTACTTTCACAAAAAGGCATTGTTCCTACCTACTAAAATAGTCCAAACAGAGGCCCTGCGAATGTGCCACGATTCCCCCATCGCAGGTCCTCGTGGTATGAAGGCTACCCAAGATCTCCTGCTTCGCTCTTTTTGGTGGCCCACACTTAAAACAGACACTGAAAACTATGTGACTTCTTGTCCCATCTGTGCACAAGTAAAAACACCTCGTAATAAACCAGTAGGATTACTCCGTCCTTTACCTGTTCCACCAGGTCCGTGGCACACTATATCCACTGATTTTTTGTGCTCTTTGCCTCCTTCAGTTGGGAATCGGGTAATAATGGTAACAATTGACTCCTTTACGAAAATGGCACATTTCACAGCATTAAGGAAACTACCTACGGCAAAAGAGCTAAGTCAAATCTTTATTCAGAAGATCTTTCGGCTTCATGGCCTGCCGCAAGTCATTATCTCAGACCGGGGTCCCCAATACATCTCACGTTTTTGGAGACAATTTTGTAAGACACTAAGAATAGAGGTAGCTCTATCATCTGGTTTCCATCCCCAAACGAATGGACAGACAGAACGGCTGAATCAAGGCCTTGAACAATACCTACGTAGTTTTTGCAATGCTACGCAAAGCAATTGGTCTACGTACCTACCACTTGCCGAATTCTCATACAACAATTCGGTACACAGTGCCTCGAAAGTCTCTCCTTTTTATTGTTCTTATAGATTCCATCCGAAAGCCTTTCCTATTCCTCTGAAAGAAACATCTACTCTCCGTGCCATTACCTCATATATCCGGCAACTACGGGGTATCCAACGTGTCATACATTCGAATCTTTTAGCCACAAAAACATGCATGAAAAGAATGGCTGACAAGAAACGTTGTGAGGCCCCACCTTATCAGATTAACAATAAAGTCTGGCTTTCCTCTAAATTCTTACCTCTTCGATTAACCCAAAATAAGTTCAAACCTCAGTATTATGGTCCATTTCTGATTCTTCAAAAGATCAATCCCGTTTCTGTTCGTCTTCGTTTGCCTCAGACTTGGAAAATACATCCTGTGTTACATGTATCTCAGCTTAAACCATATGTCCCTGATCCTTTTCGCAGACAATTCATCTGTCCTCCTCCTCAACTGGTTGACAATGTGCCTGAATACGAGGTCCAGGAAATCTGTGACACTCGAGTTTTCCGTGGTCATCTCCAATACCTCATTCATTGGAAAGGCTACCCTATGAGTGAATGCTCCTGGGAAGACGCATCTTCGGTTCATGCCCCTCTTCTGATCTGTCGTTTTTTCCGTCTTTTCCCTCACAAACCTGGGGCCTCGGGGGGGACCTACTGTCGCGCTGCGGTGGCCCGGGGCGTCTCCTGGCAGGACCGCGGGGGGAGCCGTGGCCCGTGTTAGGGGTCAAGGGGCCCGCAGCGGGCCCTTTTCTTCGGCTGCATGTTGTTCTTTTTGCCACGGATTGGGTGCCGGTCCTCGCCGCGCACAGCACCCGACGCGGGTGTTGTCGTGGGGTGTCTGCGCCCCCCCTAGCATCACACTTACCGGGTGCCCCATTTCAGGGCCTTCCTCTCCTCCTTCATGATTCCTGGAGCCATGCCTTCTCCTTCCCAGCACACCTTGCACCTCTCTTTTGCCTGCATGCATCTGTTCCCTTTTTTACTATGGTGCCTTTTCCTATCTATTGCTATAGCCCCTTCCCAATCCATAATGGTGGTGTTACTTCTTCCTGTCTATCATTTCTTGTCTAGGGGTGTATAAGGGGAATCATTTCTTCTTCTCATTGCTTTGCAACACTTCTGCTGTGGTGGTCACGCTCCGGCTGGTCTTCGCTTGGACTCCAGTTGTTCTTGTTTTTTCCCCTGCTTTCCAGTATTTCCAGGCTTCTGAGTTCTAATTCCTTGTGTCCTCCTTCTGTTCCAGGGAGTTCCTGTTGGAAGTTTTTTCCCCTTGGGGTTTTTCCTCTGGGACTCCTTCTGGAGGGCACGGACTGTAGTGGCGTACCATTGTCAACAGCACCGCGGCTACCGGAAGGGGTTGCCCCTATCTCTGTCAGAGTAGGACTTGCAGGAACCGGGGCCGCACACCATCCCTCTCTGATACAGGCGGTAAGCCAAGGGTGAATCGTGACAAGACCTGACGTAGGTCTGCTCCCAAACAATAGATAACAAGTTATGCTTGGGATGGCAATTTATATAAACAATTCCCTTGAAAGTGCACAAGAGGGAAAGTGCCTAAGTGAATACCTTCAGCTTGTTTATCTTTTTCCCTTGATAGTGATGCCTTAGCACAGTGGCACTGATAACATGAAACTAAAAAACTGGCCTTGGCAAATGTTCAAAGAGGCACCACACTCAGTGAAAGACTTGCTGCACGCACCATAGGACTGGTCTGAATGACAATGACCAATCACGCTCCAACTCTTCCAGCAAAAGAACATTAAAGACCTGAACCATGCATTCACAGCACAGCTGGGCTGGTGGGAGTGGCTCCATTACTCTGCTCAGCTGGAAAGGCACAACCACTGTGAATCAGAACCAACAGCAGTAGTATTCCGCCTATTACCACCACAATTATAGGAAAACCACCAAACACACTTGAAAAGAGTGAATGGATGGCTGATGGAATGACTCAGAATACAGCTGGGAAGATAGACACAAATCCAAACCCAACAGCCTTAAAGAAATGGACAATCTCTGTAGTGCTTGAGGTGTTGAACTTTCTGGATACCAGCTCTCCAAAGTGCTTGGGGAAGTTGGCATTTTATAGGGATTGTACCTCGGCTGATGATCCTGCTATCTGGAGGGCATACGGCTCTCTAGCTGAAGTTAACGCCACTTGTTTTTGAAACAGTAGCGCCTTCAGTCTGATCAACTTCTCATTAATTACATTAGTAGCATCAATTTGTGGCTACATTTCTGCTGGTCATATCCCATGTGAGGGGGAGAATAAAACATGTCCACAAAACGTAACAACCTTAGAGACTGAGATTGCATAGGCAATTCCAGGTGGCATACCGCAACAGCTTTGGTCGCTCAGCACCACATAACTTCCATTTGAAAGTACATGGAATGATGGTCGAATCAAAGGGATGGGAGTACCCTTCAGAAAACAGGCCACGTTCACGACCCCCGCATTGCAAAGGCCGTGAAGGGACACCTGCTTGCAGATCATTGAATGACTAACAGTAGTCTTGCATTCGCTCCCACTAACAAAGACCTCTGTTTCGCCATTCAAACATTTATATTCAAAGGGTAAATTCCACTCTTCTTTAATATAGCTATCACCTAGCCGCTCGTATCTGCCCAAAGCAAGATGTTTCAGGCATTTCGAAAAACGAAAAGTGGAAATGGGTAAGTTAATAATGCCATGTAAAAGCCATACAGTTGATGGACTTTCTGCAACAGTAAAAAGCAACTTCTCTAACTTTTCTATATGAAGCATGGTGAAGCTAGCTTCTCTCTTAGTCATTGTCTATTGTTTGTAGGATAAATTAAAAGCAGCAAACAAGTTACTACTGTTAATATACTTCTGTTAGACTTGGCATCCTTGGTGTGGTCTCCCCTAACTTTTTGCCTCTGTTTCCCATGTTGCTGATGTATGCTGGACTCTGTTGTTGCTGTTTTTGTTACTCTGGGCACTTTACCACTGCTATCCAGGGCTAAAGTGCAAGTGCCCCTATGTAAAATGCATGTGCATTTGACTTTCCATGATGCCCATATTTGATTTACTAGTAAGTCCCTAGTAGAGTGCACTAGAGGTGCCCAAGGCCTGTAAATCCAATGCTAGTAGTGGGCCTGCAGCACTGGTTGTGCCACCCACATTAGTAGCCCTTTAAACATGGCTCAGAACTGCCACAGCAGTGTCTATGTGTGCAGTTTTAAACTGCCAATTCGACTTTGCAAGTGTATTCACTTGCCAGGCCTGAACCTTCCCTTTTTATACATGTATAGCACCCCTAAGGTAGGCCCTAGGTTGCCCCATTGGCAGGATGCAGTGTATATTAAAGGTGGGACACATACTTATGTGTTTTACATGTCCTGACAGTGAAATACTGCCAAATTCGGTTTTCACTGTTGCAAGGCCTATCTCTCTCATAGGTTAACATTGGGGCTGCCTTTAAATATTATTAAAGTGCAGATTCCCTTTTGGAGCACATAGAAATGTGGAGTTTAGGGTCTCTGAGCTCACAATTTAAAAATACATCTTTTAATGAAGTTGTTTTTTAGATTGTGTGTTATAACGTGCCACTTTTAGAAAGTAGGGATTTTCTTGCTGAAACCATTCTTTGACTATGCCTGTTTGTGCATTCCCTGTCTGGGTCAGTATGACAGTTGGGCTGTTTGCACCTCTCTCTAGTCTGTGACACAAAGGGAGCTGGGGTGTAGCCTAAATATCCTGATGAGCCATCTGTGCTGGGAGGGGAGGAGTGGTCACTCACACCTGAAAGGGCTGTGCCTGCCCTCACACAATGCAGTCTACAACCCCTTGGTGTGTGTCTGGGGCCTGGCTTGGGCAAGGCAGTATCTTGAAAACAAAAGAGACTTCTCTTTGAAGTAGGCCCACTTCACAGGCAGAAAGGGATATGAGAAGGGCACCCAAACCCCTGAAACTTAGATCACTTCTGGAACCAAAAGGAATCTCTTCCAAGGAGAAGAGCTGAGGAGAAGTGTTGCCCGTGCCTGTGCTTTGTTGGGCTATCTTGTAGTTGCTGCTTCTGCCTCTGAAAGGGGACAAAGCCTAGACTTTGTTGTGCATTCCTGCTTGAGAAGAATCTCCAAGGGCTTGAACTGAGCTTGCCTCCTGTTGTTGAAATCTCAGTGACAACAAAGACTTCTCTCTGCCAGCACTTGGGATTTCTGCTGAGAGTCCTGCCTGGCAAGTGGTGCCCTAACCTGTCTCTGGGCCCTTGAAAGCTGGAGCTGGTGGAAAAGGACAGAAATCCACGCAAAGACCGCTGCTCGGGGAAACTTTTGGCGCACTACCCGCCTAGCGGCTGGTAAATGGCACGCCGCAGGCCTCGTGGTTAAAATCGATGCTCCATCTGCCTCGCGGCTGGAAGATCAAAGTAACATGGATGGAAAAAGGACGTGCAGCACCCACAGTGAGTACTGTCAAGAATGCAAGCTCCCACGCAGCGTGGTTTCTTGACACCGTGCGACCAGATTTCAACGCAACATCGCTGGCCACAGAAAATCAATGCAAAGCCTTCCCGGACCCGAGGAGCCTGTCTCGATCAATGCATCGCTGTCTTGCAGGAGAGAAGAAACAACGCATGCCGACCGGACCAGAGGAGGAACGACGCACGGTCTTGCTTGCGAGTGAGAAATCACTGCATCGCTGGTCTTTTTTGACGCACACTAGCCTGTGCGGCCTTATTGTGATGCTACCCAGGTACTTTTGTGAAATACCAGCGTTCTCACTATTTTCTAAGGATTAAGGCCCTCATTATGACCCCGGCGGTCAGCGGAGAACTGGCGGTATTACCGCCAACAGGCTGGCGGAAAAATAAATGAAATTATGACCATGGCGGTTACCGCCATGGTCATCCGCCACTTCTCCATTCCGACCGCTGGGCTGGAGACTTGGGTCTCCAGCCTGGCAGCCGTTACAAGACCGCGGCGGTATCACGACCCTGCTGACCGTCATGGATTTCATGGGGTTCGGAACCGCCATGAAATCCATGGCGGTAAGCACTATCAGTGCCAGGGAATTCCTTCCCTGGCACTGATAGGGGTCTCCCCCACCTCCGAGTCCTCCCCCCACACCACCCACCCCCCAAAGGTGGTAGGACCCCCCTCCCCAGCCCTACCCCCAACATTGCTTCACAGACGCACACCCTACACGCATGCAGACACCACCAACACACATACCTGCACACATACCAACAAACATGCCAACAGGCACACACACAGTCATACACGCACACCCAAATACACACATACACGCACACATCCATACAGACATACATACAGACAGACACGCACACATTTCCAAACACACTACACCCCTGCATGCATACACGCACTCACTCACCCCCTCTACATACTCACATGCACACCTCCATGCATGAACACAACATACCCCCACCCCCCTCTCCTAACGGACGATCAACTTACCTGGTCTGTTGATCCTCCGTGATGGGACGGGATCCATGGGGGCTGCTCCGCCGCCAGCACCCCGTCACCACAACACCACCACACCGAATCACGGAACGTTATTCGGTGGGCGGTGTTCTGATGACGGGCGGTGGAGGTGGAGCAACCTCCACTTCCCCGCCGACCGCCAGTATGGCTGCTGGCGGCTCTCCATCTGAAAAAGGACAGAGGGCTGCCAGCAGTCATAATTCGCAGAGCGGAAAACCGCCTGCACTGGCGGTCTTCAACACGACGGTCCCTCAGCAGTCTTTCAAAAAGACCGCCGAGGTTGTAATGACCACCTAAGACTCTTATTCTTTTTAAAATTGGGGGTCAACTGAGGGTGATTCACCTTTATTCTGACTTGAGTGAGGGTCCTTGCTTGGACAGGGGGTAACCTGACTGCCAAACAAAGACCCTATTTCTAACAACTTCCATGGAACGCGGCCATTTTAAAAAGTTTGTAATGTCCAACCTAACTGCATGATGGAACGCAGCTGACTTTGCCCATGATATAGAAGGGATATGTCTGTCTGAATGATATCTATCACAGATGACACTATGGGGGTCATTCTGACCCTGGCAGTAAAATCCGCCAGGGCCAACGACTGCGGGAGCACCGCCAACAGGCTGGCGGTGCTCCCATGGGCACTGTAGGGGCCCCCGTAACAGGGCCACACCAAGATTTTCAGTGTCTGCCATGCAGACACTGAAAATCGCGACGGGTGCAACTGCACCCGTCGCACCCCTTCCACTCCGCCGGCTCCATTCGGAGCCGGCACCCTCATGGAAGGGTGTTTCCCGCTGGGCTGGTGGGCGGCCTTCTGGCGGTCGCCCGCCAGCCCAGCGGGAGACCCAGAATACCCGCGGTGGTCTTTTGACCGCGCAGCGGTATTCTGGCGGTTCCAGCCAGGCCGGCGGCTTCCGCCGCCGGCCGGGGTCAGAATGACCCCCTATGTTTGTTAGGGAATAAATCCTGTTGTACAGAGTGTTGTACAGGTAGTAATGTCCCCAGTTGTAGCAGAACCTTTCCCCATAATTCTTTGTGTTGAAGTACACATCATCACTTTCAAATACTGCATAATCTTTAATTTCTCTTAACACTAAATTAACTGTCTGAACATTCCAATCATCAGATAAAACACTAGGTGTAATTACATCAGTTACAGATATTTTGAAAACATAAGGAATTTGAATGACCTCAGTAGGCCCGTATATATCGAATGGAACTTTATCCCACACAATCCCATCAGGAATTGGCACAGCTAAAATGTTCACAGGGGACAAGTCTCTACAGACGTTTTATGAGGAATGAAATGGAGTTAAGACTTCATCCACAAGCTCAACAGGGGAGCATTCAGGAAGGTAATGACCATTTATAAGCAGAAAGAAAACAGTCACAAAACCAGTCCACAGAAAAAATGCAAGCAATGTCAGGAATAATCACAGATAGTTCCATGGATAAATTAAATAGTTATTTTTAAGCCATATATACTGCTTACGTGTCTTTGAAATAGTTTCAATCGCAGGAGTGGATGAACTTGAAGAAAAATCATCAACGTCAATGAAGTAACCAGAAGCAGTCTCTGCAAACACAGGAGCTGGTGCAGTACTGGAAGATGAATCCACTTCACGTGGAGGTTCATAGTAGACGATGGTGTCAGTTTGTGTTGTATTGGAGTAGAAGACAGCCACATCTTGGACAGGTGATGTAATTGAAGTGGTAACAGGATTCAGCAGGAGCTCATTTTCCACCCTCCCCATGCTCGAGGAGGCATTTGTAGCATCGTGCGACATGCTTGTGTAATCAGAAGTGTTGTTGTCTCTTCTTTGAAGAGGTATGTTGTGTTGGGTAGTGAAAGGGGACCGGGAACTACCCAAGGGACCTCTGGGTCTACTGTGCAGGCTCGGCCACATGGTGAAGTTTGAAGTTGTCAATGGAAATGAATCTGTTAGCGGTGGAGCCTGGCAGCAGTGGTTGGATGACAGTTCTGGTACCTTGCGTTCCCTGGACTTGGACTGGTGCTCTATAGGATGGGCCGAATTCCTTCTTCACAGCGATTTTCTCACGAATCACATCCCAACTTTAGGAATCCATCCTGTAGAAGTTGTTGGTAAATCCCTTATTCCTAAGGTGGCAGCACTGGCGGATTAATTATCATCACAAAATTGCTATGCTCCTGTAAGACAGTCAGACATTCATTTCTGTCAAATGGTGAATCTGCTGCCACCATACCATGACCATCAAGATCTGGGACATACATAGGTATCCCAAAGGGAATCTCATAGGGAGTATGTCCCCCTGTTAGACCTGTCAGCCTTAGGGTGGTCACCCTCAACTTTTTGCCTGCCTCTCTCCACTTTTTGACACTGTTTTTGCTCATTTTAGGACTCTGTGCACTTTACCACTGCTAACCAGTGCTAAGCTGCATATGCTCTCTCCCTTAAAACATGGTGTCATTGGCTCATACCCAATTGGCTTATCTCATTTACTTGTAAGTCCCTATTAAAGTGCACTACATGTGCCCAGGGACTGTAAATTAAATGCTACTACTGGGCCTGCAGCACTGATCGTGCCACCCACATAAGTAGCCCCTTAACGGTGTCTCAGGCCTGCCATTGCAAGGCCTGTGTGTGCAGTTTCACTGCCAATTGGACTTGGCATTTAAAAGTACTTGCCAAGTCTTAAACTCCCCCTTTTCTACATATAAGTCACCCCTGAGTTAGGCCCTAGGTAACCCATAGGGCAGGGTGCTATGTAGGACATGAACATGTGTGTCCTGGTAGTGTAAAACTCCTAAATTCGTTTTACACTGCTGTGAGGCCTGCTCCTTCCATAGGCTAGCATTAGGGCTATCCTCATATACTGTTTGAGTGGTAGATTCTGATCTGATGCAGTGTCCATGAGAAGAGGCCCCCAACCCTTGTTACCTTGGAATGAGGTCTCTAGCTCAGACTCCCTGAGGAAACAAAGACTGGGTCAGCGTCAAGGCGACGTGCAACATCTATAGCAGAGATGGACGGAATCCCTCTGACTATCTGTGTGAGATGTATTTATACAGATCTGATCGGACCACTGACGTAGGTCTGTTCCCTAACAATACATAACAAGCTATGTCTGGGCCGGCAATTTATATAAACAAATCCCTCGAAAGCACACAAGAGGGAAAGTACCTAATGTGAATACCTTTAGTTTGTTTCTCTTTGTCGCTTGATAGTGACGCCTTAGCGCGGTGGCACTGATAACATGAAACGAAAGATATAATTAAATAAATGCGCTAAAACAGAGCAAACTAAGTAGGGTATAAGTCACTGGGTGACGGGGGCACAAGTCTGCAAGCCAGAGGACTAAGCTAACTCCTGTTTCCCATTAAAACAAGATAGGATTCACTACAGAGAGCCACGTCTTTGATTTTGGTCAGCTAAAATTCAGTGAGGAGGCCATCTATACCTGGTGTTTTGTTTCGGGCCATGCTCTTTATGGCTGCACGGATCTCTGGAAGCATAATGTCCTTGGTGTCCTGACTCAGATTTAGGCCTCCATGAAGGGATGGGGCACATGGTCGGCTCCAGTCTACACTTAACTGCAGTGGGTTGAGGTCTGAAATTGTTCTAGTCAGATATCATTTCATCAGGTAAACAAAAAAAAGTGTTGAGTGTTTATGAAGCCCATAGAAAGGAGAGAAGAATGAGTAATCACATTATGTGGAATGATGAGCTCTCCATGAGTCGATGAGGCCCCATTCCGATTGTCAATTGCAGTAAACTGGTGAATCTCAATGGGGGGTGCAATCTAGCTAAGGCGGGGTCCGCAATGCAGTTAAAGTCTCCAGCCAGTACAATCAAAACTACCAAATGGGGGGCCAGGTGGGTGGATACGGTGGCCAAGAAGGCCGGTTAGTCAATATTTGGACCATAAATATTCGCACTGTAACCTTATGGCCATCCAGTCTCTGTGTTACCACTAGATAGCGTCCCATGGGGTTGATTAAGGTTTGAGTATGTTGAAATGGATCCCCGGTTTTACCCAAACGAGGAATCCCCCCTTGCATATGTGGAATATGTTGTATAATATACTTGGCCACTCCAGCTGCGGTTTAATGCTAATCCTTCCTTCATGTCAAAGTGGATCTTCCAGAGAAGTTCTATCTGAACCCCTTGTCTAATGAGATGGGAGAATACGTTTAGTCATTGAGGTCAGTCCCTTGACGTTCCATGTAAGTATTTTTTAATTCAAAGAGGTAGCCATTTGACATGCTTGAAGTGGCCATCCAATCCCTGCTTTAGGGTTAATTTTCACATCAGTAGATTCCCCCTCCGCTCCAAAGACAAAGAGTACATGGTCAAGGCTTTGCATGCAATAATCCCTTCTTTAATAAAAAACATAAATATAAACTTACCAACTCCCTCCCCCCCAGGACAAGCAGCACATTTCCACTCATCCAAACATTCAGCTAAACTGGTGCAGTTGCAAATATACCCCCATCTAATCACACAAGGTTCGGGGTGAGGGTAGATGATGGCTGGTGCCTGACGCTGCTGCCATGTCTCCCCCATACAGCTTATATATAAGTGACATAATGGAAAAAGGAGCCCTTGGGGACTGATTGCATTATAGTAAACAACTGCAATTTACAGTAGTCTTCATGAGCTCATTGCCCTCTATTTACAGTCATTGTGGGTTTTCTTTAATTGCTAAATAAGGTCATCAGCTGTTTGTGAGGTGACTACAGGTAATGGGTCACTACATGCCTCTGATCCAGAGTCAGATATGACAGTGGAGTCTCCAGCAGCCCCCAGGTCCGGGGAGGGTGCAGGGCTGCTATCCTCCAAATACACTGTTGCACCACCTCAGGCCCTTGTCACTGTTCTCTCTGTACAGCAGATTGGCCCTCTATCTAAACATCGTTGTTTCCACATTGGGGAGTTCTGCCCTGATTCTGACCTCTTGGCCCGGCTTTTGGGTGGGCCTCCAGCCAATCCCACACTTCCCAAGGGGACTGAAAGAAATGTACCCTCTCAGATATGAGCACTGACAGCTTGGCTGTAAACAGCGTGGCATATTGTAGGCAGCAGGCTTGGACTTGCTTCTTGGCTTCTTAAAATGAGGATCATTGTTTCTGAACCTCCTTGGTAAAGTTGGGGAAAATCATAAATTTGCTGTTTTCTATCTTTAAGTCTCCTCTAGCTTTCACCTGTGCCAGAATGTAGTCCTGATCTCCATAATAGAACAATCTAGCAACCACTGGTCTTGGCAGGGCTCCATGTGCAGACGGACGGGTGGGTACCCTATGTGCTCATTCAAGGACATTAAAAGGAGAACAGAGCCCCTGGAGCCACCTCGTCCTACAGCCAGTTCTCAAGGAAGACCACCATATTTGTAGCCTCGGCTCGCATCAGGATGCCTATAACTCAGATGTTGTTCCTACATGATCTATTTTTACTGTCCTCTGCTCTAGTCTAAAAGATTCTAATCTTGGTTTCCTGGTTGGTGAGGCATTCCTGCATCTGAGTCATTCCTGTTGGAATGTCTGCCACTAGGCGCTCCACTGCCATGACCCTTTCTGTTAACCGCCTGTGGTCATCTTTAAAGATGCCCAGGTCCACTCCCAGAGTAGCTATCTTGGTTTTGAGGGCCTGAAGAATGTCCTGTAATGTGAGGCTCAGTAGGGCCTCTCCCAACAAGCTGTCTTGGATCGTCCCCTCCTCTCCAGCAGCCGGTTCCCCCACAAGCCTGGACGGAGTGGCCTGGTCTCTCTTTTTAGTGGCCTTCCCCTTTAGAGTGGCACCTGACCTCTCTTGAAAGCACCAATAGGGAGTGGTAGTGCACTTCCTTGCAGGTGGGGGTAATTGGGGTTAGTTGATGTAGGGGAATTCTCTCATCAGGAATCCCCTCAGGTCAAACAGTTCACCAAGGAAAGGCAGCAACAAACCACCACCTCTCACTCCCTTGCAGCAGTCGTTGCACTTGGCTCCGGTCTTGTGCCCACCCACGGAGCGTGGAGCAACCCAGTCAGTGTGTTCTGGCCTTTTTGCCCTGCCGATTGAACCCCCAGGCTATCAACTGTAGGAGCAGATAGGTCTCAGTCTGAATATAGGGACAGCCATCTTCGTCGAAAGATTGCAGATAGGAGTGCCAAACAGGGGTAGCGATGAGAAAGAAAGAGCCATACCTGCTCGCCGCCTCTGCACCCTCCACTGTAATGCAGCAGATCTCAGGCTCTCCCGTTGACCAGGTGTACACACCAATGTCTCTCCTCTAGCCCCTACTCAGGGGCAGGTTCAGTTTGGCAGCCGATGCCATCCACACTGCTGCAATATTTGAGAGGGCCCCACAAAACGTATTGATTCCTCGCCGGGCATCTTTTCTCACACTCACACTCACACTTTTCTCTCCGCACAGGGCTGTAAAGTCCACCTGGCATTAGACCCAAAATAGTGCTACTGGGCATTAGGGACACCCTGGGGTAGAGGGTGTACTAGTCAAGCCCTCATAGCTAAGTGCTCTCTACTTGAAACCAACGTCCAAGAGCTCAACTTGCATGATGCCCGAGCCACCACCATCACTGAGTGGGCCAGTGGAAAGAATCAGTGTGCTTTATTAGAGAGGTTGGAAAATAAATCCCAAGGGGTCCAAAAGAAATACGAAAACATTTGGAATACATGGATTCAGATCAATGGAGCCCTCAGTTAATGTCAGACCAACTGTTTGAACTCCTACTTGTTGGGGACAGGAATGTAAATCAGCAAGTAATTCAGGTGACGGAACTGGTACATGGTGATACAACTTTCCGACTCAAGGTACATTTTTTGCAATGTTTGATTTCAAAGCAAATTCATTAAAAACAGTTACTTGAAAAAATACTTCTATTAGAAACCTTTCCCACATTGGCAAGCATAAACGCGGTCTATCATCCAATCACTTTATCTACACTTGCTAAATCCTTGAAGAATAAGATAAATACAGAATAACTCACAGTTCTTAGGTCAGTGAAGTTAATTTGAAGCAAGCGAGTTTCTTCACTTGAGAGCAATATGTTAGTGTTTAGGCGCCTTAAACACTATCCACTGCCCCTAAGCAAAGCCCTTGGAACAGAAGAAAGTGGCCTATGACTATAGCAACAACAAGATTTCACTGAATGTTCAATTGTATGAGCAGGATATCGGATATTTCCCTCAAACCATGCCCGGACTGATTCTAGACACCGTCTTCTACCATTCCCGGGAAACACATGTCTTAAGTACAATTAAGTATACATTTCCTGATGCATTTGTATTCGTTCCATGTGCCATACTGACCCGGCCTGCATCCAAATCACATTAGATGAGTCTCGCACTATCATAGACTGACCTCCATTGGAGGCATCAGTGATTTGCATTTAGACCCAGGAAAGTTCAGCTTCTGGCAAGCGGCCCAGGAATCTTTGCTGCTCAAGTTTTCCTGCAATTAATCTCCTCTGGATATTCCAACTAATTTAAAATGTGTTACAGCTTGAATTAGTACCTGCTGTTTTACACCAATGCTGTTTATTCAAAAGCAATCGTCAATTATTTTTCACATGTTTGTGTGGTAAGTGTGCAGCCGCAATTGTTAAGTTTGCTGAATTTTCGCTTTCAATTAAAACAATGGCGTGAATTCTAAATTGAAAATCGCACTATGAACTTAAAAATGACAATGAATACTCAAACATCTCTCTCCTCTCCCTAAAATGGCAGAGATGA
Organism: Pleurodeles waltl; assembly: GCF_031143425.1. NCBI lineage: Eukaryota > Metazoa > Chordata > Amphibia > Caudata > Salamandridae > Pleurodeles > Pleurodeles waltl. The sequence goes on from NC_090440.1 coordinate 346,437,796, forward strand.
CTAGCTCTTTGCATACAATTTCAGCATCACACAACTGTATTTTTCACATGACTGTTACAAATGAACAATGCAAGTCAAGATAATAACCCGAAATAGCAGCATTAAATCAAAATCAATACACCTACACATTTCGTGCTGCACAGAAACCGCAAAATCATACACTCAACGTGCCTAAAACAGGGTACTAGCTAAACATTCTTTTCCTATGCGTAATTTAGCATTATTAGCATGCATAATTTCTGCTGCAATTGTCCAACACTGCACTGTTAGACTGGACATCCTTGCTATGGTGTTACCACAATTTATTTGCTTCACCCCTCCTGTTTTGCTAAGTTTGTTTTTGTTGGCTTTAGAACTCTGTGCACTCTACCACTTCTAACCAATGCTAAAGTGCATGTGCTCTTTCCTTCAAACATGGAAAAATTGGTGTACACCTAATTGGCACACTTAATTTATTTTTGAATCCCTAGTAAAAGTTACTACATGTACTCAGAGCCTATCAATTAAATGCTACTAGTGGGACTGCAGCACATATTGTGTTCCCCACTAAAGTAGTCTTTTAAAACATGGCTCATGCCTGCCACTCTACTCTGTAGTTCAGTTTTAAACTGCCATTTCAACCTGGCAAACTAAACCCATGCCTGGCCTAAACCTTCCTTTTCACTAGGTATACTTGACCCTTAAGGCAGGCCCTACAGGATCATATGGCAGGGTGCATTGTATTTAAAAAGTAGCACACATGTACTGACGTTCTTCATGTCTTAGCAGTGATAAACTCTTAAAGTTGTTTTTCACTGTTGTAAGACCTATCTCTCCCATTGATTAACACTGGGTTTCCTTATTACATTTGAAAAGTGATAACATCGAATTGGGACAAGATAGGGATATAATATTTACAGTTGAATGAATTGTAATTATAAACCATTTTAATAGTAAAGTTGTGCGTTAATCACAATTCTGAAAATGCCACTTTCAGAAAGGTGGCATTTTATTGCCCTATTTGTTCCTTCTGCTAGTGGCCTGGGTCACATGACTGTGAATGGTTCTGCTGTTGAGATTTGTGTATTGCTTTCAGACAGTAACACAAAGTGTGCTTAGGTGTGGACAGGATGCTCAATACTGGCAGGATTACTTGGAGGGGCTGTACTCTGCCCTACTTAGACTTCAAAGCCCTTTGCCTCCTGCACACACAAATTAATGTGAGACCCAGCCTACCCTGCCTTTTGTGCTATCCAGACAGTTTTGAGGCTTGACAGGGAAGAGGAAGAACCATTCAGAATCAGATGTAGGGCTAAGATAGGGAGTCGCCCAACACAAAGGATGGCACCAGGTATAAATATTGGACCTTCAGTGTCACTCATCAGAACACTCATGGACCTGTGAAAGTTACAGAAGAAGAACTGCCTTGCTGCCAGAGGACTGCTCTGCTGCTGAGGTCTGCCTTACTGTCTGAGGAGCAAGACTAGACCTGCTTACTTTCATCCCAGAGTGACTCCAAGGGTCAGGTGCCTAAACCTTTGCGTGCGGTACAATGACACAACAATTTTTAAAGGCATCCCTCAACTGTACATCGGACTTGTTGCACCTGGACCTGCACCTAAATTTGCCTGAGCCCTGCTGGCCTCTACTGTAGTGAGTCCTTGGTCCCCAAGAGGCACCTACCCTGGTCCTGGACAATTGGTGGATTTCACAGTGTACGTCTCTGCAAGTAAAGTTGAAAATCCTGGAGTTTGGGGTCCTCTCAACTGCAAGTGGGCCTGTTGATGGCAAGAGTCTGCCCCTTGCCATGCCCTTCAATGCAAAGCTCTGGTGAGGTCAGCTCTTTGTGCTACAGTGACCACCAGTGACGACTGGAAATATGAAAGCCTCACTTCGCACTATAGCAATGACAAGCTGTGGTGACCGGCAATGTGTACCTACAGCAACAACTGTCCATTACGCCAGACCTGACCTTCACTTCAGCAATGATAGCTCAACGTCCAGCCTGCTCTTCTCAGCCTCCACCACCGCAAATGGAACACTTCCAAATGGGCTCAGAAGGTAACTCTTCAGTGAGACTAACCTATTACTGTTTCGGACTCATGTTCCATCATGGTCAGCCTAAAGTTGTGACTTTCCCCCAGTCTAGCGAGTGGTGCTTCATGCTTTAAGGTGCTATTTTCACCCCAAAAAATTAAATTGGATATCTCCAGTTCTACTGATTGTTGTTTTTTCATTCTAGTATAATTTTGTTTAATATAATTAACTCTATTTTTCTAAATTAGGTGCTAATTTTGACTTTGGCGGTCTTTTCCAAAGACCGCTGTGTAAGCGGATGCTAAAAGACTGTCAGTGATGGTGGTCTGAAGACCGCAGTATTACGCGTCACCAGCACAACACAGCCAAAAAACAGAAAAGAATCTGGCACCGTCGGCCTCATCAACGGAAGGAAAGAGGCATTTCCACCACCAGCACTGCCACACCCACAACATCCAGCCCTCCAAATTACGAATCACAAATCAGCACCGCGGCCTTAGCATGGCAGCAATCCATTGGTGGTCCAAACCGCCACAGACAAAAATATACCTCCACCAGAACACTGCACCACATTGGAAAATACCAATACCCACACCTGATACACATACACACACAACACAACATGAACACAGCACTGCATAACACCCCCCCACACATACCCATAATCCTTTGCGCCCAGAAAGTCTGACATAGCGAGGCAAGACCACATTGACAGAAGGCACTGTACCTAGATATCATAGGCACCATCACACTGAACATGCATTACACCACACACAACATCAAGAGCAACACAACGTGCACATCACCACTGCACACAAACACCACAAACCACACACACATCCTAGCACTCAACCTCACACCAACAAACAGCACACCCAGCATCACTGCACATCACACACCCCACCAGCCACAACACAACCACAATGGCACCACAAAAAAACACATGATTCACAGAGGAGGAATTCAGGGTCATGGTCAATGAAATCGTCAGAGTGGAGCCGCAACTGTTTGGAGCACAGGTCCAGCAGAAATCCATAGCCCGGAAAACTGACTCATGGCAGAGGATCGTCATCAGGGTGAATGCAGTGGGAAATTATCCGTGTACAAGGGACGACATCAGGAAGAGGTGGAACGACCTACGGGGGAAGGTACGGGCCATGGCATCACAACATCAAATCGCCATCATGAAGACTGGTGGTGGACCCCACCACCTCCCCCAGAGTTATCATCGTGGGAGGAGAAGGTCTTGGCCATCCTACAACCAGAGGGGCTGACGGGAATACCAGGAGGGCTGGACTCTGGTAAGTCAATAATACTCCCCGTCCACCATGTACCCCTGCACAGCATGTGCCCCCCACCACCCTGTCACCCCCTCACACCACCCTCACGTGCACAAAATCACCATGGACCCAATACCCTCCCTTGCATGCCACAGCTCCCTACTAACACCATTCCCTCATAGACCGACCCAGTGCATGGATTCCCCACACTGCAGCAAGTACTACAACTACCACAATGCAACACTCCCTACCCTTGTATGACTGCAAAATCCACTTCACATCTGAGTACCTGCACGTAAAACCATGTCACCCCCTTCACCAACAAGAAATTGGAATGCACATCAGTACATGGCAATGACAGTAGGCAAGACCAATACCAACTATAGAGCATAATTGTACCATAACAACTTTCAACTGATGCAAAAACAAGCAGTAGTAAAGAAACTTTCAATGCCATTACAAGTCCAGCAAATCCAGACCAATTATGTCAATCAACCATGTGTACCACTAGTACAATACCAACATGTAACACAATACCTCTCATTACACTGGTATCCCAAGTATTGCCACACAGCTGAGGATGCCAGAGACAGAAAGGCCAGCCCTGGAAGTAGGTCCAATAGAGGAGGAATCCCCGGGATGACTTGATAGGGATGACGTACCTGGCCCATCAGGCATGACTGGTCAGTCTACCACCAGCCTCACCGTGCCTACAACTGAATCCCCCTCCCATGTGGGATCCATTGCACAGCAGAAGCCTTCTTCCCAAACCTGTGCCCCAAGGACAGATTAAACATCAGTTTGCCCCACAGTACAGGCCCATGAGTCAACATTCCAAACCCAAAACAATGAATGTTCTGGTGTCAGCGGGAGGGGGCACACTGCACCAGTGGCACAGGCATCGGGATCAAGGGCCAGTGGGAGGGCAATCATGGGCCAAGGGATGAAGCAGCAACAGGACACGACTGGCCAGAAGCCTGTCTCCAGAGTCCTGGGAGCCTACCAGCAATCCCAGGACAAGATGGACAAGATACTCACCACCTTGCAGGAGAACCAAAGGCTGCAGAGTGAATACTGCCAGGAGGCCATGCAGCAGTGGCAGGCACACAATGCCTCCATGGTCTCCATGTTAGGGGTGTTTAAAGAACTCAACACCATCCTGCGGACGTCCTCCACCCAACAGCAGGCCCCATCCAGTAGTGACACAACACCTGTGCCCTCTACATCTGCGGCTGCTACTGGAATGGAGGCCCAGCAAGAAGGCCCACAGGCCACCAGCACCCCTGCAGCTGAGGTACCCCCCATAAAAGAGGTCAACCATCCAGACATAATGCAGGATCTGAGGCCAAGCCCAAACCCCCCACCAGGAAGTGATCCCTCTCCTGAACCGTCACCCTTGTGTGCCACAGATACACCCTGTTGACTTTCCAATGCCTAATTTCCATCATCCCAAGGCTAATGGATACAGGACCTGTGAAACATACAGCTGGACCACCCACTCTGATGGTCACAGAAACCATGTCCCCACTCCTCAGAACTGTGATGTGAAACACTCAATAAACACCAATTAGCACAAGTAATGGTGTATGTGTTTTCATTGTTTAAAGTGGCATTTCTGTTAAAAAGCAACAATGAAATACACATATCTGGACTACAAGAAGTTCAGAGTGACAGATGCAGCAAGAATCTTCAGCAGGTGTGTAAGTACATCCCTTTGGTAGTTACATCCAATGGCAAGGGTGCCAACAGGCATTTCAGAAAGCAGATTGCAAACAGACATGTGACCTGATGAGGGGAAAAACATGGGATAAAGATCAATGTTGTGAGCCATGTAGGCCATATGTATACATCAATAGCTGTATATCACATACACAGAATGATTGTTGCAGCGGGTATGATACCACATATGTATAAGACAGGATTGTCAGTCACACACATGTGTAGCAATGGTATTATTCTTCACAGGTGACATCCTCTACAGAACACCACCTTGCATAGTCAGTAGCAGGTAGTAAACAGACAGTAGCTAACAATACAACATTATAGGCCTGCAGAACAGGACAAGTCTGATAAATGTACCTTACATTTACCCAACTTTTCCGACTTAAGGCCAATAAACGTGAGTACATCTATAGGGACGAATCGTGATGGCACCAGCATTAATCACAGGTAATTGGCAGCAATGCATTTCCACTTTCCCTCATGTTAAGTCAGCAACCTTTCAGGTTTGGAAACCAGGATGGAAGGCAGTAGTCTCCACACACACCATGATGCATGCAAAATTTAGGATCAAACTTGCGATACATTGTCCAATTGCACATAAGATTTAAATCACACATACCTGAGAATCATTGAAAGTAGTGACAAATCAGGCCAGTCCTGTTGTCATCTGCCTCCTCCTCGTCTGCCTCCTCTTCAAAGTCAGGGGCACCGGTCTCAGCCACAGCTCCTGCATCAATGTCCCCCTCCTCCAACAGTGGGATGTGCCTTCTAAGGGCCAGATCAGGTAGCATGTAGCATGCAACAATGATCTTGCAGACTTTCCCTGGTCGGTACTGTAGGGCACCACTGGACACAAGGAGGCAATGAAATCTAGCTTTCAAGAGGCCGAACGTCCTCTCTATCACCCTCCTGGTCCGGCTGTATGCCTCATTGTACCCATCTGTAGTTGGATATCTAACAGGTGTCAGGAGCCAGGGCAGGTTGGGGTAACCGGAGTCACCTATCTGGAAATGGAAACAAAACAATAGGAAACAGTGATAGGCATAGTGCAGATTGTGTAGGGAGGTAGGTCAAATGTCTGACATGGGTAGCAATACACACACCTATGAGCCAGGCCCTTTCTTGCTCTAGCTGTAGCATCAATGCAGGGACACTGCTGTTCCTCAGGACATCGGAATCATGTACGAACCAGGGTATTTTGCTGTCATATGTGATATGTACTTGTCTGCAAGACACACCATTTGTACATTGAGTATGAATATGTACTCTTCCAGTTTCTGTACACCTGTTCATTGGTCCTTGGAGGTACCAAGGCGATGTGAGTCACTTGAAATGTTGTAAAACGTTACCTCAACAGTGATTAATTCTGGACTTTGTGGGGACCTTAGGTACCTGCTCATATGCTTGAGTAGGGTGTCTAGCACATCCTGTAACACCATACTGAACTTGGGCTGTGATATCCCTGCAGCCAGTCCCACAATCACCTGAAATGAGCCACTGCCCAAAAAATGCAGGACTGCCAACATCTGGACTGTTGGAGGGATGGCATGGGGATTTCTTACAGCTGGCAGGAGGTCTGGCTTCAACTGGGCAACCAGTTCCCTCATGGACACACGGTCCAGTCGATAGGTCATCATGATGTGCTGCTCTTCCATGAATTCAAGATCTACTAGGGGCCGGTACACTGGTGCATTCCTCATCACTACAATTTGGCAGTATCTAGGCAGGAAAAGAAACTATAATCTAGACATATCTCACAATGTAGTGACCCATGTATGACATATGACAACCCGGAAGTATTGGTCATGTAAGTTGTCTGTCATGTTGTAGAAAGATACATTTCTCCATGCACCATTCCTACCAAACATCATGGCAATACCTTATATTGCCATACCTGTGACAAGGGACATTTACAGGACCTGTAGTGATGTACAAACAAAGACTTTCCATATGTTTTACTATACGGCTTGTCAATACACACATATGTACAAACAACTGTAGTAATGTCAGTTGACACCCACTACATATGTGAGTGTTGACATATTGTAACCTACAATTAAGCATATTGTGATGATATGCAGTTAATGGCACAGTGGGAACCCAGGACAATTATGTAACTATGTAAATTGGCAGCCGCCTGTCCAGCATGCAGAGGACAGATGGAAGTGACCTCATTCCGCCCGCGGGAGTCGTTATAGCGGAAGGAGGTCGGAACTGCTGTGCAACTTCTCATTGGATTACATTGACGTCTATGTGAAACTGGGGCCAATGACGTTCACCTTCAGCACTGACGGTCATGACCGCTGCAGTCGTGACCCCCATTTTGTTTGTCCCAGCTCACTTGACTCTTGGCACTCGGGCAAGGAAGACCTCCACTTCGAGTGCTGCTGTGTCCTGTATCTTGGAGCCACTATGGCACGCACTGCAGGGGATAGGGCCCCAGTCTTCACTGCTGAGGAGCTGATAAATTGGTGGAAGGGGTCCTACCCCTGTATGGGCGATTGTATGGGGCTCCAGAGCAACAGGTTAGTACAACATTCATTAACAGCGTAGTGTTTGACGGCGAATTTGTGTGCACATTGACGTGATGTCTGAATTGGGGAACTGCATGCACATGATGTATGCGGTGCTTGAAGTATTGGCTATGTGGATGGGCCGTGTATGTTGTTTGTCACCAAAAGTTGCAGCTATATAGCTATAATCTACATTATGTTCTCCATTTTCTCAATGTTTCCCATGCAGGCCAGCACCCACCAAAAGAAAGGGTTATGGAGAGCCATCTCCTAACAAGTGCAGACCCTGGGGGTCTACAGCCGGTGGAGCACCCACTGCAGGAAGCGGTGGGAGAACCTGAGATGCTGAGCATGGAAGACCACAGAGGCCCAGCTGGGGATGGCCTCCCAACATGGAAGGCGTGCCCGTCGGACCCTGAACCCCTTAATGACCCACATACTGGCGGTGGCCTACCCAGGGTTGGATGGGCACTTGACTGTTAGGTGACTTCTGTATAGTTGTCTACTGTGTCCCTTACTGGACATAGGTATTGACGAGGTCTGATGGAATTTGGGGAGTATAAAGGCCTGGTTGTCACTTCAGTCATGTTGCACTGTACTATGTTAGCTATTTAAAGCCATGCAGGAAATGATGTGGTGGTACTGTACCACATTTTCTACTGTACATGTAAGTTACTCCAATGTTGAGGCCTTTTACTGCCTTCAGACTCTATCCCTGAGTCTATTGAACACGCCCAAAGTGATCTTGTTGGCACTGTATTTGGGTAATGACAAGTATATGTGGTGTACATTGAAAGTGGTATCATTGCAATATGACTGGACATCTGTACAGAATGTATTCCACACATACCTGTCATATCGTTTGTGTACATAGTACCTCTGAGGTCAGATATGTTTCATCCTGTAATGACTGACATGTAGGTGAGTCTGTTCATGGATTAAATTGATAGATAAGTGAGTTAGACAGTTGACAGGCATGTAAGATGTTCAATCATGTGTCTAGGCTGAAGAGGTGAGGTAATAGGTGATAAGTTTGGCTATAGCTTCCAGGACTCTATTGTTCATAACTGTATTATGGGCTCTTGTTGTTATGACAGGGGCATTAAGGTTAGTATGTGTGCTAGATAGGTAGGTACTTACCTTTTTCTCCCTTTCTTTCTCTCACACCCTCCTTCTCTGTCCACATTTGTCTATGTGTGCATTAGCATCATCTGGTGAAGGAGGAAGGGCACCTGTGAGTGGGGAAGCTGCAGCCCACAGGACCCAGGAGGCTGACACCAGCGGAGCAGAGGGAACCAGTGGGACAGAAGGCGAGGGGAGCACCACGGGAGAGATTGGAGCTACTATAACATCTTCTTCAGATTCCTCCTCCTATGTGGCTACCTGGTGGCGGCGGACTCATCTGGGACCACCCCAGCACCATCCTTGTCCTCCACCCCCCTTACCAGCACTACCCTCCCTGTAGCTACCCACCCAGTTGCCCATGCACGCTCACCCAGGAGGGTGGGTGTCTCCTTTGCCGCAGGCTCTTCTGCCCCTGCCCCAGTCAGCCCTGCTGCCCTCAATGAGGAGGCTATTGACCTCCTGAAGTCCATCCCTGTGAGGTAGACAGACATCGTGAATGCTATCCAGGGACTGGCATCCCAGAGGCAGCAGTCAAATGCCTACCTGGAAGGCATTCACAGTGCCTTGTCTGGCCTGCAGTGATCATTTTAGGCTCTGGCCTCCTCGTTAACGGCAGCCAGTGTCCCTTCATCTTCCATCCCCTCTCCATCTAGAGCACAACTACAGATCAGCACACGCTACAACAAACAGGGTGCGCAAAGGCAAACACATGCACCACAAACGAACGCACAGGCATGCACACAAACAACACACATCTGCATACACAACAACAGACACTTCCCACACTGCTTCCCTCACCACCTCCTCCCTTACAGTCGCATCACCACTCACACCTGCTGTCAGTGCATCATCACAACTTGATCCTGCCACTATTCCTAGTATACCCTCAGTTACCACAACAGCAGACACCCACCCCACACACAACATCCGCACTCACCACAACCTCCTTCTCTACCACCTGCAGCACACCCACCTCACTTGCACATATCACCCCAACCTACACTCACACATCTTCCATTCCCTCTCCCTGCATCTCTTCCCCTTCCTCCCAAGAGACACACTCGCACCCACTCACCCACCCAACATACACCCACCACACACATGCACACATTGCATACACCAGCATGCATGTACAGTACACCAACACGTCACATGAGCACTCCCTCTACCTCCACTCCCATCCCTTTTTCATGTGCCTGCCCATGTGTTCCTAAAAAAGTCGTCCTTGCCACCCTTGACCTGTTCTCTACTCCTGTCCCACCCCGTGTTGCCCCTAAATGTCATGTCCCCCTCCCCCTACCCAGAGCCAAAGTCCCCCCTCCAAAGCCCAAACAGAAACACCCCTCTTCCAAACCCAAAGCCACACCCACCACCCTACCCCCACACCCCTGAGGTGCCTGCCTGTCCCACTGATGCCCCTATGAAGTGGGGGCCTATTTGCTGTCAGGAGTAAAGTTGGGGCAGTAACATGTGGACTACATATAGTTCATTTTTTTAACAAATGTTTCTGAATACATCTGGTCACATTGCTGTGGTTAGCAAGATGAGATACTTGTCCTGGTGTCCTTCTTCATAGTGGTGTGACATCTGTGTGCAACTGTGAGTGATGTTTGTGTATGGGTTGTGTCTGTGTTGTTGCATACGCTGGTCTGATGACTTGTGCCATGTGCATGTTCTGATGTGTCTGAATGCTGGGTTGTGGGATTGTATGTGTTGGTGTGTGCATCAGTGTGTATGGTGCTGCATCTGTGAATTCCTTTGTATGTTGGTTGTACATGCCGTCTCACCTGTGTCATTGTTTGGATGTCTGTTTGGTGATATTGTGTGTCATTGCTACATACCGCTTTTTGTTTGTGTGGTTGTGTGGTATTTCTCAACATGCTTGTCTATGACTGTGTTTAAGTATTTGTGGTCTAGTTGTTGTTGTGTGATTATGGGGTGTTGAGTATGGATGTGTGCTTTGAGCTGTGTGTTTGGCACATGTCTGCTTGGCGTTGTGTTTGTATTAGGTGCTTGGCTTTTTGGTATGTTGTGTGTGCGTGTGTGTGTAGATGTGTGTACTGGTACGGTATGTTAGTTTGCATGTGTGTGTGGCCTTTGCTAGACATACTGAATGTGTATGTTGTGTGTGGGTGTGTAAAACTGCCCTTTTCTCCAGTATGTGCTAGGTGTTCTTACTGTTGTTGTCTTCGTCATTGTCGCTGGTCCTGAAGGTGTATGGCGAGTCACAATGCTGGAAAGACTTGCAGTTCGTTTGTCATGGCAGCAGCAGATGTGTGTGTGTGTACCTGGAGGTCAGTGTCTCCGTTTATGCTTTTTGTTTCCGCCAGGCTTTTTGTGGCAGTTGGCCCACCCCGGAAATCCTTGCAGTCTACTGACTCGTAATATGGTGGTAGGTACATTGGTTCCCACCAGCCTGAAGATGGCTACCACAGCCGGCCGCAGTCCGACCGCAGTGGCGGTACTTGTGGTAAGTTGGCTGTGTTTGGTTGGGTTTACTGCTGTAGTCGTAATATGGTGGTCTGCACCAGCAGCCTGTCGGTGGTCTCACCGCCACCGCTGGCATGGCGGTCCAGTTTCTGCCAAACTCAAAATGAGAGCCTTAGTTTGGGATTTTTCTTGTGTTGTGTTTTCTCTTTATTACTATTTTGTGTGGCACATATATACTTTACACATTGCCTCTAAGTTAAGTCTCACTGCTTTTGTGCCAAAATACAAGAAGGTTAAGCATAGTTTAATTTAGTGACTTTTGTGGTTCACCCTGACAAGGATTGTGGTTGTTACTGTAGTAGGGGTTTTACTTCTCCCAACTAATAACACAAATTCTTACATGCATCCCTTAGAAAACACGTTTCCTTATCAGAAAACATTAAAACTTCACTTGTTCAGAGAGGTTTCTTCCTGTGTTCTACTGCTAGTGATTTGCTGCCTCAAAAAGGTTTAGTGTTGTATGGGGATGAGTGAATAGTAGTAATGTGTTCATTGAGCAGCCCCAGATCTCAGCCCCACACTACCAAACCTCAATCATATGTAAGACTTTTTTAGTTTGGGGTCACCATTTCGTCCTGATACAGTTCAAACATAATTTCTTCCAACTAGAGGATCCTAAGTCTTATGAATTGGAGCTCATACCATACTGACCTAAGTTGACATTTCCCAAAATGGAGTCTTAAGAACTTTGGCTCACCTTTTATAAATGGATTTTGGGATGTTATATGTTTTGTGAAGGACTAGGCCATGAGTAGAGCCATGGCAAGAGGAATGTATTACCTTTAGTATGATGAATACATTACCGTTGGACAGCTGGGCAATAGAAACAGCTTCTGAGGAGTTGTTTTGTATCATCACAGCTTACGGTATCCATCACGCAGCACAACTGTTCCGCATTTTGTTAGCATCTGCATGCTGTATATCACAGTGAAGAGGGACAATCATCAGACTTTGATGATTCTCACTGAAACTGCTGTCCTCATGCTGGTCTGTGTTTCTGAGAAAACCAGGAGTGAAACTGGTATGGATATACTAATGGATTGAGCAAGGCATGGATGGTTGAGAACTCATTTAGAACTAGATAATATATCATGCTATCTGCAGGTATCCTAATCCACAATTATAAAAGGAGGAATTATATGCCAGTCTATATGGAAACAACACTTTGTGGCAGATCATCTAGTGACTTCATTTTGTTAGCTAGAGGTTCACTCACGTCATCCCCAAAAAATTGTTTGGATGCAACTTGTAGCTGAGAATCTCCTAATTATACAAATAGGACAGCACAGAGGTTCAAGGATCATATGGAGAAAAAAATCTGCATTCAATTTACATATAAAGCTCAAGAAATGAGAATCGTATATTCATAAAGCAGTCTTAGCTCTCCCGTTTAAAAGTTGAGATTCAAAATTATAGAATGTTCATATAATCTGCCCTATGAACGGTAACTGTTAGTATTAAAAATGTGTGGGATCTGACAAGCCCTACCCTATCAGCTAATGGAAGAGAAATCAATACCTTGGTTGTGGGCAACCACAATTTAGTGACATTTGCCTAATCCTAGAAGTGAAGTAATGAAGAAGCTTGGTTAGATAAGTCTTTGGAGAAGTAAAATGATGGCCCCTTTAAGTTACATGTATTTCAAAGATACTCATGATAGTCAAGTGGATGCTCCTAGACCGATCTGATTGATAGGAGTTGTTAGACCTGACAGCCTTAGGGTGGTCATCCCCCAACTTTTTGCCTGCCTCCCTGTGAGAAAGTATACTCTTTCTAGCATGGTTACGCCCATTTTTGTCCTGTTTGTGAGTGTTTGTCAGTGTGTTTTTACTGTCTCCCTTGGATCCTGCTATCCAGGACCCCAGTGCTCATAGCTTAAACGCCTATTTGTCAGTGTGTTTTGCCTGTCTCACTGGGATCCTGCTAGCCAGGACCCCAGTGCTCATAGTTTGTGGCCTATGTGTGTCTGCCTAACCAGAACTCTAGTGCTTATGCTATCTCTAGCTACCAAATGTGTCACTACATTTTAGTGACTCCATATTCCAATCTGATTGGCACCCTGGACCACCCTTATAAGTCACTAGTATATGGTACCTAGGTACCCAGGGCATTGGGGTTCCATGAGATCCTTATGGGCTGCAGCATTTCTTTTTCCACCCATAAGGAGCTCATACAAATCTTTCTTCAGGACTGCCACAGCAGCCTGAGTGCAATAGTGCACACACTATTTCACAGCCATTTTTCACTGCACTAAGTAACTTATAAGTCACCGACATGTCTAACCTTCATTTACTGAAGGCTAGGTGCAAAGCTACTGTGTGTGAGGGCACCCTTGCACTAGCAAAGGTGCCCCCACGTTGTCGAGGGCCAATTACCGGACTTCATGAGTGGGGGGACACCATTATAAGCGTGCACTACATATATGTCAATACATATATGTAGCTTCACAATGGTAACTCTGAATATGGCCATGTGAGGTCTCTAAGATAATGAAATTGTCCCCCCAATCCAAATTTGATATTGGAGGGACAATCCCATGCACCTTGGGGGCTCCACCATGGAACCCCGGTACTGCCAAGGTTTCCACTGCAGCCCCAGCTGCTGCCACCTCACAGACAGGCTTGTGCCCTCCTGGGGATTGAGCAGCTCGATCCCAGGAAGGCAGAACAATGTATTTCCTTTAGGAGAGGGGTGTTACACCCTCTCCCATTGGAAATAGGTGTTACAGACTTGGGAGGGGTAGCTTCTCAGAGCCTCTGGAAATGCTTTGAAGGGCACAAACGGTGCCCTCCTTGCATAATCCAGTCTACACCGGTTCAGGGACCCCCAGTCCACTACTGTGAGGCCTGCTCCTTTCATAGACTAGCATTAGGGCTGGCCTCATATACTTTTTGAGTGGTAGATTCCAATGTGAAAGGGGTAACCAGGTCATATTTAGTATGGCCAGAATGGTAATAGAAACTCCTGCTTATTGGTGAGGTTGGAGTTTCTATTTCTATTTCAGAAATGCCACTTTTAGAAAGTGAGCATTTCTCTGCACTTAAAAAACACCTTTGCCTTACAGCTCTTCAGTCAACATCTGGGCTGGGTTGCTTGACAGCTCCCTTGTGCATTTCACCCAGACAACACAAACAGAGGACACTCTGTCACACCTGCACTCACCTGCATATTGAATGGGTCTTCCTGGGCTGGAAGGGTGTAGGGCCTGATATTTACATTTCAAAGGCTAGTGGCCTGCCCTGACACAATGGACTGCCAAACCCCTACTGGGACCCTGGCAGACAGGACTGCCCTGAAAGAGGAACTTGTGCTTATCAGAACCACTCTTTAACGTCTCCCCCACTTCAAAGGCATTTTTGGGTATATAAACTGGGTCTCTGACCCCAACAACACAGACACTTCTGTACCTACACCTGCACCCTCTCAAGAGGAACTGCCTGGCTACCCAAAGGACTCATCTGGACTGCTTTGCTGAGAAGGGCTGCTGCCCTGCTGTTGCTCTGCTGCCCTGCTGGCTTCTGACTTTGCTGAGAAAGACTCTGCCTTCCCCAAAAGTGCTCTCCAAAGGCTTGGATTGAGCTTGCCTCCTGTTTTTTGAAGTCTCTGGGCCAAAAAGGCTTCATCTCTTCAGGAAATACTTTGGGCGTAGAAAACCAACACACCGCAGGCCAAAATCGACGTGAAGCCTGCATTGCGACTGAGAAATCTCTGCACAGCTGACCGGACCGATGCAGCCCGACTTCACAAGTAGAAATTCAAGGCAGCGCCTGCTTTGCGATGGAAAATTCAACTCATCGCCTACCGGATTGACGCAGTGCCTGTGCCTTCTTCCAGTGCATCAAGGATTTTCCATGCATTGTCCCTGGGCATCAAAATATCTCTGTGTCACAGTGAGGAACCAATACTGCGTGCCGAAAAACGATGCAAGCACCTTGCAGCGTGGAAAGAAATGACGCAACATCTGTGTCACACCGGAAAATCTGACACACACTTAATTTTTCCACTCATGTCCTCCTCTGCAGTCTCTGCATGTCATTATTTTTGATGGATGCATGTACTGTGTGTAAGAAAGAGCCAACTGTTTATTTCCAAGGATTAAGGCTTTTTTATACCTTTCAAAATTGATGTTACAACTTGTGCTTATTGAATCTTTGTCGTTTTGACCTTATTTTATTGAGAATAATATTATGTATTTTTCTTAACCTGTGAGGTGTATTTTTGTGGTGTTTTCACTGAGTTACTGTATGATTTAGTGCACAAATACTTTACGCATTGCCTTCTAAGTTAAGCCTGACTGCTCAGTGCCAAACTACCAGAGGGTGGGCACACGATAATTTGGATTGTGTGTGACTTACCCTGACTAGGATTGTGGTCCCAACTTGGACAAGAGTGTATACCTCTGCCAACTAGAGACCCCAGTTTTCTAACAGGTATAAAGTATTTTGTAAAACTGAATTCAATACCCTCCAGGCCACTATTACCAATAGTGACAACAGACACGTTAGGAATATTGTTGCTAGTGGTCTCTCAATGGAAGAAATCTTTGTAGGCCAGAGTTTTGACTCGGCATCAATTGAACACTTTGGGCCTCATTTAGAAAGTTTTGGCACAGGGCAGCATTGCAAGCCTTTTTGCTCCGCTGCCCTGCATCAAAACAAAAAGGCAGGAATGTGCCATATCTACAAGATACAGTACATTGCTGTCCTTGTCCCTTGAGTTGGCGCAACAAATTGCTGCCATGCGCCAATGCAGGCACCCTTGAACCGTGGTGCAAGGATGCCTGCATTGCAGGGATGATTTTTTTTCACAAGGAGGCACACAAGAGGCGTTTTTCTCCTATGAGTGCTGCAGAATGCAGCACAGCTAGAAAGAGGAAAAAACAGGGAGAAATAATGTTATTTCTTACCGTTGCGACACCCTTACGTCACCACTTGGGTGGCATAGGAAACTGATACATTCCCAGGTTTATGAAACCTTCTAAATCTAGGAATGCGTCTGATTCCATGGGTTTTGTGTGGGAACACCCACAGCAACACCCACGGAATGCTCCTTTCATGCAGAGTAATGCACGAAAGGGGCCCTATCTACAAAGCCAAGTAAAGCCACGCATATTGGCTTTTGCGTGGCCTTGTAGATATGGCCCTGCAGCCTGCACCACCGGCGGCACAGGTTGCTTGTAAATGAGGCCCTTTGTCTCTGCTCTTCATTCGATTGCTTGTATACCTAGTTTCTTTCCCATAAAATAGACAGATAGAATATCTAAAGTTGCAGGGAGTGTCTCAGCACATGCTATGATTTCTGAAGTAATCAAAGCCCACTAGCACAAATTTAATGAAGCTCCTGGATTAGACTTACTTCCAGGAACATTGTAAAAGACAAATCACTGAATTTACAATTCTTGTTCTAATGCAGCCATATATGTAGGAGGTTTACTTAATTCCTGGGACATGGCTCTTATTCCAGATACAGGAGGAGTCATCTACCTATTGGTCAAAGTCATTGTCAGATACTGTTTCAAGGTTATTGAGTAAATTCATTTAAAATAACCAGGTAACTTGGTTAGAAGAAACAAGCTGCGCATCACGTTTGGCTGGGTCCTAGCACTGTTAATTGATCCTTAGATCACTATTCCCTCTCAGTGAAGTGCACACTGGTGAAGGAGTAGATGTTATCAGGTAGACTTCAACACTATTAATCAAAGCTATCTTTGGCAAAATCTTCAGAACATGAAGACTGTCCACCTCTTGGTTCACATAACAACTACATTCTTTTCATGAATGGTCAGCCCACTGTCCTTTGGAAGTGCCACAAGGATGTGCTCTCCACCTCAGGAATTAGTTCCTACTAAATATTGTTTATTGTGAATGCAAATGCCTGAAGGTTTCAGGGCGTGGCAGTTCCTAGATTACTCATTTTTAGATCTGGCATCCTTGCCGTGGTTTCCCCTCCCTTTATGCCTCTGCTCCCTGTGTTTTTGGCTGTGTGCTGGACTTTGTTGTCTGCTGGTTTGGTTTCTCTAGGTATTTTACCACTGCTGACCAGTGCTAAAGTGCAAGTGCTTTCTATCTAAATTGTGATTATGATTGCTTTATCCATGATTGGCATATTTGCTTTATTGGTAAATCCCTACTAAAGTGCACTATGTGTGACCAGGCCCTGTAAATCAAATGCTACTAGTGAGCCTGCAGCACTACTTGTGCTAGCCACATGAGTAGCCCTGTAAACATGTTTCAGATCTGCAACTGGAGTGTCTGCGTGTGCAGTTTTAAACTGCCATGTCTATCTGGCAAGTGCACCCTTGACAGGCCCAAACCTTCCCTTTTAATACACGTAACGCACCCCTAAGGTGGGCCATGGGCAGGATGCAGTGTATTTAGAAGGTAGCACATGTGCTGACGTATTTTATATGTTCTGATAATGAAATACTGCCAACTTCGGTTTTCACTATTGCAAGGCCTATCTCTCCTATTGTCAGGGAGACCAGATCCTCGGCGTCTGCGCACGTTCCCTACATGTCCCCCACAAGACAGCTCCAAAACTCCGATAGGAATATCACAGAGTCTAAGAGAGTCCAAGTGGGGAAAAGGGGATTAGGTAGGGAACAGCTGGGAAGGAGACCTGTAGGAAGCAAAAGGTTAAGCAACACAATATCAGAATATAATCACATTGACTTTCACTAGAATATGGTTCTAAGCATTGTCTTACTGTAACCATGGATAATCTAAGAAGTGACTTAAACTAGACCTCAAGAATTCTGGGTACCTGGAACAAATCAAGAATGATTAATGCAATGTTTCATATGAGCTTTCATAAAATGTCACATAATGTTTAGAAATACATGAACCTTCTAAAATACTGTTTTCAGAATAAACACTGCTTTTTTAACATGAGGACCAAAAGTCAATCTGAAATAGTTCCTAGAAAACAATTGGAATAGTACCAGGGACTTAATATGCACAAAGAACGTCACATTTAGAATTTAGCATCTTCACAGGAAAACCATAGACTCAGGATAAATGTGTGCACTTCAACAAACATTACATATCAAAGTTTTAGTTGCCAAGAAATGATCGCGCACACCTTTGCCGATCTGAACACCAAGTTAACATGCTGGAAATGAATCACGCACACTATCGATTCTAACAAGAAAATGTAAATGCCATGAAATGATCGCGCAAGCCTTTGCCGATCTGAACACCAAGTTTTACATGCGGGAAATGAATCACGCACACTGCCAATTTTAACAAGAATATATAAATGCCATGAAATGATCGGGCAAGCCTTTGCCGATCTGAACATCAAGTTTTACATGCGGAAAATGAATCGCGCACACTGCTGATTCTAACAAGAATATGTAAATGCCATGAAATGATCGCGCAAGTCTTTGCCGATCTGAACACCAAGACTTATATGCGGTAAATGAATCGCGCACACTGCCGATTCTAACAAGAATCTGCAAATGCCATGAAATTATCACGCAAGCCTTTGCCGATCTGAACACCAAGACTTATATGCGGTAAATGAATCACGCACACTGCCGATTCTAACAAGAATATGAAAATGCCATGAAATGATCACGCAAGTCTTTGCCGATCTGAACACCAAGATTTACAAGCGGTAAATGAATCGCGCACACTGCCAATTCTAACAAGAATATGCAAATGCCATGAAATTATCGCGCAAGCCTTTGCCGATCTGAACATCAAGATTTACATCAGAGCAATGATTTGCTCTCTGAAAGTTTCACGAGTAGGCCCAAAAACTCAAGAGTCTTTTTAGAAGGGGGTCGGGGGCCCAGCCTGACCTCCGCCTTACCACCCTGCTCAAGGATCACCAAGATAATGCGGGGCAGGCCTAGAACGTCAAGGTAGGCCTCCCGAACAGGAGCTCAGGGAATTGCTACTGCTCTGCACCGGGACCTCTGAATAGTCAGCACGTGGAGCTGGGCTGGCTCCCTTATATAGAGTCTGGCCCAGCCCACAAACCACACACAGTCATGCTCCAGAGAAAGCTTCTAGAAGGTCCTCGAAGGGACCACACCCTAACACACTCAGTCAGTCTGCAGCAATGCCTTACAAATGTTATTGCAAACATCATTATTAGTGCTTTTCAAGGTTAAAGTCTGCAATGCAAAAGGTTAACATACTGCATATAAACACAATGCATGAATTATGCTCTTGCATAACGGCTGGGTTTTTGCACTTTTGCCGCCCGTAGAGCACGCACTGTCCTGATG
Source organism: Pleurodeles waltl (assembly GCF_031143425.1). Classification (NCBI taxonomy): domain Eukaryota; kingdom Metazoa; phylum Chordata; class Amphibia; order Caudata; family Salamandridae; genus Pleurodeles; species Pleurodeles waltl. The sequence goes on from NC_090440.1 coordinate 346,457,178, forward strand.
TTGACACCTGTAGGTTAACATGGGGATTGCCTTTAAATACCTTTTAAGTGCAGTTTTCAGTTGGGAGCAGATAGAGATCTGAAGTTTGGGGTCTGTTTGAAAATGGCACTTTTAGAAAGTGGGCATTTTCTTGCATAACAATTCTGTGCCTCTGCTTGGCTGCTGAATCCACGTCTGGGACAGACTGACAGTTGAGCTGTTTGTGAACTCACTCTAGACAGTGACACAGAGGGAGCTGAGGTGTGTCCTGCATATCCTGATGAGTCTTCCTGGGCTAGAGTGGGAGGGAGGAGCTGACACCTGCACTTGAAAGGGTTGTGCCTGACCTCACACAATACAGTCTCCAACACCCTGGAGTGTGGCTGGGGCAGGGCAAGGAAGGGGCAGGGTCTTGTGCACTACAAAGACTTTCCTTTGAAGTCTGCCTACTTCAAAGGCAGAAATGAGTATAAGTAGTGCACCGAAAACCCCAAGCTTTTAGAACAGTTCTGCATCAAGAGGAACCTCTACCAAGGAGAAGAGCTAAAGAGCAGTAAGGAGGAGTACTGCCCCTTTGCTGTGTGTGCTTTGCTGGTTTGGTCTGCAGTTGCTGCTTCTGCCTTAGAGAGGACAAAGACTGGGCTTTGCTGTGTATCCTCCTTGTGAAGTTTCTCCAAGGGCCTGGATTTAGTTTGCCTGCTGTTCAAAAGTCTCAGGGAGTTCACAGACTTCACCTCCCAGCACCTGGGATCTCTTGATGAGACCCTTGACTTGCCAAGTGGTGCCACATCCATTCCATGGGCCATTGGGAGGAGAAGTTGGTAAAACCTGAGTGAAAATCCAAGCACCAAAGCCGAGCGGCTGAAAAATGGATGCTGCGCCTGGACCGTGGCTGAAAAATGGATGCAGTACTGGTGAAATTGACATGTTATCAGCTCAGCGCGGATTCATCACTGCTGTGCGTCTGGATTTTCCACGCATCGTCCGTGGGTGCCAAATCTTCAACATCACCGCACGGACCCGAGGCTGCTCATCCAGAAATCTACACATCCCCTGCCTATGAGGAAATAATTGTGAGGGCGTCTTACCTTAGCTGGTTATTTATGTTAATTTGTAAAGAGACGCGTCCTTAGGCCGATGGACCTTTTGACTCATTTAAGATGTTCAGAACATTAAATCTGTACATCACGTGGATATCACCAAATAAACAACACAATTCTAAGAGTCAGTAACTGTACACACCATGACCCATTTGGCCACGAATATTCACACCTTTTAGTATCAGTTAGAATATTTATTTCCTTATATTAACAATGCTAAGATTATGTAAATTAGTCTTAAAACCACATGATAAAGATACAGAAACAACACTGGTTGACTGAAATGTCTGAAGAATCATAACTTTACCCAAGCATTAATAACAAGACTCTCAATGGCGACAGTACAGACCAATAGCAAGAGTAATTGCCCAATGGAAATAACATACATTTGAATCAGCAATTGAATTACGTCAGTTTGTTTTCAAAACAGATAAATAGAGAAATTCCTCACTAACCTCACATTAGCATTAGCATGTTGGGCTGAGCCCAAAAGTTTTAGTAACATAAATTTGGAAAACATCTAGCTATGGCTCTATCAAAAAAAGGCAGCAGTTGGTACCTAGAAAACAAAGGACAAATCAACAATAGATGTTCCAGCAAATACCTGTCCTTAAGAATCAGCAAGCGGTGTTGTCTTCATCAGGGGGACATCAGCATCAGGACAGAAAGGAAAGGAAGGAGAGACAGTTCAGAATTCGAGCTCTAAGTTCTCTGAACCATCAAGATAATATCTAAACCAGGCAGCAAAAGCGCTACCGGCTCTAAGAACTGAGCGTTAAGGTAAGCACCAGCATCATTGCATGAAGCATAAGAATAAACTCAAAATAACAAAATACTAGGATATCAGTAGACAGGCTGGCAAGTGTCAAAGTGACAGACGACCCTTCTAAAGAGTGTCAAAAGAATGAGTTGAGAACTCCAAGAGCAGTGCGGTTAAGTTAAAGTTCTCCCACGTTGTCATTGATCAGAAGCATCTAGCGAGAAACGGTTGTCCAATAATATTATTATTGTAAATCAGAGATATAACTAGGCAGTCTTTCACATGTCGATGATTGGCTCTTTTCCGTTTGCGTACCTCAGTCGATACAATAAGAACCAATTTGAAGATCCTGCCATCCGTTATCAGTAGGCCCATTGTTAGTTCCTGAGAGCGCTGCTTTCTCATACGCTTTGTGTCAACGGTTGCAATAATGCAAAAACATTCAGGTTTATACACATTTCCTCGAGAGAAATACATTTTGTTATTACAGGTTTTGGTTAACTTCGAGACTTAGACAAAGGATTTGTTATTAAGCAAGCATGAGATAATTTTACTAACGTTGCATTTTTTAGTATTTTTCAGTATTTGGCAGACATTCAGTTTCAGCCTAGGCCTTGCTAACCTGAGGCTTTTAGTTAGCATGAGCAAAATTCATAATGTTTAGCTATAAGTATGACAGATTACTGCATTTCGACAATCATATAAACTGTTAATATATGTTAATACATTATTAATGAATAACTTCATATATAATGGTGGCCAATCAAGTAGGCACATTTTGAGTCACACGTTATTTTCTATGCTAATACATTTTCTATGTTAAATCAAATACAGGGATACATGAAATAATTATTCATGTTAATTTCAGTGCTCACAATCCCTCCTCTGATGACTAAATATGTCATCACAATTTCAAATACATTTATTTATTTTGTTATATAATTTTCCTTTCAAAATGTTGTCTCTTCCATCTTTTTATTTATTCGTCTTCCCTTTGAATTTTTCCTAAACAATTTCCCCATTCTAATGTCCTCCCCCCTCTCAGTTCTTTTCCAATCATTTCATTTTAATCACATTGTATAATTTACGTATTCCCTATACTCCAATTAATAAAATTACAATAATCATAATCCCTTGTATTATCTCCAGTAAAATCCCTTTTCCCAAGTTACCAGGCCAATTTCCCACACAGTAGGTTCAGTTAGTTCCTTCAAATCAGCTTTATCTTTGGCTAGATTGTTAATAAGGCCTCTAATTGCTCTGCAGTTATCTGGTATACATGAACAGCAAAGTTATGGACTAAGCAATTTACAAACTCCTCCCTCCTTTGCTGAAAGGATTTCTAATACAATGCGGTTCTGAAGAGTCATAGCTCTGACCGCAGCCATCTCTGTATCCATTAGGGTAATGGCTCCTGAATAGTCTGTCAGCATGCTATCCACGATAGTAGACAACTTCCAAATTTTAAAAGAATTCAGAACAACTCCCACTGAAGGAATTATTGCTTCAAATATGTATCCAACAATGCCAGAAACTGATTCTCACTTTTGTCTCTTATGATGTATTCTTAGGTAATTTGTTCAAGTCTTCAAGTCGGTACATTTTCGGGAAAACTATCCCTAACTAACATGTGCCATACCATCCTCTAAGAAGACAGTAATATGCATTTGTCCCACAGATGTAATAAACTCCAGGCACTGCCAGATCCTGACCAATCAACATAAATGTCCAATAATACTGAAACAAAAACATGTCTGCATTCACTCGTTCCCACAAATACCTTATCAACTTTAGATTGTGGCCTATACATAGAAATCTTTCCTACATGTTGTACATCTAAAGCTAATTTCCCTTGCTTAGTTATGTCACTAAATGTATAGTCATTTCCAGGTTTTCTTGGATCTAATCCCTTTTTTATTTTTGCCTTTATTGCCCTTCTTCTATCTCCTGTGTGATCTAAAAAGCTCTTTTCTACTGGTGTAAATAAACATGTTAGGTTATTCCTATGCACGTGAGCAGTTCCAAATGGTAAAGTAGGCTCAAAGAAATCTCTCACTATTAGTATGTTATTATCCTTAGCTATTTTATTTAGATCTCTAATTATAGGAACAAATGAAAACACCACATCAAAGTTGGAATAGAAATGCCGAATATACTTTTGGTTATAAAATCTTGTTAGTAAAAGACTACAACTTATGCCATAAGTTAGGGGCAGACTATGATGTTACTCCTTCCTCGACTGAGGCAGGAATGTGTGTACACACATAACACTCTTTCACATTCATTGTGTCAACATACTCATGCAACAAGCAATAGAAAACGTTACAAGAAAGTTCTCCCTGTGTGTCATCTATGTGCAGATATTTCCATTCTAATCTAAACTTATCTATTTCTGAAAGTGTAGTACATCTCTCTTTAGCGGTGGTATGGTTGGCCTCATTCTTGTCAAGAACAGTTACACCTACAATTAATATCAGGCACACTATCACACAAACAATCGACAAATCCAATACCCATGTATTTATAGCATCTATTTCTATTGCCCTGCTTGCTATTATTATCCATGGTCTGTAAAGAATCAGAAAGTAGAAACAGTAAAAATGTATAGATATGCAGCAAAAATCAAAAACAATCTTCAGTCTTCTCCAGCAATTATTTACAACTTTCAGTCTTACTTTCAGGATCCTTTTGTCAAAAATCAGTAAGGTTGTCAAAAATCAGTTAGCCCCTTCTCAAATCAGGTATTAGCTTGTCAAATCAGGTTATCAAAGTATTTTCTGGTTAATTTCAACAGTCTCTTTTCTTTGCACTTTCTCAGTTTACAGTTTGCAACAGTTCAGTTCATCGACTTTCTTCAAGTGTCAAAATATTGACCTTGAATGTCTTGATCGAAACAAAAATTCAAAAAACTCTTCTTGACATTCATTGGTAGTTACATATGCCCAATCAGGACCTGAGTACCTTTGATTTGCGATTCTTTTTCTCTTCAATTTTTGATCTCCACTTAGTTCACCATCACTCAGATCTTCTTTTCTGGTGATGTCAACTTCTTCTTTAATTGGTGTTATTGAGATTGCTTTCTTTGCCTTTGGCTATGATTCTGGCCACGTGTCTCCTTTCAGTGGTTTTCTTGTCAGTGCCCTTCTCAGTATTTAACACAACCGGTTCAGGAGGAGCCAAATCTCTTTGGCATTGCTCTGCCTCAACTCCTTTCCCGTTGCAGTCAGTTGTTTGTTCAGTTTGTCTTTCAAGACCATCTGCTTCTGGGAAAACCCTCCTCTGGTCAGGTTCTTCTATTGTTATATTAGAGGTCAGTTAATTTCCATTCTCCTGTACTCCTTCCACTTTGTCTCTTACAGCAGTGAATATGCTGACTGTGGATTGCTCCGGCACCGTTTCCAGTTCATCTTCTCTTCTCTCCTGCCTTGGAGTGTTTTTGGATGTTGCTGGTAATCTCATCAACTCTTCTTCTTGCTCTGTAGGATTGGGTACTTTCCGAGTGTGACTGGCATGGACCCAGTTCGGAAATCCAGCACACTTTACAGCTGTGGTAGTGATCAATACCACCTGGTAAGGGCCTTTCCACCGAGGCTCCAAACACAACTTTCTCGCGTGCTTTCGGATCACAACCCTGCCACCTGCTCTCAGGTTGTATCCTTGATCTTGAGACGGCTGTAGTGTGGTAGCATCCACCTGATGAGAGAAAGAGTGAACCATATCAGCCAGGCCTTTGCAGTAGTCCAATCCCATATCATCTGTAATGTTCACAAGAGCATTTGCAGGGACATCTGGAAACCTCATGGCTCTTCCCTTGAGAATTTTGTGTGGCGATAGTCCTGTTTTCGTGTCAGGCATGCTTCTCATCGACCTCAGAACTAGAAGTATTGCATCAGGCCACTTCAGATTTGTGGATGCACACATTTTTGCCATTCTTGATTTCAAAGTACCATTCATCTGTTCTACAAGTCCTGAGGCTTTGGGGCGGTAACTACAGTGCAGTTACTGCTCAATGTTTAAGGCTGAACATAGCAGTTTGATCACTTCATTGTTGAAGCGGCTTCCCCTATCTGATTCTAAAGAGACAGGGAAACCAAAATGTGGAATCAGCTCCCTAAGCAGTAACTTTGGGCCAGATGTACAAAGCCTTTTGCATGTCTCAAACTGCGAAAAACGCAGTTAGCTGCATGCAAAAGGCCGAACGCGATGCTCATCCCCAAATTGCGAGTCGGTACCGACTCGCAAATAGGAAGGGGTGTTCCCTTCCTATTTGCGACCGCATCGCCATTCAGAGTTGCTTTGTGACCGTGAAAGCAGTCGCAAACCAACTCGCAGTTACCACCAGTGTCACACGGGACCCATTCGCCCTTTGTGAATGCCGAAAAAAACGAAACCAAATGGTTTTGGTTTAGTTTTCATTTTGCAGCTTGTTTTCCTTTAAGGAAAACGGGCTGCAAAATGAAAAAAAAAAAAACTGCTTTATTTACAAAGCAGTCACAGACATGGAGGTCTGCTGACTACAGCAGGCCACCATCCCTGTGAGTGCAGGGACTCGCTATGGGGTCGCAAACTAAGACCCACCTCATGAATATTGATGAGGTGGGTCTTTGCGACCCCATAGCGAGTCGCAGAAGGTGTCTGAGACACCTTTCTGCATACAATTTTGCGAGTTGCAAATTGCGAGTCGGTCAGACTCGCAATTTGCAAGTCGCAAAATTGTAGTTTCCTACATCTGGCCCCTTGCTTCTGTGAGACTGTCATTTCTTCGTGTGGGATAAGCTTCCATCCAGTGACTAAAGATGCACACAATCACCAACACATATCTCAATCCTCCACACACAGGCATCTCAATGAAATCCATCTGCGTTCTGCTGAATGGCCCTCCAGCTTTTACGATAAGGCCTATATTAACCACTGTTCCTTTCCCCACATTCATCTGCTGGCCAATCACACACCAGTGGCAAATTGCTTCGGCAACCTGTCTTGATTTCGGATTAAACCAGTACTGTTTAAAGGTTCTGACCATGGCATCCCTCCCCACATGTGCTTGACCATGATAGTATCTAGATATTTGAGTCAGCAAGCTATTGGGCAAAACCACTTTTCCTTCTCCTGACACCCAAACCTCATCTTCCCTTCATATGCACTTCATCTTTAACCATTCCTATCGATCCTCTTTTGACACATTATCATGTAAGGTTTTTAACTCTTCCTTGGAACCTATAATATGCATTGCATAGGCTGCATACATTTCATCATTTTCAGATAACAATTCCCATTTTTCCTTAAATGATAGACCGTTCGAGGTGCAAAACCTTACGACTGGATCCACATATCCATTTCCCATTGACACAAAATCCTGTGATCTCTGATGTGCACTGCTTGTAACAAGTCATGTATTCTCTCACCGTGTGTTACTGGTGAGCCAGAAGAGGTCAGGAAACCTCTCTGTGACCACAGTTGGCCAAAATCATGCACTATGCAAAATCCATATTGACTGTCTGTGTAAATAGTAACTCTTAGTTGGGTTGAAATATAGCATGCTCTAGTAAGAGCCACCAATTCTGCCACTTGCGCAGAAAACACTCCCTGAGAACATGAAACGTCCAGTATGCCAGAAATGGTACATACAGCATATTCTGCTCTCAATGTGCCCACATTATCTCTCAGGCAGGAACCATTAACAAAGATAATTTGGTAGTTCTCTTCCAAACAGGTATCTCTAATATCGGGTCTAGGTTTTGTACACAATTGAGTTATTTCCAGACAGACACGTTCAGTTTCATCCATTTTATCAATGTCAATATTTTCATTTGGAAGCAAAGCTGCTGGGTTAAGCACTGTACATCTCTTGATTGTCACATTACGATACCCTAGGATAGCGGTCTCATACCTGGTCAGCCTTGTGCTGGTCAGGTAATGAGTTTAAGACCTCGTGAGCATAACTTCGATAAAATGCGGGACCATGATAGTGAGGGGGTGTCCCATCATAAGGCTCTCACTCTGAGGGAGACTCTGTTCAACTTCTGCAACGTACCGCAAACAGCGTGTTAAAGCTGCTGCAACTGGGTCCAAAGTGGCTGAAAAACATGCCACTGGGAGATTCACACCTCCTTGAGTCTGAGTCAAAACAGACAAAGAACATGCATCACGTTCATGACAAAAAAACAGAAAGGATTTTGTGTAATCAGGCATACCCAAAGCTGGGGCTTGGCACAAGCTCTCTTTCAAATCTGTAAACGGATTCACATAGGCTTGATCTAGCACTAGAGGATCTGAAACTTCCTTGTGAGTCAGTTTCTGCAAAGGCTTTGAAATAACTGAAAAATTTGGGATCCATTGCAGCAGTAGCTCACCATTCCCAAGAACATCCTCACTTCTTTCTGCATAGTTGGGGCAGTCATCTGTCACATGGTTGCAACCCTCTCTCTGCAGATTTTCTGATTCCCTTCTCAATCAAGTGAACCAAATATTTAGCTTCTTTCTGACAGTATTGCAATTTGGTTGGAGACAACTTATGACCATTGTTTCCCAAGTGGTTCAGTAAAGCAATTGTGTCATATTTGCACCCTGCTCTTGTTTTGGACATGATCAGCAGATCGTCAATGTACTGCACCAATGTTGACTGGTAAGGCATTGCTATTGACTCTAAATTCTTTTTCAGGATCTGGTTGGAAATGGATGGTGACTTTGAGAACCCTTATGGGATCCTACACCAACAGTAGACCCTATTTAAGATTTTGAAACAGAAGAGCAATCTGCTATCCTCATGAAAAGATACAGAAATAACGCTTGTGACAGGTCCACTACAGGGAACCATTCCGCATCGCATGGGATTTGAAACATGATTACTGCTGGATTTGGCACCACCGGGCAGCATTTAACAACAATGTCATTTATTTTTCTCAAATCTTGAACAATTCGGACTTTCCCACAGGGCTTACGCAGTGCCATTATTGGTGAATTACACAGGTTGCTCAGAACTTCTTTCAAAACTCCTTTGTCTAGGAATTCTGCAATTATTGGTGCCACACTTTCCATTGCCTCTTTTGTCATGTGGTATTTCGGAATTTGGGGAAAACTGCATTAGGCTTAACTGTAACTCTTCCAAGCTCAACCCCTTTTATCAAACCAATGTCCTTTCCTGAAAAATCCCATACCTTCGACACAACAGATCCCTGTAAATCAGAAGGAAAAAAAATTCAGAGTGAAAACTGGAAAGAAACTGATCAGAGGGTATTCCTCATTCACAGTGTCATTGTTTACATCAATTATTGGGTCATCTTCCTCCTCACTGTTTATCTGAATTTCAATGCCATCGTTTGAGCAAGTGATCAAGCATTTTGTTTTGCACAACAAATCCTTTCCAGGTAGGGACATAGGATGTGAGTCACAGACTACGAATTTGTGGAATCCCCTAAAATTGCCAATTTTGACCAGGACTGGCTCTGTAATTGGGTTCGTCAAATATTGGTTTGCAACTCCTACCATCTGAACTGTTCACCCTGAAAGAGGCAGTTCTGGAACTTCTGCAGTTCTCACTGTAGAGCGTGTAGCTCCAGTGTCGACCAAAAATGAGACTTTGTGACCATTCACCTTTACTTCAACATAGGGACCTTTCTGATCTACGTCTAATGATGCTGCCAACAGGGATTCTTCCACAGCGGAACTCTCAATTATCCAATCATCATTTATTCCATTCTTACTGTGTAGTGGGAATTGGTGTACACTATTATTACTCTGGTTAAGACTTTGACCTGTGACCGTCTGAGAAAGCAACACCTGCTACTGGTCCATAGGGGCTTGAGGTATTTGAATTTGTTGAATTTGCATCTGGGGTTGCATTTGCTGTATCTGGGGCATTTGTACCAGCAACGGCTGTTTGGGTTGCATGGGCTGCATGGGTTGGAAACCTTGCATCGGATTCACATTATTCTGAAAACTTTGATTTGAACCTTTCGTTTTTGGGCCTCTCATGTTCTGGAAAGAATTGACATCATTCATTTGCTGAACAACACCTCCCTGATTTACCATTGGGCAATGCCGTTTTCAATGCCTGAGACCCCCGAAAGCCTGATATGGCAGCATTCTTCTCATTCCTTGTGCTTCACCCTGTACCACCACTGCATTCAAATCAGGACCACGATTTACACTTCCCATTCTTCCAAGGCCTCTACTTCTGCCTTGACTTTGAAATGGCATGCTTCCCTGCTGCTGCTGCTGAGGCTGAAGATTTCCCTGAATCCCTGTCTGTGCAGCCTTGATCTGCATCCCCATTGCCTTCTCTTTCAACTTTATCTGTTTCAATTCAATCTCATCACTACAGTATTTCGCGTTCTGCAACACTTCACCAATCAGCTTTGCCTACCAGCTAATTAAATGACTCTTAATCATCTGACTAATTTCAGGTCTCAATCCTTCAACAAATCTGAACACAAAATGAATCGTCTTTTGGCTCCATTGTCTCTGTACCACTGTAATGCTTAAAGTCCTGCAACAATCTCTAATAGTATGCATGAATTGACTCTTTCGCCTCCTGAGCTGTCCAGTGTATGCACTGCCAATCAGTGTTCTTTGGCAAAATTCTTGTTTTCAAAAATTCAGTTTCCTTATAGTAATATTTCATTATGTCAAGGGATGGTACACCTGTGGCTGGATCTCTCTGCAGCTCTCTTGTTGGCCAATATACACTCCTTTTGTATTCAATCATAAGTCTGCTGGAACTACTATCTCTAAAAGAGTGTTCAAATCCTCCCACAGACACTTTGTAAGTTTCACAAACCTGTCTGTCTCTTGATACCATTCTACAGGTTTCTCTCTCAATCTGGGATAATCATTTGTGAATGACAAAACGTCACTTCTGCTGCAGGGGACAGGTACAAAATTCCCTCCTGGAATCTCCCTCATTGGTAAAACCTTTACCGGCTCCTCAGCCTGCTGCATGTTTGCAGGGGGAATGTCAGAATCCCTTTTCTTTTTATCTCGTTTCTTCACCCATCTGCCTTCCCATTTGTCTAATGCTCTCCATATCTGAATGCTTTAGAGCAATTCTTTAAGATGCGATTTCATTCTTGCAGTTCTCATGTGTTTGAAATGCTTTCTGTCAAATTCTAACCTGTAACTTTTCCTCAAATGTTTGGTTTTCTCAATGTCTATGTTGTATTTCTCTGCTAAGTCTGCTAGCCTTTGATGTACCTCACCTGCTTCCTTTGTAATTTTTGGGCACGAGTATCGCAATTCTGCTTCTGTATAGGACTCAAGTTGATTTACACCCATAGTTCTTTCAATGAGTTCATCTGCTTCCATCTTAAGCCTAGTATAATTTAGACAATTCCCTCCACTAGGAGCATCTTGGAGGCTACCCATCTTTTCTAACCATTCAGTTAATTGTTGAGCTGTCAAACCTTGCAGTGAGATGTTATTGGGTTGAGTACTTGACTACTGTTGTACAGTTAATTTTGGAGGTTGAGGTTGGAACCGATTTGTAACCCAGCTCCAGTATTTGGAGGAGCTCTATAAGGACTTATGTCTAACAATGACCCTTTTCCATTAAAGGTCAGTCTCACAGGAGAGACTATTCTGGCATTCTCATTGAATCCTCCTCCCACTAAATGCTGACTCAGGATTCCCAGTCCATTTGTGTCGTTATTTCCCTAGGCAAATAATGGTATGACTGGACCAATAGTGGCGGGTACAGACAGCGTCTGGAATTGGTCTAACATTTGTGTCACTCCCGTGTTCTGGCTCATCAATATGGACTTTTCTGTCTGTGTTCCTGTTATAGGGGTATACTTTGGAATTGTTTGGGGCTGCATTTGAGGCAGTAAGGGTAAAGTTGGCTTTGCCTGAACCAATGTTGGTTTCTGGTAAACCTGTCCTGTTGTCACCATTAAATTGGTTGCAGCTTCTACAATAGGCACGTCTGGGTAAATCCTCAACTGTGGCATCGGATTTTGTGTTGCTGATGTAGTAGGTAGATTAGGACTGCTCTGCATTGGTGTCTGTGCTATGTGAGGACTAGTTTGTACTGAGCTCTGTGTCACATTAGGATTAATTTGTATGGGACTCATGGTCATGTTAGGGTTACTCTGTATTGGACTCTGTGTCATGCTAACCGGTGTCGGTGCAGAGGGGTTTACACTAGTGCTTGGACCACTCTTTTGTGCTGCATACAATGGAGAACGATTTCTCAGCAACTGTAAAATGAACTCATCATCATCTGACTCTTCATCAAGTGTTAAGGATCTTCTTGTCTCTTTTGATTTCTGCTCTCTATCCTCAGAAGGGCTCCTGTTTGTTTTTCTAGTAGCTTTCCTTCCCTCTTTCTCACTATCCTGTGTAATTGCAGGAAACATTCTATTTCCAAGTAAAGTGGCTAATTTCCAGATAATTGTCCCACCTAGCCTCTGCTTTTTTCATCTTTCTTTCGAACTTCAACTGTTGTTGTTGTTTGGCTACTAGCTCCCAGATCGCTAATGCTTCCAACTGAGCTGGTCTCTGGAGGCGTTTTAAGTCATACATCACCCTCCTCAAATTCATTAAAATTCTCAAGTTAAGGGTACCATGGATAGGAAACGCAATGCTCCCATCTTTTTCGTCACTTTTCACCACTGCTTTAACCAAAGGCATGGCGCAGCACCCCGCTCCTCAAATAAGTATGTAGCCAGGTGTACCTTATGAAGGAGCAGCTTCCCCTACTGCGGCTGGAATATACACTTCTCCCCTCAATGCACTTTTTAAGGCTTTGAAAAACTTCATTTTACCAAATTTGTGTTAAAATTTGATAATCAGGAAGTGATTTTTAATCCCCAAATCCTCTTCGCCTACCTTCTCAACCAATTGCACCTCACGGTTGTCCACCAATCTGTGCGTGACCTTTCTCACTAACCAACCTATCCCAGCGCGTCTCGAATGACATCACACTCACACGTACATTGCTTGACAAAGTCTTGTGGCTTGTCCTCCTGCACTCAGAACTACTCAAACTAATGCAACATTATTGCAAGCACCTCAACAAAAACCAATTTGCCTATTTATTACAGGTAGGGTAACACTATTGCTTCAGGAACCTCACAGACCTTTCACTGATGGCTTTCGTTCCAGCAGCTGTTCTTTCTTTCTCAGTTCCCCAGATTCACAATCAAAATTCGACCCGCAAATTTTACTCTCTACTGATCAATGGGTCTATCCTGGTGCACATAAGACATGCTAAATCTCAGTCAAAAAACCTTTCTCCCAAATCAACACACAACCTCGACTTGCCAACCATGCCCGATTGGCCTACTAAACAGACAAATTACAACAAAAACTAAGTGTCTCATACAATTTTCAATGTACTCTGGAGTCTTAGACCATGCAGGGACAATTTTTGAGCACAAAGTGCCACACACATGTGAAGTTCAACGATGTCCCTACTCTCACACTTCGGAGCATGCACACTTCTTCTACAACATTATTTGGAGTATGCAAACAACTCAATTCACCTGCAGTATCCTTAAGCTTCACAAGCGCATAATCTACTCCATTCACCCTGTCAAAAGGATGCAGAGAACATCTTCAAAAAAGCATAGGCAAACTCCAAGGGCCTGGGAAAGTCACGTTGAGGGTTTAGGGGCACATCTTCTCTCTATTTTGCATCATTGAATCTAAAAGAAATCTTAACCAAAATCAACCTTAGTCTCCTTATCCTATCTACAGTACTCTCTAGTGATTTCTCTAAGGGACAAACCTCAAACTGTATTTAATGATGTGCTCTTAAAGAGACAAACCAACCATCCTCTGCTACCATTTCTTGTGAGTGCGTCTTACCTTATCTGGCTATTTATGTTAATTTGTAAGGGGACGCGTCCTTAGACCAATGGACCTTTTGACTCTTTGAGATGTTCACACCATTAAATCTGTACATCACATGAATATCACAAAATAAACAACACAAATTCTTAGAGTCAGTAACTGCACACATCGTGACCCATTTGGCCATGAATAACCACACCTTTTAGTATCAGTTAGAATATTTATTTCCCTATATTAACAATGCTAAGATCACATAAATTAGTCTCAAAACCAAATGAGAAAGGTACAGAAACAACACTGGTTGACCGAAACGTCTAAAGAATCTTAACTTTACCAAAGCATTAATAACAAGACTCTCAATGGCGACAGTACAGATTAATAGCAAGAGTAATTGCGCAATGGAAATAACATACATTTGAATCAGCAATTGAATGATATCAGTTTGTTGTCAAAACAGATGAATAGAGAAATTACTCACTAACTCCAGATTCGCATTAGCATGTTGGGCTGCACGCAAAAGTTTTAGTAGCATGAATTTGGAAAACATCTAGCTATGGCTCTATCAAAAAAAGGCAGCAGTTGCTACCTAGAAAACAAAGAACAAATCAACAATAGACATTTCAGCACATACCTGTCCCTAAGGATTAGCAAGCGGCGTTGTCTTCACCAAGGGGGGACAGCAGCATCAGGACAGAAAGGAAAAGAAGGGGAGATGGTTCAGAATCGGGCTCTAAGTTCTCCTAACCATCAAGATAATATCTAAGGCACGCAGAAAAAGCGCTACAGGCTCTAAGCATTGAGCACTAAAGTAAGGACCTACATCATTGCATGGAGCATAAGAATAAACTCAAAATAGCAAAGTACCAGGATGTCAGTAGACAGGCTAGCAAGTGTCAAAATGACAGACAAATCTCATAAAGAGTGTCAAAAGAATGGGTTGAGAACTCCAAGAGCAGTACGGATAAGTTAAAGTTGTCCACGTTGTCATTGATCAGAAGCATCTTGCGAGAAACTATAATAATATAATAATTATAATATTATCCAATAATATTATTACTCTAAATCAGAGATATAACTAGGCAGTCTTTCACACATCGATGATTGGTTCTTCTCCATTTGCGTACATCAGTCGATACAATAAGAATCAATTTGTAGATGCTTCTGTGCTCTATCAGTATGCCTATTGTGAGTTCCTGAGAGCGTTGCTTTCCCATACACTTGTGTCAACAGTTGCAATAATGTAGAAACATTCAGGTTTACACACATTTCCTCGAGCGAAATACATTTTGATATTACAGGTTTTGGTTAACTTCAAGACTTAGACAAAGGATTTGTTCTTCAGCAGGCATGAGATCATTTTACTAACCTTGCTTTTTTCAGTATTTGGCAGACATTCAGTTTCAGCCTAGGCCTTGCTAACTTAAGGCTTTTAGTTAGCACAAGCAAAATGTATAATGTTTAGCTACAGTATGACAGATTACTGCATTTCGACAATTATATTAACTCTTAATACATTTTAATACATTATTAATGAATAACTTTGTATATAATGTTGGCCAATCAAGTAGGCATATTTGGAGTCACACATTATTTTTCTATGGTAATACATTTTCTATGTTAAATCAAATACAGGAATACATGAAATAATTATTAATGTTAATTTCAGCGCTCACAAAAGCGACACATTGCTCACCTGGCGGAGAAAGAATCGACGCACGGCCTCACTTGTAAGTAATGAATCAATGCATTTCTTCTTTCTCTGACACACCCTCGCCCCTGAGGCTTTATTTTTTGATGCATTCAAAGGACTTTGTGCTAAAACAACGCATCCATTGATTCTAATGGATTAAGACTCTTTTTGCGTATGTTGGATTTTTGTTGTTTCGGTCTTGTTCGATTTAGATAAATATTGGTTATTTTTCTAAACTGGTGTGGAGTCCTTATGGGTGTTTTCACTGTGTTACTGTGTGTGTTTGCACAAATATTTTACATATTTCCTCTGAGATCAGCCTGACTGCTTGTGCTAAGCAACCAAGGGGGTGAGCAGGGGATCTCAGCTCTGTATCTCCTGGATAGGGTGTAAACTGACTGGCAACTAGAGACTCCATTTCTAATATTCGTTGACCATTATATGATCATATTTTCAAAAAACAAGAAATCACGTAAGCTGCTGCTCATCAATTCTACACTTGGAGAGTCAGTGGCACTGCAGGCTGTTGAATACATGTTTTAAAAGCACGGCTGCAGTTAGTCTAAGTGGGGGGCTGTTTATTCTTGCCACAGTTGAACATGTGGGTAATGACTTAGGCAGTACTGATTGGCCATCTAACTGCCAAAATACTGCACAAAAGATAAATCCACGCCTAGTACCGTGAACAAATCTTCTTCACCTGTTGTAAAAGAGGCTTATCTTGTGTCCTATTACACCAGCACTTCTTTTTCTAGACACCAAGACATAACAGAAATATCGGTTTAGAAAAAAAAAAACATTTCAGTGACATGAATTTAAGATTGTTCAAGCTAATGCTTAAAATTCTTCCACTGAATTGTTTTTTGACAAAACATGAATTATTCCAATTATGATAAATGGATTATGGTTGTTGACAGAAGAGATGTCTCCATGACTGTGAACTCATTTTGTAAGTGCGAGTCAGTCTGTTTCAGGTTTCGGATAGCATGGACTTAAAATTAGAGAATCGTGGCCTCGGAAAACTAACTTTGCCTTGCTTCCTGGAGAGGGTCTAATGGCCCAGGACCTTGTCTTGAAAGAAAACAGACCAGTATTAGGTGTTAGACAAGGTTGTCCAGGGGCAGCCAAATCCTAACAAGCAATTTAGGAAGATACACATGCATTGCAAAATATGTCGGCATAATACAGTAGCAGTAAAGATATTGACAGCTAACCTGCTTCCATATTAATTTTTATAGAAAAAGACCTATGGGAAATACTTTGGTTTTGCCTTTAAAGTGTCCACCACGGTTCACAAAGTACAATCATAAAGCAAATGTCAGAAGTGGTACAGAAGTACAAGCAAACAGACCCAAAGCCCAGGATTTAAATAGTCCAACTGCTAACACTGCTAAATCAAAACGTCAATTTCCTTTCACATGTAAATAAGCACAAAGTAGCATTGCACATTCGCATTACCTACTATAGATTAACTGTTTATGCAATATATGTTTCTATATACCCATAGAGAACCTTTCATATTTTAGGATTTTATCCAGACAGATAGCTTTTCTAGGATACGATTTATCCATGGCAAATTTATAATTCTATCATTTACAATATACAGCAGAATTATTCTGGGCATTTGTACATTTTATTTGTATTTGAAGATGAACCAGGATGCCCATTATTTGTACACAGGTCAATGAAAGTGGTCCAGAAGTGGGCCAAGTGAGGTATGGAGATCAAAGTAATAAAACAATGATGACCAGAGTCTATAGTAATGATGCAAAGTAGTGCTAACAATAACACTCAGCTTTTTGGCTAGTGCAAGGAAACTGGAGCCAATGCAGGCAGCAAGGAGTACCAATGAATGCCATCAGCTCTGAAGAGATGGGCTTGGATCCTCATAGAACAGTACTAGGAAGACATTTGCTCTCAGTTCAGTTTGGGTGTGGATTGAAGCACAGCAGGGCAAAGAGTTCAAGTTCCTTTTTGTCAGAATGGTGGCAGAGCAAGGTCTAGGGCCAGTCCCATTCCCCAGGCTCATGCCCCCATGTGCCAAGCTATTGTGTAGGATGGCTCATGAGGCAGCTATTGCTTCACGTTGCTATTATAGATCACATTCGGGGCTGGTGATAGCGTGTATTATGATCCCTTTCTTGTCTCCAGGCTAGGGTAGTCACTTTGGACTACAAGTCCCATAAGGCCTGGCGGAGGCCATTTTGGGTGTGGCAGGTCTCCATAAAACCAGACACGCCCTTGAATCAGTGCTTACTATTCTTCAGTCTCCTGGCAGTTACGGTGCAGTTGCTCTGATCCTTCTGATTTTGTCCAGCTGCATTGGTGAAGTCTTTATTGAAGCCCTAGGTTCATGCTCCTGCACCGAGAGTATCTCATGGATCTCGTCAGTGTTCCTGCTAGCTCCCACTACATTATTCTGTGTGCACAAGGGTTTAGTGAAACCTTGAATTTGCACAAGTACAGAGCAGGTTGTCCTCTGACCGGTAAGGTTATTAAGTGTGCCACCCTTGATTCTAAGTTTCTTGGCGGCCTTAACACTATTGGTGTGTGTCGAACAATGACCATCACAACCACACCTTCCCTGGTGCACCCCACGACCATTGGCCGATGACCAGGGAGGATTTATTTTTGATTTAAAACCCCTTGGGAAACACTGAAGTGCTTCCGTGTCTCCTCCCACCCCCTGCCCGCCCCTCTGTGATGTCAGTGAACCACGAGGCGTACTGACGTCAAAGTTTATTTTCCCCACTGGAGCAGCATGCAGCAGGTAAGGCCAATTTCTGCTCTGGTGGGGAAAATGGGCCCAAAAGGTCCTCCCCACCTTTCAGGAGGCCTTGTTTGAAAGGGGAGATTCTCCCACTTTGAAGGAGGCCTTTCTGAAAGTATTTCCTAGCTGCGGATCGCAGCCGCACTGCAATCCATGGGCAGGAAACATCCCTAGACACCAGGGATGTCATTTGGGGGAGTCAGCTCCTTTGAAAATAGGGCAAAAGTTTGCTTACCCCGGAGGGGGGTTTGATCGCGCCCCCCGGGTTAAAAATAGAAGAAAAAAAATAGATACAAAATATAAATTGAATGGGGGGGTTGGCCTTTTGGAAAATGGACCGACTCCCCCCGCAGGAGATTAAAAAACGTAGTCTACCCCTGGGGGGAGGGGGCGTGATCACACCCAACCCCCACAGGGGTTACAAATTAAAAAAAAAAAAATAACAAGTGAAATTTTAATAGATGCATGGTTTCCCTGGGGGGAGACCACTGATGATGAATTTATATATATACATATATATATATATTTATATATATATTGTTTCAATATAGCACCAGGGTTGAGGGGATTATTGCCGCACCTTCATCCATAATTACATCCAGGTTACACACACTATTGGTGCTCAGGTCTTGAGGACCAATCCCATAGGCCTCAAATAACCGAAAGAGGCTGGTCAGCCCCTTCCCCCTAATCCCACCCCTCTCTTTGCACCTGACTTGTAGGCAGCGATTTGGTGATTACAATGCGCAAAGAAAAAAGTAACACTGCCTCTTCAATTGGTGACCATTCACTGTTCAAAGAACTATGGAGATGAAGATGATCACTGATGTTACATTGATGTGGCAGGGTACAGAACCCAAGGACCCATTGCTGAAGGAGAGCCTCCTTGCAGGAGGTTTTCAGCCCTGAAGAAGTCTGTTAGGACAAAACACGTTGGCTATGGTTCATGTGATTTTAATTGAATTAATAAAACAACTATGAATTAATCAAACTGGAGAGTGGGACTATGTGATTTTGAATGAAACTTGAAGAGGTGGGTCAAGAAGGTTTTCAACACTAGCAAACACTTTGATGTGCCGGGTCTTCTTCTTAAAATATATATATATATATATATATATATATATATATATATATATAAATAAATATATATATATAGGGAGAGAGTGCCTCTCTCCTTATGGATATGTAAAGAGTTTGCTTATGTATATCTAAAGAGATCACTTTTTTACATGTGTGTGGTTTCCCTGGGGGCCGATCGTAGCCACCTTTTGTCCAGTTACACAATTTAATTATACTCAAAGTCGAATTGACCTTTTCCATTTTGTTAGAAAATTAAAGTTAAAAAAATGGTTTGAAACTAAAGTAAAGAATCAAAATATTAATATCAGGAGTATACCTTCTAATTTTGAGATAAAAGATATAGAAGTGTTACATACGTTGTGTGAGTTAGATGAAGAAACTGAGGCTGATCAAGACCCTACTTGAACTTAATACAACTGGGCATTGAAACTGATGAAAGATGCCCGAGTAACTTTAAACCCAAATCCACTCTTTCACAACCAGTTAATTGTGATGCGATTAATGTTTTTGAGAAAGGTATAATTAAGGCAATGAAAACATTAAGATACACTAAAAAATCCAAGTATGACAATTTACAATTTAAACATAGAAAAGCGATTGAAACGTTGCGGAATGATAAAGATATTATAATAAAAAGATCAGACAAAGGAGGAAACGTAGTAATACTATCAAGAGAGAATTATATAAAAGAGGGGTTGAGACAGTTGCAAGAAAAGGACAACTATTCAGTCGCAAGTAGAGATGAAATGTTGGCAGCAAAAAAAAAAGTGTTTGATAAACTGGACGAATGGAAAGATTTAGGATTAATTGAGTGGGAGGAATATCAATTCCTTAAGGTTGAATTTCCTAGAACAGCTGCAATTTATTTTTTACCTAAGATACACAAAAATGCTAAGGATCCTCCAGGTAGACCTATATTGTCTTCTATAGGTAGTCTACTTGAAAATATTTCTAAGTATGTTGATTACTTTTTACGTCCTTTTGTAGAAACATTACCCTCGTACATTAAGGACACAAGAGATTTTTTAAGATTGATAAATGGAATTATGTGGGAAGATGATTTTCTTCTTATGAGTCTGGATGTTAACAGTTCATACACCTGTATACCACATGACAATGGTATAAAGGCAGTAAGACATTTTCTAAGGGCCAGTTCCCTGTCATATCTTCTGCATACAGAAATGCTGTTGGATATGGTGTATATGTGTTTGACTCACAATTTATTTATCTTTAATAATATACTGTACCGCCAGCGCCAGGGGACTGCTATGGGCACATGTTTTGCTCCCAGCCAGGCAGGTTTATACCTGGGCTGGTGGGAAGAACAGGTAGTCGGGAACATCACTGGTTTTGAAGATCAGGCAGTCCTTTGGGTTAGGTATATTGATTACATCTTCTGCCTCTGGAATGGCAGTATGGAATCAGCAACAACATTTGTAACACTGTTAAATGACAACTCTTTGAATTTGAAATTTAGTTGTGTAATGCATCCATCTGAGTTGGAATTTTTGGATGTAAAAATTAAAGTGGTTAATAAGAGATTAGAATGTGAATTATTCAGGAAAGACACGGCAGGTAATAGCTTACTCCACGCCATGAGTAGTCATCCAAAGAATTTAATTCAAAGTATCCCATATGGAGAACTATTACGGGCGAGAAGGAACTGTAGTTTGGATGTCATGTTTGAGAAAGAAGCTAGAATTATGACTAAAAGATTTAAAGAAAGGGGTTATTCTTCAGACCTTATTGATAAAGCATTGAAGAAGGTTAGACAAATCAAAATAGACGATCTATTGGTGGATAAATTGCAAAGAGATGAAAAAGAGATAGACAAATAAGATTTATCACTCCATATCATGATAAAATAGGACAATAAAGAAGGCTTTTCATAGATTTCGGCCAGCATTAAAAACTGATGAGAATGTAGGAAAAATAATTAACAACCACCCTACTTTCACTTTCAGGAGAAGTAGATCTTTGAAGGACACACTTAGTCAATGTCTGATACCAAGAATAGAAATGGTGAAACCTATTCAAGGTTTCTTTATTTGTGGGAAATGTAAAGCTTGTAAGTACAGTGTGAATTGTAAAGAAATCAATTTTCCTGGGGTACAAAAACCCTTTTTGATAAAGAAACATGTATCATGTTTTTCAGATTATTGTGTTTATGCCTTAAAATGCCCTTGTAATAGATTTTACATAGGGAGTACAATACATGTGGCAAAAAAGAGAATTTTGGAACATATGAGAGCAATTAAAAATGAGGATAAGTCATACCCAGTAGCAAGGCACTTTAAGGAGTATCATGATAAGAATGTGAATACATTACAGTTTGTGGTCCTAGATAGGGTCACTATGAATGTAAGAGGGGGTAATAGGATGTTAGATTTAAGGAAACTTGAATCTCGATTAATAGTAGGCTGTAACACAAATGAGCCAGATGGAATGAACAAGGACGAGGAACTATCTGTTCATTTATATTAAAAAGACAATATGCCATGAATAAGGGCAGTTCTGCTGCATGACCACATATATTTACTGCTTATATTTGACTGTATTTTATATTTTAAAATTGAGAATGTACGTTGTAAAACCTCTAATATATGAACTTTCTTCTTTTTTCATTTTTCGTTTTACAGAAGGATAAAATGATGTTTGATGCAAAGCAACGGAGTTATTATATCACACAAGATGAGATTATGATGATGGAAAAGGCGGCATTATAAGGAAAGTTGTTCTTTTCTTATTTTTGATTGATAGGGTATTGTATAGAGAGAGAGACCATTGAGGCTAGAAATATCGATATTAAGTGCATTATTGATGCAATGTCAAAATGATTAAATTGTTGACCAAATTGGCAGAACAATCTGGTAGTAATAAGTGATGATGTTAAGGAATAGAAGTAAAATAGAATGGTATGTTTGTTTGGATTGGAGTAAATTAGACAATATCTTAAAGTTTGATTGAAAAGAATATAAGAAATAACATGTTCCAAGATGGCCGCCGTAGATTTATAACTTTTTGTAGTCCGTTATTTATGTTGAGTTAGTATCTGAAATGTTAAATGGAAATTGAAGTATTGATTATTATTATTTCCGGTGAACAAGGGAGCGAGGTCTCCCGAAACGCGTCGGGCGGGATTATGTTTTTTGCTTGTTTTACTTTAGCCTGAATAAATACTTTTCGTTAAAAGATTAAGGGGGTCATTCCGAGATTGGTGGGCGGCGGGCGCCGCCCGCCAAGCGGAAACCGCCAATTGGCCGCTCCGCGGTCAAAAGACCGCGGAGGCCATTCTGGCTTTCCCGCTGGGCCGGCGGGCGCCCGCCAAGGGACCGCCCGCCGGCCCAGCGGGAAAGGCCCTGCAACCCAGAAGCCGGCTCCAAATGGAGCCGGCGGTGTTGCAGGGGTGCGACGGGTGCAGTTGCACCCATCGCGATTTTCACTGTCTGCTAAGCAGCTTTTTTTAAAAACACTCTCTCTCTATACATATATATATATATATATAGAGAGAGAGCGAGAGAGAGATAGAGAGAGAGAGAAAGAGACTCCATAGAGAGAGAGAAATCTCTCATATATATATATATATATTTTATACATATGTGTGTGTATATATATATATATTTTTATATATATATATATATATATCTATATGTTTGTGTGTGTGTGTTTGTGTGTGTAAAGCGAGACCTCTTTTGTCCATGCATGTGTGGTTTCCCAGGGGGCTACGATAAAAGTGATCACTTTACATATACATAAGGAGAGAGAGACACTCTCTCCCTATATTGTATAAGTGTTTTATATATATATATGTATATATATATATATATATATTCACCATCGGTTGTCTCACAGCGCGTGTCTTCAAAGTAATGCCCATGCTTCTGTTAACACGTTTCGACCCTAGGATTTAGGCAGCATTAAAAATTTCAATATAACTTTTGTGATTATGTTCCTGCTAGAGAAAGAGATCAGACTTTTGTCTAGTGGCAGTTTTGATGCCATAAACTAGCACAGAAGGTTTATATGCTTGCTGAAAAGAACAAAAATGTATTTCATGTGAATAGCTGAGTGGATTAGTAAAGCCAGCCATTACCTGTGTTTTAAAAAAAGATGAAATGTATGTGTGAGGGAATCAGAGTAGGAGGTCATGGGAGTGGGAGCACCAAAAATGATTGTCGGACTGGGCGGCACATGCGAGAAGACTGTATTGATGGGCACGTGGCAAGGTGAAGTAATAGTGTGTCTTTTTGTATTTTTCAGTGTCTTCAGAGAACCTGCTGATTGTTGGAAGAAGCCAAGGTAAGGTGACTGACATTTACTGTTGCACGCATCACACACACACACACATCCACCAGCAATTTGGGACCATCTACGTAAGCTACTGTTTTAGAGGGACAGATTAGCTAGTAGCAGAGAGGGTGTCTCATTGGATGAATGCTGCTCAATCCTTAACTCAGGTTATGGAGGTCAGCTCTGATGCAGGATCAGAGACTGAGACAGCAGATACTGAGACAGCATCTGAGGGAGATGACAATGGAGCAGACTCTGGGAATGATTTTTCAGTCGGAGTCCCATCCGACAACTCCTCTTCCAGTGATTCTGATGGAGGCGATGAGGACAGTCGTGCTGTCCCTTCACAAGCACAGTCAGTGCAGCAGGACAACCACGGGTTATCCCAACCCAGTGAACAGGTGTATGCTGCAGCAATCACAGTCAATTTAGTTCTGCCCAAATTCCACCTTTTACTGGTGACGCTGGATCTAAAGTTGATACGGCAACTTTTTACCAGTTGACTACGTCCAGCTCTTTTGGAATGTTGACTTCCTTCAGCAAATTGTGCAGCAAACAAGTTTGCATGCAGAACAATTTCTGAGGGAGCATGAAGGCACTCTAGGGCCCCATTCTAGGGCACGCCAGTGGACTCACATTTCACTTGCGGAGTTGAAGTAATTTTTCGGCTTTACGTTCAAAATAGGGTTAGTGCAGAAACCCACCTTGTTGTCCTACTGGACGTCTCGCATGGTTTGGGTAATCCTCATCTTTGCACATAAGGGCTCAAACCTTATTGTGGAGACATCAAAATTATCTATCACAAAACAACCTGGTTTTGTAAGGCCGGCACCTGCGTTTTTGGTCCAGGGCTCGGCGGCCATAGAGGGAAACCTATCAAACCCAGACATTTCTGAAAACTGGACACCAGGGGGAGTCCAGGGAGGTGTGGCTTGTGTGTACTCCCCAAAGTTTTCTTTCCCAGAATACCCTGCAAAGGAGAAATGCTGAATAAAAACCCTATTTTTCCTTGCATTTCTGTCACACAAACTACAGGAATATGCATGGATCCACAAAATTCCTACCTCCCAGAGTTTCTCCACTTGTCCTGATACAAATGCTGCCCGCTTGTGTGCCTGTGCCTAGTGCCTGCATCAGGAATGGATCACCCCAGGGTCAACAGTTGCCCTCATGTAAGGACTTTAATTGACCGTTGTGTGATCCATTCCTGTCATGGGCACTAGGCCTACCCATACACGTGAGGTACCATTTTTATTGGGAGACTCAGGGCAATGCTGAGTGGAAGGAGGTTTGTGGCTCCCCTTAGATTCCAGAACTTTACTTCGCTGAAATGTGAGGAAAATTAGTTTTTAGGCAAATTTTGAGGATTGCAAAGGTTTCTGGGTGACAGAACCTGGTGAGAGCCCCACAAGTCACCACATTCTGAATTCTCCTAGGTGCATAGTTTAAAAAAATGTATAGGTTTGCTAGGTTTCCCTAGGTGTCGGCTGAGTGAGGGGCCAAAAGTGACAGCTAGGCACTTTTCCAAAAACGAGTCAGTATTCAGTGGAAAAATGTAATGTGGCCACATTGCGTTTTGGGGCGTTTCCTGTCGTGGGAACTAGGCCTACTCACACAGGTGAGGTACCATTTTTATTGGAAGACTTGGGGGAATGCTAGGTGGAAGTAATTTTGTATCTCCCCTCAGATTATAGAACTTTGCATCACTGAAATGTGAGGAAAAAAAGTTTTTTTTAGCCACATTTTGAGGTTTGCAAATGATTCTGGGTGACAGAACCTTGTGAGAGCCCCACATGGTACCCCATTCTGGATTTTCCTAGGTGTTTAGTTTTCAAAAATGTATATGTTTGGTAGGATTCCCTAGGTGCGGGCAGAGCTAGAGGCCAAAACCTACAGCTAGGCACTTTGCAAAAAACACATCCATTTTCACTGGAAAAATGTGATCTGTCCACGCTGTGTTTTGGGGCATTTCCTGTAGCGGGCACTAGGCATCCCCAAACAAGTGAGTACCATTTTTATTGGGAAACTTGAGGGAATGCTGTGTGGAAGGAAGTGTGTGGCTTGTCTCAGATTGCAGAACTTTGCATCGCTGACATGAGAGGAAAATGTGTTTTTAGGCAAATTATGAGGTTTGAAAAGAATTCTGTGTGACAGAACCTAGTAAGAGACTCACAAGTCACTCCATTCTGGATTTCCCTAGGTGCCTAGTTTTCAAAACCGTATAGGTTTGCTAGGTTTCCTTAAGTGTTGACTGAGCGAGAGGCCAGAATTCACAGCTAGGCACTTTGCCAAAACTGAGTCAGTTTTCAGTGGAAACATGTAATGTGTCCATGTTGAGTTGGGGAGTTTTCTGTTGCGGGCACTAAGGCTACCCACATAAGTGAGGTACTATTTGTATCTGGAGACTTGGAGGAACACAGAATAGAAGAACAAGTATTATTGCCAATTGTCTTTCTCTGCATTTGTGCCTTCCATATGTAAGACAGTGTGTAAGAAAGAAGTCATTTTGAGAAATGCCCTGTAATTCACATACTAGTATGGGTACCCCTGAATTCAAAGATGTGCACATAACCACTGCTTATAAACTCTATATCTGGTGCCCATTTCGGAAATACACAGGTTTCCTTGATACCTGTTTTTCACTCTTTATATTTTACCAAATGAATTGCTGTATACCTGGTATACAACGAAAACCCATTGTAAGGTGCAGCTCATTCATTGGCTTTGAGTACCTTGGGTTCTTGAAGAACCTACAAGCCCTATACATCACCACAACCAGAAGGGTCCAGCAAACGTAACAGTATATTGATTTAAAAAATCGTCCATAGTTTGAAAAAGTTATAGAAGAAAGCGTAGACAGAAATGGCTGTTTTTTAACTCAATTTTAATATTTCTTTTTATTTCAACTGTTACTTTCTATAGGAAAACCTTAGAGGATTTACACAAATGACCCCTTGCCAAATTCAGAATTTTGTCTACTTTTCAGAAATGTTTAGCTGTCCAGGATCCACCTTTGGTTTCACACCCAATTTTGTCACTAACTGGAAGGAGGCTGAAAGGACACAAAATACTACAAATGAGGTATGCCCCAGTAAAATGCCAAAGCTGTGTTGAAAAATGTGGTTTCCTGATTCGAGTCTGCCTATTCCTGATAGCTGGGAAGATGGTGATTTTAGCTCCACAAACCTTTTGTAGATCCCATTTGCAGGGAAAAAACATATGCTTTCTTCTGCAGCACTTTTTCCAATTTTTCCCCCAAAAACAAATTTCAGCTGTATTTTGGCTAATTTCTCGGTCTCCTCCAGAGGAACCCACAAACTCTGAGTACCTTTAGAATCCCCAGTATGTTGGAAAACAATATGCAAATTTGGCTTGGATAGCTTATGTGCACAAAAAGTTATGGGGCTTAAGTGCAAACTACCCCAAATAGCCACAAAAGGGCTCAGCACTGGTGGGGGGGACGGGGCGAGGAAGGCCCAGCAGCTCTGGGGTTAAGAGCAAAGCCCGTGCATTGAAAGATTTAAGTTTATTTGTGCTATGTGATTATTATGGTCATTGTGAGCCTCAGGCTCGGGGCTCATTTTTTGAAAAGCAGTTCTTATACGCACTTGACAAGGAGTGAGTGAGTTGATGTTGAACTGATGTATTCTGTGCCTTCTCTCACAGTGATTGCATTTTTGAGTAGTGAGTGTGCTATTGATTGGATGAGAAATGAATCAGTCCAGTGAAGCACTAAACTATCTGAAGTGATTTATTTATACGCACAACAGACTACTGTTGAGTATGGCATAAGTGGAGTGGCTTGCTATTAATGACATTGCAAGGAACCTCTGAACCAGACTATATCCAACTAGATTGTGCGTTATTTTGTTGTGCTGTATTAACCATTGCTTTTCAGGACTTCTTCCCCGTTGTTTTCATTTCGCTCACCTGGCCTCTCCAATAATTAGTGTTAAAATGGCTTTCTGAGTTGGAGCAACCTAGAGGTGGGCCTTGTAAGAGCATTATGCAGATCCTGAGGAAACCTCTAACCTGACACTTGTATCTTAAATTTCACAGGGGACGTTTATCACTGTTTAAGCAGGAGTGAGTTTGATAGTCATCAAGTTGGTGGAGGATGAAAATGGGATGTCTTACATTGTATATGGAGTAACATGCATTGCAAAGTTGCTGACTGTTGGGAAGTTGATGGTTTAAGGAAGAAAGTAGAATGAAAAGGTCTAGGACAAGGGAGCAGTGGATTGTATGAAGAAGGTTACACCAGTTTTGATAAGAGAATTTCATGTCAGCCTAGGGCTAACCAATGCTTAATGGCAATGAGATGGTCAATTATTTGGGAGTACAGAAGGGTTTAAAAATGGGGAGAAATAGAAGACTAGAGGTTTACTTGCAAAAGCAATGGAAGGAGAGACCAAAAGTGCAGATATTGTCTTGGGAGTCCTGGGATGAAGAGAAGACCAAGAACAGATCCTTGCATTTATTTACAGGAACAGTGTTAAGATGTGTTTTGAGGAAAAACTTTACAAAGTGTCAAATCATTCAAAGAGGTAGAATTTAATATAGACTGGAGAAGTGATTAGTCCAGGATCATTCTATATCAACGGTTATGACGGTCTAAAACACTTATTAAATCAACCATCCCACAAGTACAGTCTCAGCAGCATTATCTGCTCGTCTTTAACTTACACAGTTCCCATCAACACTGTGCATAACTATATTAGTGTGACAGAGTATGCATTTTGCCCATCTCAGATGGACACGCATTAGACAGGTCTGTATTTCATACTTGTCTTTTGCCTCTTGGATCAAATCCTATACTTTCTTTTTTCAGGATCCCATAAGCGGGGCTAGAAGGCAGGTATTTTGGATTAAGACTACCAAGAGGAAGTTTTTACAATATCTTCCTCACCCATAATTGTCAGGGATTTGGAGGAGGAAGCTGACGTGAAGAGAAAGATTGAATATGGGTGATGACAGTGAGGTTGGTAAAGGAGGGAGAACATGAGAGAAGGAGCCCTGCAAGAGGAATTGGGACTCCATACAAAGGATTGCCAGCGAAAGTGTACATGACCTAGCAACCCAGAGGAGAAAGAGACACACAGTCCCCAGGTGCCACAGTCCCAGAAAAAGGCCCCTGCCTCAGGCAAGTACTTACTGGGTGGTATGGGAATTAAGTACCTCTAGATTAGGAAATGGGAACCTATGGTACTGCCTCTATAGGGAAACTGTCTTTATCTTTTTACTTCCCAGAGGTGCCTCCTTAATCTTTGTGAGCAGAACTATTCAACTGATACCGCTCTTTTTTAATCAACCCTAGAGGTGGCAGAGTTTTTAGTTTTTTTTGCTTATTTGGAGGAACACTTATTCTCCCCTTCTTCCTTAGCAACTCAGGAAAGAAGCAGCCTACAAGATTCTAAAAAGAACAAAATAAGTCAAACTCTATTATCTTTAGTGAAGGACTCATTTTGTGTTGCTCTCTCCTACTATGTGTGTTACAGAATATAGATATCCAGTCTTAAGTTATAGCACTGCTGTTCCCAACCTGGAACACAGTTCCTTTAACTATGCAACAAAGGTTTGTTATAATCAAGCATGCTTTCCTCCCTTCCATGTAAGACACCTCTTACCTATCTTTTAGTTCCACGCATTCATTTTTATTACTGTGAAATGGTGTCTATGGGAGTAAAAAAAATTATGTCTGCAAGAGAAAGATGGTCAATTTTGTGTGGGTAGTGGTGACATTAGCAGGGGTGTGTAATTCTTATCTCCTGAAGTGCAGGACATATTGTTTGGGGTCAGATTTTCATGTTTACTTTGTCAGATGGACAAGTAGTACCAACCCTTGAAGCACACCCTGCCAGTTCACAGTACTGCTCTATAAAAGGATTGCCTGGCACTAAAGTATGATTTGTATTTTTATGTGTCAATGGTTCAAACTTGCATATGGTTCTTTAATGCAAAGCCTTTACTATTACGGCCAGCTCTTTAAGGAAATGCAGCCTGCTCAGTTTGTGTCACTAATACTGGTTTAGGGCAAAAACATGTACAAGTGCTGTGTTTACCTATATGAGGCTACTTACAATGCCCACACAACTCTACCTGATTATAGGCAGAAGCATAAAAAAAGTTTGGTGATCAAAATAAAACATATATTTAAAAAAAATGCAACTTGAAAAAAAGTGTTTTGGTAAACTGTTGACCAACTCTCTCTGGGGCATGTTATAGTAAGGGGCATATTTATACTCCGTTTGCGCCGAATTTGCGTCGTTTTTTTCGACGCAAATTCGACGCAAAACTAACTCCATATTTATACTTTGGCGTTAGACGCGTCTAGCGCCAAAGTTCATGGAGTTAGCGTCATTTTTTGGGGTGAACACCTTCCTTGCGTTAATGATATGCAAGGTAGGCGTTCCAGTCTTAAAAAATTACTCCGATGCATATGCGTCGTATTTATACTCCCGGGCAAAAATGACGCCCGGGAGTGGGCGGGTCTAAAAAACCTGCATTAGCGCCGGATTTTAGCGCCTGGGTCAGGGCAGGCGTTAAGGGACCTGTGGGCTAAGAATGAGCCCAGAGGTGCCCTCCCCTGCCCCCAGGGACACCCCCTGCCAACCTTGCCCACCCCAGGAGGACACCCAAGGATGGAGGGACCCACCCCAGGGACATTAAGGTAAGTTCAGGTAAGTATTTTTTTTAAAAAAAATTGTGGCATAGGGGGGCCTGATTTGTGCCCCCCTACATGCCACTATGCCCAATGACCATGCCCAGGGGACAGAAGTCCCCTGGGCATGGCCATTGGGCAAGGGGGCATGACTCCTGTCTTTGCTAAGACAGGAGTCATTTCAATGGGGGTTGGGCGTCGTAAAAAAATGGCGCAAATCGGGTTGAGGCGATTTTTTTGCCTCAGCCTGACTTGCACCATTTGTGGACGCCCATACGCCATTTTCCCCCTACGCCGGCGCTGCCTGGTGTACGTCGTTTTTTTTAACGCACACCAGACAGCGCCGGCGGCTAACGCCGGCTAACGTCATTCAATAAATACGGCGCCCGCATGGCGCTTCAGAATGGCGTTAGCCGGCGCTAATTTTTTTGGCCCAAAACTGCGTTGGCGCAGTTTTGCGTCAAAAAGTATAAATATGGCCCTAAATATGTTAACTGAATGCCAGTATTGAAAAAACAAATTGAGAAAGAATGGCTATTCTCCAATTAACATGAGGAGAGAATCTTGATGTCATTAAAAACAACAGAGGCTATCATTGTGCATAAACGTTTGTTGCGGCCCCCACATGCAGCCCTTTATAGACCTTAAACACATCACAAAGTAAAAAGTTCCATTCTGGAATCACAACACAGCATATATGACCATGATCCTATATGGCTGATGTAAGGGGTTGGTCCTGCCTACCAAACAATAAGCTTTCAAAGACAAAACCCTGCCACAACAGCAGAATGCCAGAAGAGTGGCACACACATCTTACTCTCAGATGCCATTGCTATGGTGATCGAACACACTATCCTGCCTTCTGCCAACACTACTGCCCTGCTAAGTGGGCAGTAAACTCTGTCTCACAGCTGGTGGCTGAGTTTTTGTAAAGCAGTGTAGAGTAGCAAAACTATGAGAACTCCTCCAGTGGAGCAGAAGTTTGCCTACCCCTAGAAATAATCATCTTTCTCTTCCCACTTTGTTCAAAAACATAATTTTTTTTCCACCTCACCCTGGTAAATATAAACATAGGGTGCAGTTGGTAATAATAGCCTCCATTGAAATCAGGATTCTCCCTTCATGTTAATTGGAGAATCACCATTTATTCCAAGACCAGAGGCTATCATTATACATGTTTAAGAAACTTCGATAACTATATTGCTTACAAGCTTCATTGGTCTGAAACAGAAATCTGCAAAGGTACTTGCATTCGACCAGTCTGCCGCTTTCATGATTTTCAGAAGAGGTACCACCAGCCCAAAACACTTTGCTAGCCACTGGCCATCTGGCTGAATGTGCACCAAATTTGGATAAATCTATACCTGCCTCACTCATTATTACTCTAACCCATCTAGATATTGTGGCGGTAGATACTGCCCTTTGTGGTCTCATATAAGAGTTTAACAATTGAACCTCACCATCAGGTCTTATAGCATTCTTTGTGTGTATACCTTCATGCAACTTACTACATCCAGTTTTAGACAATCCTGAAATAAGAGATGGAAAACTTTCCCAGAGACAGTTTTTGTTCTCTTCCAAATATCAAAATGCACATAAGTTGATGGATTAACTCTTTGACAAGTCTCTAGAACTTTCGCTTCTGAAACCCTTCTGAAAGAGGTAATTATTACCTGGCCATGAAACAAACAGCTTGAATACCAAATCAAAGACCCACAAGAAAGCATAATAAGCCTTGGATAGTCTCTTAAGTCTAATTCCTTTCATCATTCTGCACATTAGAGGGTCGCATCCAGTTGTGATGTCACTTAACCAATGCATGATCAGCTGACACACATGACCTATAACAATTAATTTTCCTGTAGGATAAACCTGTTTGAAATAATTCAGCTAAATGATTAGCAGAATCTGTCACAGGAGCCACCACAGGTTCCAGCTTCCTTTCCATGCACCAACTACTCCATTTACACCAAACCCCTTTATATCTCTTTCTAGTACCTGGTGCACATGACTCATCCAGTAAGTCCAGAATCTTCTAGAGTCCCTTATATTCTCAAAACAGGAAGCTTCAACTCTCTTTCTACCACCAAAATCTATTCCTCTCCCTCTGGTCCCACCAGTAAACCCTGATAGACCTGTATAAAGACAAGTTCCTCTACTGTAAGCTTCATTACCACTGCGAACCAAACTTGTAAAGACCAAAAGGGGGTCACTAAACCTATTTTGTACTTCTCCTTCTGCCTCTTCCACAATACTCCCTGAATCATTGGAAATAGCAAGAAACAACAAGAAAGTGTAATCCCTCCCTGCCAACCAATCCTGTACAAAGACATCCACTGCTGTGACCACTGGGTACAGCCTCCATCTGAAATCCCTTGCCACTTGAATTGTGAGTCTTCTTGCAAACATATCTACATCTATTGGTCCCCAGAGAGTTTACATTTTTCTGAAAATTACTGGGTTCAATTGCAAGTCACTGAAATCCCTGAGATGACATGAATTCCAGTCTGTTCTCTGATTCTGCACACCTGGAATGTGACCTGCCAACAGAACAATCTTGTGTTCCTAGAAGACATACCATATTTCCTTTGCTAGATCTGCTAGTTGATTTGACCTTGAGCCCCCAGGCAATTAATATAAGAAATTGCTGAGACATTGTCCACATGAATTAGAACAACACTGTTCACTGAGTAGGTCTGAAGCTCCTCAAACTATTTAGTCCTGCCATCAACTAAAAGGAATTTAAGTGTAATAGCTTCTCTTTTCTCGCCCATCTCCCCCCTATTTTTAGGTTGTTCAGGCGAACTACTCAGCCTAAAGTGCTGGCATCTGTCTTTAAAGCAAACTCTGGCATATTTCCAAAAATGGCTTTGCCATTGTAAATCTCTAGACTGTTTAACAACCATGCCACATCTGATCGAGACTCCAGGGACAAAACCATCAAGTCCACGTACCATAAGCCTTTCAGTAAAAGTGATGTGTTTACCCTCTGAAGAGCCCTGTAATGCAGGGGACGTAGAGAGATTGCCAGAATAGATGAGGACAGGAAACAATAGTTCTTGTCAAGTCTCTGAGTGTTACGACCTCGTTTCCTAAGATGTGTCTCACTTCCTTCTGTATTTTCCTTTTTTTCTGAGGGAGAAGTAACTGAAGGGCATATTTACAATCCCCTTGGTGCAGGGCAGTGCAAACAAATCATCTTGCTGCACTGCCCTGCACCACAAGGGAAAGGGCAGAAATATTTACAAGATACAGTGCATTTCTGTCCTTTCCCCCTGCGCTGGCACATAAATAGCTGCCTAGTGGCAACACAGGAACCCTTGCACCATGGTGCAATGGTGTCTGCGTTGTCAGCAGGATTGATTTTGTGCAGGAAGGGGCACCTTCCTGCACAAAAAGAATTCCCAACAGGCATTTGCCTCTTTCTATGTGTGCTGCATAATGCAGCACACATGGAAAGAGGAAACAACAAGGAGAAATAAATATATTTCTCCTTGTTGCACCTGCACTGGGGAGACATACAGTTTTGATGCATCCCCAGGTTTGCAGGTTCTTGTAAATCTGGGAATGTGTCAAAACCCCTGGGTGTTGTGTGGGAAAACCCATGCAACTCCAATGGAATGCCTTCCCAGGGTAGACTAATGCAACACAGCGATTTGTGCTGCATTGCGTTACACCAGGTTTATGAAGTCACGCAAGGTCACCTTGAGGTGGCCTTTTGTGGCTTGATAAATCTGTCTTAGGAGTTACATCACTGTTACCTGGTGCAAGAACGACCCAAATAGTGTCATAAATAAGGCCCTAAGTTCATAAAGTGTCCACCTGAAAACCTAGAAACTCTAGAGACTGGCTTGGTACCAAGACTGACTTCTCCACATTCACAATGAACACTAAGGCCCTCATTCTGACCCTGGCGGTCGGTGATAAAGCGGCGGCCAAGCCGCCAACAGGCCGGCGGTCTAAAATATGCAATTCTGACCCTGGCGGGAACCGCCAACACAGCCCGCCAACTTAACACTCCGCCTGCCACAGCGGTACAAACAAACAGCGCGGCGGTTCCCGCCAACAGCCAGGCGGCAGACAATGTTCGCCCACCCTATTACGACCCACCAATCTGCCACCTTTTCCGGGGCGGGAGCACCGCCGATAAGAACAAGGTGGAAACAGACTACGAACGGGAAAACGCTCACCTCTACGCACTCCACGCGAGATTCCGGCAGTATGGAACCAGAGTTGCAGGTCATCCCCGCACTCCTATTCCTGCTCATATACCAGGAGCACGCCCGGCGGCGCGGAAGACATTGGTGAGTACTGCACCTACGACACAGGGGAGGGAAAAGATTACCGGCACACACCCACCCACCCACACCCACTACAACACACACATCAATGCATTCCCACAGATCACTGTCACAACCCACAAACCACCCCCCTCCGAAATAATGCAAAGACCAAAAGAAGAGATCATAAACGGGCAGATATATTGAAATATGTACACCAGTAATCCCAATAAATAAATAAACTATGTACAAAATATATACAGCTACTAAATGTAGTCCAACCACTGTCCGTGGATCACAGGGGTCCTGTGCAAAGGGGCAAGGCCCAGTCCCACGACAAGAACTCCACGGAGAGAACACTGCAGGGGCATCAGAAAGAAAATAGGACAGGCACCTCAGGGGGAAGGGAAGGGGGGGCACCTCAGCCACTTGAGTACACGACGCCAGATCCACGAGGGGACTCCATGACCACTGGCCCATCCTGGGGAGAGCAAAGCCACAGTCCAAACAGTCCATACAGTGGGTGGCCTGCCCACTGGGCCATCCTGGGGAGAGCAAAGCCACAGTCCAAACAGTCCATACAGTGGGTGGCCTGCCCACTGGGCCATCCTGGGGAGAGCAAAGCCACAGTCCAAACAGTCCATACAGTGGGTGGCCTGCCCACTGGGCCATCCTGGGGAGAGCAAAGCCACAGTCCAAACAGTCCATACAGTGGGTGGCCTGCCCACTGGGCCATCCTGGGGAGAGCAAAGCCACAGTCCATACAGTCCATAACAGACCCCACTGCCACTGGAGGAGGCAAGTTGGCCAGAGGACATCCTGCAGCCCTGCCCGAGATAGATCCTGCCCTGCCACGTCTGCCAAAGGGCCAGCGGTTCTTGCCTTGAAGGGCCCAGTGCAGCGGTTCCTGAGACGGCGGGGCCCAGTTCAGCGGTTCTTGAGACGGCGGGGCCCAGCGGAGCGGTGCGTGAGACGGCGGGGCCCAGCGGAGCGGTTCTTGAGACGGCGGGGCCCAGCGGAGCGGTGCTTGAGACGGCGGGGCCCAGTTCAGCGGTCCTTGCCCTGAAGGGCCCAGTTAAGCGGTTCTTGAGACGGCGGGGCCCAGCGGAGCGGTGCGTGAGACGGCGGGGCCCAGCGGAGCGGTTCTTGAGACGGCGGGGCCCAGTTCAGCGGTCCTTGCCCTGAAGGGCCCAGTTAAGCGGTTCTTGAGACGGCGGGGCCCAGTTCAGCGCTCCTTGCCTTGAAGGGCCCAGTTCAGCGGTTCTTGAGACGGCGGGGCCCAGTTCAGCGGTTCTTGAGACGGCGGGGCCCAGTTCAGCGGTCCTTGCCCTGAAGGGCCCAGTTCAGCGGTTCTTGAGACGGCGGGGCCCAGTTCAGCGGTCCTTGCCCTGAAGGGCCCAGTTCAGCGGTTCTTGAGACGGCGGGGCCCAGTTCAGCGCTCCTTGCCCTGAAGGGCCCAGTTCAGCAGTTCTTGAGACGGCGGGGCCCAGTTCAGCGGTCCTTGCCTTGAAGGGCCCAGTTAAGCGGTTCTTGAGACGGCGGGGCCCAGCGGAGCGGTGCGTGAGACGGCGGGGCCCAGCGGAGCGGTTCTTGAGACGGCGGGGCCCAGTTCAGCGGTCCTTGCCCTGAAGGGCCCAGTTAAGCGGTTCTTGAGACGGCGGGGCCCAGTTCAGCGCTCCTTGCCTTGAAGGGCCCAGTTCAGCGGTTCTTGAGACGGCGGGGCCCAGTTCAGTGGTTCTTGAGACGGCGGGGCCCAGTTCAGCGGTCCTTGCCCTGAAGGGCCCAGTTCAGCGGTTCTTGAGACGGCGGGGCCCAGTTCAGCGGTCCTTGCCCTGAAGGGCCCAGTTCAGCGGTTCTTGAGACGGCGGGGCCCAGTTCAGCGCTCCTTGCCTTGAAGGGCCCAGTTCAGCGGTTCTTGAGACGGCGGGGCCCAGTTCAGCGGTCCTTGCCTTGAAGGGCCCAGTTCAGCGGTTCTTGAGACGGCGGCCGGTCTATGGCCAACTGCTAATTGCCTGGTGGTGCCCTCCTGGGCAGCGGGGATGGTGCTCCTTCACTGCCCACCTGGGCTGGGGGTGGTGGGGCCCTCCTGGCCAGCTGGGCTGGGTCCTCCCTGGGCAGCGGCTATGGGGGTGGTGGGCTCTCCCGGGGCAGCTGTGCCGGTTCCTCCCGGGGCAGCGGCTATGGGGGTTGTGGGCTCCTCCTGGGCAGCAGGCCTGCTGCCTGACCTCTCCGACTTGCTGCCCTTGCCCTCCTTAGTCGTGGGCCTGTGTCCCTTTCCTCCCTTTGGAGCTGTGGCTGGTGACTGTCTCTGGGTGGTGTCCGGGGGGGATGTAGAAGGCGGGCTCCTGCGGCGACCCTTCCGCCTTCTGCTCCTCTTCCCAGGGGGTGGGCTGGCTGTCCCCTTGCTGCTGGGCGAAGATCCAGACATGCGGGCTGGCGGGCTCCAATACCCCTGCACCCTTGTCAAGGGGGCTGCAGGGCTGGTGGTGGCTGAGGTGCTCTTCTTACCCCGACGAGAAGGAGGGGGGGGCTCAGGGTCAGGAAAGAAGTTAGTAGTGGCGAGGAAGAGCTTCTTGGGACAATGGAGAGTGGTAGGTACAGTGGGAATGGGAGTGGAGGGAGAGGATGTGGTTGTAGGTGAGTCACGTTTGCTGTCTTTGGGTGCAGGTGCAGGAGGGATAGGCTGTCGTGAGGTGGATGGCTGTTGGGTGGGTGGGTGGCTGCGTTTGTGTGGTGTGGAAGAGGGGGTGACAGACACAGTGGGAGAGGACACAGGGGACGTGTAAATGGCAGTGGGGGTGGTGACTGCACGTGTGCGGACTGGAGTGGAGGGTGTGCTGGTGATGGAAACACTGGCTGATGGTGAGGTGAATGGAGGTGTGAGTGTAGACGTCACAGGGAGGGAGGAGGGAGACGAGGAGGTGGGGGTCACAGAGGTGGTAGTGACTGTTGGCATGTCTGCATCGGAATGTTGCGTGTGTGAATGTCTGCGTGATCTGTGGTGCTTATGTTTGGATGAGCTTCTCATGGGTGTTGAGGTGTGTGCAGGCTGGTCTGATGGTGTGGGTGGGACAGGCAGAGGAACAGGAGACTGGGAGGAGGGAGTAAGTAGAGGCAGGCAGGAGACAGGGACAATGGCTGCCGTCAGTGCTGAGGCCAGAGCCTGGAACGATCGCTGATGGGCAGCCTGACCCGAATGAATGCCCTCCAGGTACGCATTGCTGCGATGAACCTCCCTCTCCACCCCCTGGATGGCATTCAAAAGGGTAGTCTGCCCAACAATGAGCATTCGGAGGAGGTCAATGACCTCCTCACTGAGGGCAGCGGGGGTAACAGGGGCAGGGCCTGAGGTGCCTGGGGCGAAGGAGATGCCCGGCTTCCTGGCAGAGCGGGCACGGGGCGAACGCTGAGGGGCTGCTGGGAGGGCGGAGATGGTGCGCTGGGTGGCAGCTGTACCTGTAATGGCGGGGGGGAACGGATGGTGCCACCCCCGCAAGGGAGCCCCCTTCCGAGGACGTGTCCGTGTCGCTGCAGGGTCCAGTCGTCCCCGTCGTGGAGCTCCCCTCGCCCTCCGTCTCACTGGTCCAGTCTGACTCTGTGGCATGGCCCTCCTGGGCCATGTGAGATGCAGCTCCCTCCTGCCCCGATGCCACTTCTCCTCCGCCTGATGATGCTGATGCACACAAGCACAGAAAGACAAACAAAAAGGGGGGGGGAGAGAGAAATAAAGGGATATTGAGTACATGGATCTCCGGTACAGTTAGCGGACATGACAGACACAGATGCCCCCTGCACTAAGTTGCGCACTTGGGGTCCGCTACGCATTCCGTGGAACATGCCCTACACGCCTAGAGTTGACAACTGCACCCATGGATGACACGGCCCAGGGATGGCTGTACTGACAAACTACTGAGGGTGGTGGCTGGGGACACAGGGGCTTACGGGGGTGCCCAGCCTACAGATATCGCCCTGGCCTAGGGGGACCCCCAGCCCTCCTCCCCCAACCAGACACCTCCACTGCGCGACAACAGAGTAGATAATGCTTGTACTCACCCCCTTGTGTCTGCTGTGCTGCCCTCACGCGCCCATCCAATTCAGGGTAGGCCACCGCCAGGATCCGGAACATCAGGGGGCTCAGTTGACGGCAGGCACCCCGCCTACGTTGGGAGGCCATCCCCAGCAGAGACTCGGCGGTCTTCTTGGTCCCGCGGCGGATGTCCTCCCACCTCTTGCGGCAGTGGGTGCCCCGTCGATGGTGGACCCCCAGGGTCCGGACTTCCTTGGCGATGGCACGCCAAATCCCGATCTTCTCATGGGCGCGGACCTATGTGACACGTACAGGGAGGGAGAAATACCACGTTCAAGTTTGTCAGCATTTTCCTTTCCAGTGGCCCAACGCCCCCCATCCCCGCCAGGCCCCCCGCCATGCCCCCCGCCAGGCCCAACATGCCCCCCATCCCCGCCAGGACCCCCGCCAGGACCCCCGCCAGGCCCAACATGCCCCCCATCCCCGCCAGGCCCCCCGCCATGCCCCCGCCAGACCCAACATGCCCCCCATCCCCGCCAGGCCCCCCGCCATGCCCCCCGCCAGGCCCAACATGCCCCCCATCCCCGCCAGGCCCCCCGCCATGCCCCCCGCCAGGCCCAACATGCCCCCCATCCCCGCCAGGCCCCCCGCCAGGACCCCCGCCAGGCCCAACATGCCCCCCATCCCCGCCAGGCCCCCCGCCATGCCCCCCGCCAGACCCAACATGCCCCCCATCCCCGCCAGGCCCCCGCCATGCCCCCCGCCAGGCCCAACATGCCCCCCATCCCCGCCAGGCCCCCCGCCATGCCCCCCGCCAGACCCAACATGCCCCCCATCCCCGCCAGGCCCCCCGCCATGCCCAACATGCCCCCCATCCCCGCCAGGCCCCCCGCCAGGACCCCCGCCAGGCCCAACATGCCCCCCATCCCCGCCAGGCCCCCCGCCAGGCCCCCCGCCAGGCCCAACATGCCCCCCATCCCCGCCAGGCCCCCCGCCATGCCCCCGGCCAGACCCAACATGCCCCCCATCCCCGCCAGGCCCCCCGCCATGCCCCCCCGCCAGGCCCAACATGCCCCCCATCCCCGCCAGGCCCCCCGCCAGGACCCCCGCCAGGCCCAACATGCCCCCCATCCCCGCCAGGCCCCCCGCCATGCCCCCCGCCAGACCCAACATGCCCCCCATCCCCGCCAGGCCCCCCGCCATGCCCCCCGCCAGGCCCAACATGCCCCCCATCCCCGCCAGGCCCCCCGCCATGCCCCCCGCCAGACCCAACATGCCCCCCATCCCCGCCAGGCCCCCCGCCATGCCCAACATGCCCCCCATCCCCGCCAGGCCCCCCGCCAGGACCCCCGCCAGGCCCAACATGCCCCCCATCCCCACCAGGCCCCCCACCAGGCCCCCAAGCCAGCCAGTGGACCCAAATCCATATTGAATTAAACTCACTTGTTGGTCTGGAGGACCGTAGAGTAGCGCATACTGGGGGAGGACCCCATCCACAAGTTTCTCCAACTCCTCTCCAGTGAAGGCAGGGGCCCTTTCCCCAGGCGTAGCAGCCATTGTCCCTTCCAGACCGAGGTCACAGCAACACTTGCAGTATAGGTCCTCTCCTGTGAAAGTTCAAGTCGCAAGTGGATAAGTAGATAGAAAATGGCGGTCACGTCCGCGGCGGTGCGTACCGCGGCGGTGCGTCCCGCCACCGCCGGCGCCCTTCGCCATTGGCTCCTGAAACCCATAGGCTTCAATGTTAACCAATGCGGCTTGGCGCCGCGGTCTTGGCCCGCCGCCCGCCGCGGTGTGCCACGCCAGCGCATTGACCTCACATCCCATTGTCACACTTCACAGGTCAGGCAGCCGCCATTTCCAGGGCCCACATGGCTCAATTTCAACTGCGTCACACAGGCCTAGGCCTTGCATAGCCACTCAGACACGCCATTCACTGCATAGGGAATCGTTTACTGTGCTAGCTGTGAGTACGTACCTGTGGGTTGCTTGACTGTGTGCTCCATGTTGTCCTTCCTAGGCACCGTCCGCTGGGTTGGGCGAGGAGACGGATGAATCCTCCCGTGTACCGACCGCTGGTGGACCTGTCGACAATGGAAGAACGCCACATTATCCTGACCTACCGTCTTAACCGTGCCACTATCCATGAACTGTGTGCCCAGCTGGAGCCCGACCTGATGTCCCCCATCCGCCAACCCACAGGGATTCCCCCTCTGGTGCAGGTCATGTCAGTACTCCATCTCTTGGCAAGTGGGTCATTTCAGACAACCGTGGGAATTGCTTCTGGGATGTCTCAGCCCATGTT
Source organism: Pleurodeles waltl (assembly GCF_031143425.1). Taxonomy (NCBI): domain Eukaryota; kingdom Metazoa; phylum Chordata; class Amphibia; order Caudata; family Salamandridae; genus Pleurodeles; species Pleurodeles waltl. Next base: position 346,497,910 of record NC_090440.1, read on the forward strand.
TTCGAAGGTGTTATCCAGAGTGTTGTCTGCCCTGATGAAATCCGTGAGGAGCTACATCATTTTCCCTGAGGTGGGCGAATTGGCTACAGTGAAGGGTGATTTCTACGCCCTTGGACATATTCCCAACGTAATTGGTGCCATTGATGGGACCCATGTGGCTTTGGTTCCCCCAAGAGACAGGGAGCAGGTGTACAGGAACAGAAAAAATTACCATTCAATGAACATCCAGGTGGTGTGTTTGGCTGACCAGTACATCTCGCATGTAAATGCCAAATTCCCAGGGTCAGTGCATGACACCTACATCCTCAGGAATAGCAGCATCCCTTACGTGATGGAACAGCTACAGAGACACCGTGTATGGCTAGTGGGGGACTCTGGGTACCCCAACCTGTCGTGGCTACTGACCCCAGTAAGGAATCCCCGGACCAGGGCAGAGGAACGGTACAATGAGGCCCATGGGCGTACTAGGAGGGTGATCGAATGCACCTTTGGCCTCCTAAAGGCCAGGTTTAGGTGCCTGCATATGACAGGTGGATCCCTAATGTACTCACCTAAGAAGGTGTGTCACATCATCGTGGCCTGCTGCATGCTTCACAACCTGGCTTTGCGCCGCCAGGTGCCTTTCCTGCAGGAGGATGGTCGAGACGGTGGTGTTGTGGCAGCGGTGGAACCTGAGGAGAGTGACGAGGAGGAAGACGACGGGGCTGAAACAGACAACAGGGACAGAATCATTGAACAGTACTTCCAATAGGACACAGGTAACATTTCTAAGATAATTTAGTAAATGTTAACTACTCTCCTGCATCTCTGCTGCCTGTCTATTTGCCCCAGTGTATGATGACTGAGTTTTGGCTTTTCCCTCCCTATTTCAGATCTGGGGTCCCCACTACGAGTCCTGTGCTTCGTTTCCCCATGGACTACAGCTTTGTGGCAGCTGTTTGTTGACTTCACCATGTACAAGGACATATTTGCACTGTCATGTCAATTACAATATATTGAAATCACAGCCAGACTCCAGATATTTTGGTGCAAAATAGGTGTTTATTGAAGTGCTCAAAATGGGATGGGTGGTTTCAAGTGGGTGGGGGCTATGGTGAAGGAATGTCCATGGCAGAGTCCAGAGTAACAGTCACACAGGTGCATTGTCCAGAGGCCTGTGGAGAGATGGAGCATGGGCAGTTCAAGGATGGACAGGGTGACAATGTGGGACAGTGGGATGACATCAGGTGGTATCCATTGCTGGCGGGGGTCTTGACATCCTACTCTGTCTTCTTGCGAGATCTCAGGGCCCTCTTGCGGGGTGGTTCTTCTCCTGCAGGAGGTGGGGGTCTGGTGGGCTGCTGCTGTGCGGGGGCCTCCTGTCCACTAGCGCCGGCGGAGGTGGTTGGCAGTTCTTGGTCCAGGCTAGTGGCAGGGGCCCTTGGGTGTTGTTGAGTGTCCGCCCTGGTGTTTACGAGGTCCTGCAGCAGCCCTACCATGGTAACCAGGGTGGTGTTGATGGCTCTGATGTCCTCCCTGTACCCCCGATAGTGTTCCTCCTGCAGTGCCTGGATCTCCTGGAACCGGGCCAGTACCGTCGCCATCGTCTCCTGGGAGCGGTTGTATGCTCCCATGATGGTGGTGAGGACCTCGTGGAGAGTGGGTTCCCTGGGCCTCTCCTCCCCCCCCTGTCGCACAGCTGCCCTCCGAGTTCCCCTGTTTCCCTGGGCCTCTGCCCCCTAGCCGGTGTGCCCACTACCACTGCCCCCAGGTCCCTGTTGTTGTTGGGGTGGTGGGTTATCCTGGGTGCCCTGTAGTGGTAGACACACCGCAGATTGACGCGCCCTGGAGACAGAGGCATGGGCCCGCTGGGTGGGAGCTGTGCTGGTGTTCCCAGAGGGGTTAGGGTCTGTAGTGGCCTGGGCCTGTGTGAGGGGAACCGACTGTCCAGAGGTCCCCGATGGTCCGGGCTGGTCATCGGTGTCCAGGTCGACAGAGCTGCTGTCATCGCTGACGGCCTCTTGGGTGGGGGGTGTGGAGAATTCTGGCCCCTCCGCCGCGGTGTGTTGACGGTTGGGTCCTGCAGGGGTATAGAGGTATGGTTATAGTTTCAATGAGTGGCATATGGGTGTATCTGTGGGTTCTCGTGTCCCCAAGTGCTGGCATTCGTGTGTGGGGGCTTTGGTGAGGGTGGCTTGTGGGGGGGATGTGTATATGCATTGGGCATGCTTTGGTGATGGGTGTCCATGCTTAGTGGACGCATGCAGGCCTAGGTTTTGGGATGTGTGGGTTGTGATGGTGAGACATTGGCGGGGAATAGGTGTGCTGGGGGTGGGGGTGAGGATGGTGGTGGGGGTGAGGATGGTGGTGGGGGTGAGGATGGTGGTGGGGGTGAGGGTGGGGGTGAGGATGGGGGTGGGGGTGAGGGTGGGGTTCGAGGATGGGGGTGAGGGTTGGGGTCAGATTTGGCATGCAGGCTTGGGGGGAAGCAGTATTGAAGCTTCAACTTACCAGTATCCATTCCTCCGCCGACTCCTGCGAGGCCGTCAGGATGCAGGATGTTCAAGACTTCCTCCTCCCATGATGTGAATTGTGGGGGTTGAGGTGGGGGTCCTCCGCCAGTCTTCTGCACGGCGATGTTGTGCCTGGATACCATGGAACGCACCTTCCCCCGTAGGTCGTTCCATCGCTTCCTGATGTCTTCCCGATTTCTGGGGTGCTGTCCCACTGCGTTCACCCTGTCGACAATCCTCTGCCATAGCTCCGTCCTCCGGGCAATGCTGGTGTATTGTATCTGTGTGCCGAACAGCTGGGGCTCTACCCGAACGATTTCCTCCACCATGACCCTGAGTTCTTCGTCTGTGAAGCGGGGTTGTCTTTGGGGTGCCATGGGGTGGTGTGTATGATGTGTGGGGTGGAGTATGTGTATTTAAGTGAGTTGAGTGTGGTGGTGTGTGTTGTTTTGTGTGTGGATAGTGTGTGGGTGATGGTGTTGAGTGGCTGTGGCTGTTATTTTTTGGATGCTGGTGTCTCGCTCTTGCCTTCTTTACGAATTTTTTAGCGTAGGGGTTTGTGGGTGATGTGGGTGTGTGTTTTATATTGTATTGTGTGTGTGGGAGTGGTGTGTGTATGTGTATCAGGTGTGTGGGATTCAAATCGTCCAATGTGGCTGAGTTTTGTTCGTTTGTGTGTATTCTGACCGCGCCGGTGTGTCCCGCCAATGGAATACCGCGTTTGAATGACCGCCGCGTGGATTCGTGGGTCGTAATGGCATGGGCGTATTTCTGTTGGCGTGACGGTGGAGGTTTTGTCACCTCCACCTTTCCGCCGACCGCTGGTCTGGCGGTCTGTTGTGGCGGTCGGATTTTCGGAGGTTTGCCTTCTGCGGGTCAGAATGACCGTGGCGGGTTTCCGCGACCGCGGCGGGATTATGGAGGATTTCTGAACGGCGGTAGGCGCCTTTTACCGCCGAGGTCAGAATGACCACCTAGGTCTTCTAGAAGAGCCCTTGACACTTGTAAATGTTCCATTAACTCTTTTCTCCTGACCCATTAGCAAGATGTCATCTAATTAGATCATTAAGCAAATATCTCTGGGAATCTGCCTTCATAGGAATCATGAAATACGCATCCTTCAAATCTACTATTTACTAACCAATCCTTTTCCTGCAAAATGTCCCAAAAAATATGTATTCCCTCCATCTTGAAGTGCCTGTAGACTAAACACTTGTTTAGATCATTCAAATTTATCATTGGGCACCAACCTTTGTCTTTCTTTTTTACCAAGAAAATTGCACTCAAAAATCCTACTTCTGAGTTTGGTACCTTTTTTATTGCACACTTTTCTAACATTTGAGCAACTTCCTAATCCACTAAATTAATTCTTTCTCTGTCAAAGACAATCGCCTGAGGTTGAGAACTTTGAATAGGAACCTCCCAAAAATCTATTCTGAAACCTTTTATAGTTTTCAGAACCTAAGGGTCACTTCTACCTACTTGTGCGCAAATAGCTTTAGCAATCCGGCCACCTTTACTTGGAAAGAACCAATACAAGCCTTGGTACTCATCCTCATGTCCTGCACCCTGGGATCTAGAACTACCCCCTATGGGTCTACATCTACCTTTTTGTGGTAAGAATCCTGTTGAGGGTTGGAAGTTCCTCCCATATCTTCTTGTATTCTTGGAGTATGAATTATATTTGGCCTTACTCAAGGCTGTAAAGGTGGACACATACTTGCCCAGATACTTGTGTCCAAATAGGAGACCATCAATGTCTTCAGTTTCCTTATTGGGCAACTTGTTGAATTTTGGTCTCATTCTCATAAGGATGGCCTTTTTCCTCTCAGAAATAAAGCCTGCATTGGCATTACCCAACATACAGTACAAATCACTCTTTGGCTCCAGCCTCTTGAGAGCTCAACATCTACCTCTGTGTCATTTATATATGCCTCCTCTGCCATATTCAATATGCATGCCAGAGGTCTCAGGATGCCTAGAACTAAGTCCTGGCATTGTTTTAGGCACTGTTCAATGCCTTTCCTTGGATCTTTACCTGATTTGAACAGGAAAGTAATTAGCTCAGGATCCAGATTGGGTGTATGGCACGCCTTATTATCTCTAACTGGCCTGGGGCATTCGGCTCACATCAACTTTGGATGCTGCCTCTCTAGGGGTTTCCTATCCTACTGTATGATAAATTGTGCCACATGTGTAAATGGTCACCATTCAGAGCTGTGTGGTTGGCATTCAGGCTAAACACATCCTCTCCCAGAGGATCCTTGATAGGCTTTGTAGATGCCGTGCCCTATAAGTCATAATCCAGACTCTCAAAAGCATCTAGCCCTTCATCAGGATCAAAAATTGACTCATCAACACCTTTGTCACTGTTGGCACCATAAATACCATCCAGGCTGAGAGAGTCCTGGTTCTTTCTGGTACTGCTGAGGACACTACTCTTTCTTACCTACCCTACCTAATACTGTCCACATATACACTCTCCTCTTTCTTATTTGTATCTACCTTATCTAATACTACTGCCTAGAACTACTGAAAGGCACAAAAAAGGCCACTTTGGCAAAGGATACTGATAATTATGAGTAATTTTCCCAAAGTAAACAAAAGGTCACCTCCAGTTGTGAAATGAAACACTTGATGAATACTGACTGTTGTGTGTTAACTGACACTCACATTTGAAACAACGGCGTTGTCATGGCAGCCAGTAATACATTTTAGCCGCAACTTCAGGAGCACACCTCTTTCTATGTAAACAATCCATGTGTCAGCTCTGTGATCAGTCACAATGAGTCAAAAAAATGACCTCTTTCACCGCTGCAGGCCAGGCTGAACTACATCAAGGAGGCGGGACACACGTTCTATGCGGCTGCCTCCCTGCTCTCAGTCTTTCCTCCTTGGTCAGTGTCCATGCACTTCCAGTGCCCAGAAGAATCCACCCAGGGCACAAGACCTATTTCTGGCCATCAGAGCAGTGAAGTCACAAGCATGTGGGCCCAAGAATGTGGGCCCAAGAAGACCCCAAGCTGCATCTCCCCTGAAACTGGGATTGTGCCAGCCCAGGAGGCCCTTAGAGCACAGGGCGCTTCACTCCGAAGGAATCCTACACTGACAGGATCCTTCACACGAGCAAAGCACATGCTAGTGACTCAACATCTCGAACCATAACAATGAGCTGGTGAGCCTAAAAACAGTGATTTAAATTTGTTTTGGGAGCTCTTGCTGACAAAACACATCAATTCTGCTTGTGCTATCCTTGACACCTTAAGCGAGAAACAAAATCTATAACGCCCTCAAAATTACTCCATAGATTGGAATAACTCATCTAATGACAACTCATAGTAACTTAACACAGTATGTCTGATAAAATAGTCATCACATAAATATATATCAGATTAAAAAGTGATAGGAATGTACTTATCTGAGAAGGAGCAGCTAATAAAGCAGGAAGATAGCTGTGTGACATGGTCATATATACTGTGTTGTGATTCCACAATGGAACCTTTTACTTTGTGATGTTTTTAAGTTTTTAAAAATATTGCATGTGGGGGTAGCAATAAAGGTTTACGTATACTGATAGCCTCCAGTCTCATAATGAAATCAGTGTCAAATGAAAATAAGTCAAGGGGCCAACTCTTAATGCAAGACACAAAAGTTCACCCACAGATACAGGTCATTGCACTGATGGAGATTTACGAGTTTCAGTAATTCACAAAGTACAAATTCAAAAATTACAGAATTATGGCTGGAAACCGTACTCCAAGCAAACTTTTACAAATTCCACTTTTGACTGAGAAAATATACATGATTAAAGGTCTCTAGCCTGGCTGGTTCACTCAACCTTTCATCTTTCCAAGGGGGATAAAATGCATACCATTGAGTTGGATAACAATAAGCATCTGTTTCAATGCAGAGAAAGCCTAGATTGAACAGGCCCTAAACAGATTCATATGTTATCATATGCTATATTTGCTCATGCTAAAATCTGATGAACGATTGCAAATTCACTCATTTTATAAAACCTGATTTCCGCAACCCTGGAAAAAGGTCTGTTCCTACCCTTGTCAGGAGAAAACTTCCAAGCTTTCCTAGTTTGGGAAGGGATTGGAGAGAAGTTGGTAAATACCTTTTAACATGCATATGAGTGGGTGTTCACAGTCTCAGCAGCATCCATATAGTGGAACTACAGCTTTTCTACTACTCCAGTCCCTCTAGACAGATTTAAGGAAATATGGGAAAAGTCAAAGCATTGTTATTATCAAAACCCTGATAGAACATATGCATAATACAAAACGCTGTTACCAGAGCCCTCGTATAAAGAGAATACTTCCTTAATTTGTCACCTCACTGCATGCCATCAAAAGGGGCATGTGGATTTGTTTTACAGGCAGGTGCATGTAGATTTCTGACGCATTGTGTTCTTTTTTTAATTCCACACACTGTGTTAATCAAGAAGGAAGCTCTGAGAAATCCAGGTCTAGCAACAGCCATAATTCCAGTCTGGGTGAGCCACAAAAAGTCACTAAATTAACCTGTGCTTAACCCTCTGGTAGCCTGGCACAAAAGTAGTCACGGTCAACTTCAAACAATGTGGAAATTATTCATGCGTCTCACAAACAGTAATAAGTGAAAACACAACAAAAGAAAGATTCCACATTAATTTAGAAAAATAGAGTAAAGTTTAATAAATTATTTGACTCCAAAACAACAGCAATCTAATCAGTAGGACCAGAGTTATGAAATTTTAAAGCTTAAGGTAAAAACTAGCACATAAAAGATCAAAGTGCCAATCGTGGACATCTAGTAGCGCGAGACCAGGTCAAAGCTGAAAAATGTGGCCTACTGCGTTTGAATCTGATTCAAAAAGTGGATTGGGCCCATTCAGTGCTTACCTTCGGACTTAGAAAAAATTGAGAAGAAAAGTGTTCTGAGAAGGTAAAGTTCAGTGGGGCAAGGCTGCAGGCAGTGTCCTAGGAGAGAGTATCATCGTCAGGATGCCTCTGGTCAAAGTCATGGTAAAGATTTCTACATTCTGGCTTAGCCTCTTTTCGGAAGTCAAAAATCTCCAGTGGAATGGGGCGTAGCGTTGCATTCAGGCTGCAATGGCAGGCCTGGAAGAGGTGCAGGCCCATTAGCAGCATTTAATTTACAGGCCCTGGCTATATGGTATACTATTCTACAGGGCACTTATAAGTAAATTGAATGTGCCAATCGGGTTTAAGCCAATTTTATCATGTTTAAACAAGAGAGCATTAGCACTTCCGCACGGGTTAGGAGTGCAAAAGTGCACAGAGCCCTAGAGCCAACAATAATGAATTTCAGCAAACAAAAAGAAGAGGTGAAGGAAAGAGGTTTGGGGTGACCCTGTAGAGAGGGCCAAGTCCAACAGAAGCTACGTCAGCAGTCGGGTGTCAGAGCTGTGTGAAGGTTAAAAGGAGTGAGTGAACATTTCTCAATAGTTGTCAGTGGAGAGACTGAACAGGGGAAATAAGTACTAGTCGGCTGATTTTACAAATTCATAGTGCGGTGTGAGATGTAAGGTTTTGTGTCGAAGAGGAGCCCTGAGGTTCTGAACTTTTGCATCTGTGAAGAAGAGTCAGCGCAGCATGTGGCACATGATATCTTCACAATTAGTGCCCAGTAGGATAGTGTGTTCATGATCCATTTTCTTTTAAAACTGTGCTAAATTGCCTTCCTGTATTTCTGTAGTATGAAATGTGGCAATACAACTATGCTTTGTAATTTCCTTTGTGATCAATCACAATGACTCTTTGGCAGCGGCAGAAGGAGGAAGCTCCTTCTCCTGCCTCGCAGCCCGGACATGGAACACGTACCTCTCAAGCTCAGGCAGATCGCATTACTGAAGCAGTTCAGGAAGGACCTCAAGATCTGGCTCTTTGATTGAGTAGCATACCCACAAAAAGCGCCTTGAGACCCTACGGGTGATTTGCCACGATTTAAAAATCATTAACTGATTGATTGAGCCTCGGCTCCTCCCCTACGGCAGAGGAACCTTGCCCCGACCTGCAGCCGCAGCTGCAAAACTTGAAAAATAGAACAATAATAAACCATGTTTATTATTGTTTTATGTTTCAAAGGGAGAGGCCATGAACGATAACTGGCAGGGAGAAGGAGTAATGGCACTACTGTCAGTGCGCATGTGGATTTGGCTGGCCGTCTCAGGACGGCCAAACCGACATGTGCACTGAGCTGTCTCCAGCTCGAGTTGTATTGCCGGGCTGGAGACAGCAGGCAAAGTCTCCCAGTCACCCTGGGAATGTTAATCGAGGGCATTCAGGCCAATCCTGACAGCAACAAAAGAGCACGTTAGGATTGGCCGTGGGGCAGGCTGGGAGCCTGTGCCTGCAGTGGAGCCTGAAGAGTGGTGATGTGGCAGGTATGTTTTTTTCTTTCCGTTTTTGTTTTGTATCCCCTGCCACCCCTGTTTCACCCGCCCAACACCCTGCCCCGACACAAGCCATGACTGCCCTTTGGACTGTTTTGTCACTTATTCTGCATCCATACTTTCTGTTAACTAAAAGATGAAAAGTAAATTTCCAAAATATGAACAGTTATGAAACAGTCCAAATGAGGCAGGCAATTCTGTCTCTGTCTTTTCTTAAACTTTGCTTTCACCACTGGATATGAAGCAATAGCAGCATTTGTCAGAGCAGCCCCCTCTACTGAGCATAGTGAGGGAGCACATCAAGACAGCTAAACCACTGCAGGGTGAGGTATAGAGAGGTCCAATCCCAGGGCATTTTAGAAAAAAGTGATAGTTGTTATTTTACAACACATTTTACATTATATACTGAAAGGCCGTAAATTGTCTTACACTGCACCAATATACCCCTTTACGACACGATCAACAAATAATCCACATACATTATTAAGTAACACATTATTAAGTACAACACAAAGAAAAAGGTTAAATATGAAAGAAAGAAGGCAAACGCAATGTGATTGTTTGTAATATAAAAAAAATGTAAATAAAATGGTTTGAAAAATCATCTGGCCTCAATAATGGAGCTAAGGATTTGTAAACAAAAATGTGCGGGGAACTGTAGAAAATAAAATGATTTCCATGGTCTGAGTGTTGCAAACAATTGTAAAATAAAGTATTATTCTCAGCCTATCATGGCATGACATTAGAATTGTGGGCTCAGCTGCATATTATATAGTTAACATCTCTTCCTGGAATTTGGTTCTGAAGTCAAAATGGTCAACAATTTTTCATTGCTTGCACCAATCAAAGTATCTTTCATCATAGAAAAGAGCATGAAGACTTCCAAGTGTGACTGGGGAGAGAATTATAAAGCCTGTGCAAGATATACTTCAGATTTGGAAATGGCCTTTTACACGCCACCGAGTAAAGTGCCAATGTCACCTTTTAGGATTTAAAGAAAGTTCAGTAGGTTTTACTGCACGTTGTAGCACGGCAACATAGGATACTGATATGCTGCACAGTGCATGTATGCTGGCTCCAAGCCTTTTTCTGAACGTTAGAATGCTCTTCCTCTAAGTCTTCAAATGTGACCTAAGAATGGACAGATTCTTTATCTTGATTACCAGTGAGAGACGCCTACACTTTAACAAGGTTCATTTCTAGTTTTAGTTTTCAGGTGGCACCATCATCTTTCTGCACAATTCAGCCCGAGAAGAGTCTTCTCTCGTCACAACTTCAAGATCACATTTCTTTAACTGATCTTTCGTCAAAATAATACAACTATTTGCGACATTGATTATTTTGTCAGGCATCCGAACGCTGTTGTAGTAGCGCGTCTTTGATCGTGGTTACCATTAGATGTACCCACATCTCATCTTATTCATTAGATTTGCAAATAAAGGTATAAAGGGATGGTGCAAACAAACATCTCATTGTTGCAGTCCTCAGATGTGGATACCTCAGACATTGTTTGAAGAACATCTGCGTATGTGGCACTGCTTGGATCATTATATTTCAAATGTCTTTAGTGAAACATTTAAAAAATAGAAGACAATGTATGCCATGTTAACACATCATATAGGCAAGCATGTTGATCCAAACACACAAGACCTTGCCTAGACTGGACCAGATGTTCTGTATGCTGTGAAGTTAACCCTGTCCAATCTCGGGTAATGGTGATTGGTATATTTCAACAGACAACGTTTAAGAAAAATATAAAAAATATTATGGGGAAAAATCCACATCAACTCTCACTGTCACCCAGGACTCAGGGAAGAACAAACTTCTAGTGCTGGGGTAAAAGTGGGGCCATGCCAGGGGTCTGTAGAAATGAGGAGTGAGGAAATACCACACCGCCACCACCCAGGAGCAGTGTACAAAAGTCCAGGAACTCCATGTGGATAGCTTAAGGGAATACCACCGGAACATCTACCTCCCACAGATACAAGGTTACATTTGGATCAATTAAAGATGTGTAACACTCTCAGTCTAGAATGCGTCAGAGACATTCCATTTTGGATAGGTACTCAATGAAAAGGTTGCCAGTGATAGGTACACTTCTTTTCGAAGAGAGAGTGAGTTTTTGTGTCATGTGCTTTCATATTACTAACGAAATTGGGAGGAGGGGGGAGGGTAGGAGGGAAGCCGCCTTTTTGCAGAAGCCCACAAAGAGTTGTTCTGCAGCTCCCGTCACATGGCAAGCCAGTGCCCAATCTTTGTGTGGCATGCCTTCCCATTTGGTGGGTTTTATCCCCAGAATGAGAGGGGTGGCGTCTGCAGGAAAAGGGTAGCCCAGTGTGCCTTTAATGTGCCCCAGGATTTCTTTCTAGTATATTTGGATCTCAGTTCAGGACCACCCAATAAGAATGAATCTGCCCATTGTCTGGTTTATATCCAGCATGTCGTAGATGTGGTGGGGAAGATGAAAGAGGGTCTAAAAGTGTCAGATACCACTGAAACATAACCCAGAAGACTGATTTACTGTGTGAGATGCTTCTATGTATTTTGGGGATATCCCAACAGAGATCTTTCCATTGTTTGTCTGAACAGGCTGTTCCATATCACTATCCTACTGCATTTGGCAGCAATGCTTAGAACAAGGCTTGGATCCTTGAATTGTAGGTTCTAGAAATCAGACCTTGTGTGTCCTCAAATGAACTGACCAGTGTTTCAAATGGTATGAGGGAGCGAATTGCTGAAAGAGAGCTTAGAGGCTGAAGTGCCCAGTGGCACAGATGGGTGGATTGAGGCACTCGAAGATCATGTTTGTATTGCTTAAACGATTTTCTGGTTGTGCCCTTAAAGAGATTGCTCAAGGTTCTACAATCTCCTTAAGTCCATTAGGTAAATGTGTAAGGGTCGAGAGCTTGAAAGAAGTCCAGATTATCATGGGTGTTGCTAAGTTTGCACTCTTTGGGCAATCTTATATAGGAAGCTAGACTAGGTCCCACAATGACCTGCATACCACAGAAAAGTCCATGTGTAGCATTGAGCTTTCACATTCCCTGACCACCATCTCTGAGACATATCTTAGTGTGTCCCCAATCATACTCCACTAAGTTGGGGCAGGCCAGGCAACCCCTAGTTCTTGGCAGCAGCAGAAGTTTATTGGAATGACGGGGTTTCCCCCCTTTCTGATAAAAGCATACAATTTGCTTTGGAGGTTCTTGACGTCTGGCATGGGCTTTTGTGTGGGCAAGGACAGGAACAGAGAGTATCCTGGGAAGCATGTTTATTTGGAGCACATTTCTACACTCCAACCAGGACATATAGAGGGGGTCACCAGCTCCAGAGGTCCTGATCAGTCAGCCATAGTATATCAATCAAGGAGGTGAGTTATGTTGAGGCAAAAGTAGCCAATCAATTGGGGGGTACCCAATATATAAAAGCAGAACATCAGGTGTATATCTCCTCCTGTCAGTCTGCTTTTCCATAGACAGAGCGTTTTTTGATTTGCTAATAACTTTGGCTCCATTTAACAAATCTTCACAAAACGTCCAGAACATAAAGTTCATACACCTCAGTTCCTTCCTGGAAAGTATCGGGGAGATCTGTCAAGCAGGGGCTGAGAAAAAAGGGGGGTATGAAAAACATAAAATACAATTCCCATGCATTTTCATCAGACTTCTTTAGACACAGTTTCAGTAAAAACTGCTGAATGGAACTACACCAAGTTTGGCAGGAAGCTTTAGCCTTGTCTGCAGATTGTACGTTTTGTGATTTAGTGTAAATGCGCTCTGTAGTTTTTGAGAAATTAAACATTTGGCCTAAACCTTCCCTTTTTATACATGTAAGGCACCCTTAAGGTAGGCCCAAGGTAGCCCCATGGGCAGGGTGCAGTGTATGTTAAAGGTGGGACATTAACTTATGTGTGTTACATGTTCTGAAAGTGAAATACTGCAAAATTAGTTTTTCACTGTTGCAAGGCCTATCTCTCTCATAGGTTAACATTGGGGCTACCTTTAAATGTGATTAAAGTGCAGATTCCCTTTGGGAGCAGAAAGAAATGTGGAGCTTGGGGTCTCTGAACTCACAATTTGAAAAATACATATTTTAGTGAAGTTGGTTTTTAGATTGTGTGTTTGAAAATGCCATTTTTAGAAACTAGACATTTTCTCGCTTAAACTATTCTGTGACTCTGCCTTTTTGTGGATTGCCCATCTGGGTCAGTTTGACAGTTGGGCTTTTTGCACCTCTCCTCCAGACAGTGACACAAAGGGAGCTGGGGTGTAGCCTGCATATCCTGATGGGCTTTGCTGGGTTGGCCTGCAGTAGCTGCTTCTGCCTGAGAGAGGACAAAGACTGACTTTTGTGTGACTTCCCACTGGTGAAGAATCTCCAAGGGCTTGAACTGAGCTTGCCTCCTGTTGTTGAAGTCTCAGGAGCAACAAAGTCTTCTCTCTGCCAGCACCTGGGCTTTCTGCTGAGAGTCCTGCCTGCCAAGTGGTGCCCTAACCTGTCTCTGGAGCCTTGAAAGGTGCGGCTGGTGAAAAAGGACAGAAATCCACGCAAAGACCATCGTGCGGGTAAACTTTCAACGCACCACCCGCCTCGCAATTGTTAAAATTGACACTCCACCTATATCGCAGCTGGGAGATCAACACAACACGGCTGGAGAAACGACATGCAACACCCGCAGCGGCTGCTGTTAATGTCACAAGGCCCCCACGCAGAGCGGTTTCTTGACACCGTGGGACCGGATTTCAATGCAACATCGCTAGGTGGGGAAAATCAACACAAAGCCTGCCCGGACCCGAGGTGCCCATCCGGAATTGACATATCCCTCTCTTACGGGAGAGAAGAAACAATGCACGGCAAACTGACCGGAGGAGGAACGGCGCACGGTTTCACTGAGAAATTGATGCATCGCTGGCCTTTTCCGATGATCAATCGCCTGTGCAGCTTTATTTTGACACCACCCATGTACTTTTGTGCAGTAACAGCGTTCTCACTGTTTTCTAAAGGATTTAAGACTCTTTTTCTTTTTAAATTCATAACTTGACTTGTGTATGTCGGATTTTTGTCGTTTTGGTCTTGTTTTGTTTACATAAATATTACCTATTTTTCTAAACCTGTGTTGTGTCCTTTTGTGGTGGGTTGGTACAAATACCTTACACCTTGCTTCTGAAGTTAAGCCTGCCTGCTTGTACCAAGCTACAAGGGGGTGAGTGGGAGTTAACTGAGGGTGAATCTCCTTTACCCTGACTAGAGTGAGGGTCCTTGCTTGGACAGGGGATAACCTGACTGCCAACCAAAGACCCCATTTCTAACAGGAACATTATAGTTATGTGAATTTCTCTCTGACAATGTTAAAATTTTTTAACTAAAAATAAAACAGACATTCACCAGATTTAAGGCTTGATTTAGAGTCTGACGGACGGATTACTCCGTCACAAACACGATGGCTATCCTGTCCGCCATATTACAATTTAATTAAAATATAATGGAATCGTAATACAACCACAGGATATCCATCACATTTGTGACGGAGTAACCCCATCCGCCAAACTGTAAATCAGGCCCATAGTTAGCAGCACTAACTATAACTTGCGTCACCGATATGTACTGCTTAGGAGCTCACATTACATCAATCATGACATGTTCTATGACGTCATTTATGACATCACATGACATCTCGAATGACATCATTTATGACATCCCTGATGACATCATCCAAGCTTGGTTTTCACCCATATTGATGTGTAATTTGCTATGGTATTACACGTATCATAATTTCTATTAACAATCAACTACATATATGAGGGAAACCCTCATTGAGTACGGTGTTCAATCTGTATAAAACTGTGAATCCCAAAAGAGTAAATGCCAATTACAAAACAACTGCCCTAGTACAGATGGCTTTTATCTGTATCAAACCACTGACAGACACCAAACCTACATTAACAAATGAAGTTGCTATAAATTGAGAACTGTAAGCAATGTTCAGTCTATGGAGAGAGCGCATTCTGTACCACACTTTTTCCAAACAGTGAAAGTCTCATGAGAAATGCACTACAGAGTAGTGAAAAGAAACTACTAAAAATATTCTGCATTCTGTGCAACAGTTGTCAAAGAAAACATTATTTCCTAAAAAAACTAAAAGATCTGAAGGTGCTAAAGATCATACTACCTGCATACTACCTGCACCATTCACACTGTTGTGAAAACTTTACATATAGCCCATTTTCTGAAGCAAAACAAGCACACATTAAAAAGGTTAGTGTCTGGTGCACACACTCTGCTACGTAGTGTAGAACATTTCAGCTGACACAATTCTGTTTCATTACTCAAGACTACTTAAAAAAAGGTAATATCTACTATATAGAATCTCTCTTCTGTTGGAAACTTTTTCTGTGGAACCAAAAAGCTGTGTGGGGTATAATGAATACAAGTCAATTGTCACTTGCATATAGAGCTACTGTTGAATGGAAATATTTACAATGTGTTCTATACCTTTATACAGCTATACAAAACTATGTAGACCTGATGGGGAAGTTACTCAACACTAAGAAAACTGCAAAACAAACTTGCACACTCATTGGATGATGTTATTTGAGAAGTTATCAGTGATGTCATAGAACATTTCATGAGTGATGTCATATGTGCGGTCATAAGCAATGTATGGTGGGACACAAGGTATATTTACAGCTACTAACTACAACTGGTAAATCTGTGTGTTTTTTTATTTCAAAATGTTAAGGTTGTCAGTGAAAAATTCACCTATCTATATATATAAATAAATGTACATTTATATATATATATATATATATCCTCCAACACTCCCTTGAAATATCAGGAGAACCAGGACACCTCCAAAATGAAAAATATTTCTTGAATTAATTTATTCCAGCATAGACATCCAACGCGTTTCAACAACCGCCTTACTCATGGATCCATGAGTAAGGCGGTTGCCGAAACGTGTTGGATGTCTATGCTGGAATAAATTAATTCAAGAAATATTTTTCATTTTGGAGGTGTCCTGGTTCTCCTGATATTTTAAGGGAGTGTTGGAGGATTTATTAGGGCCTCTCGGAGCCCATCCAGGACCGCTGTATGGAGCTCCTGTATTCCGGGACTTGTGTATGAAATATATATATATATATATATATATACACACAAAAGCATCACTTTCACGCCAGCCACTTACTAACGGTGAGTCACAGCAGGGTGGCGACCACTCATAAATCCATCAGACGTTGTCCAAGCCTCAAAGGGACAAAATCCCTCGACGAAAAACAACGAGCCGTGACTCCATGCAAGAACATGTTTATTGCTAAACAAAAGAAATCCTAATGCGTTTCGGAGCACTAGCTCCTTGATCACAGGTCAGAGCACATGTTCCATCGTACATACATTTAAACTAAGGGAAAGACGAAAAACATACAAAAAGGACTCTAAACACTTATTTCAAAAGTGTCAGCCATTTTGAAAAGGAGTTCATGTAATACATTACCTAATAACGAAAATTCTTATTTCATATAATGTTATTTCACACATTAACTCCTTATTCACACAACAAAACAAGACAGATGTTGCATTATATATACTTAAATTACAAGAAAAAGAGAAAAAAAGAGTATATATATGTATATATATAAATATATAGAGAGAGAGAGAAACATATTAATCTAAAGGTACTATTTGCAAACATGTCGGCCATATTTAAACGATGTTCATATAGTACACTGCATAGTCTAAGAACTCATATGAATTTGTTTGTATGTGTCTCGGATATAATGTAAAAGGAGCTCAAATACTAATACATACACGGATTTATTTCTTACATGAGAAAGGGCGCTATTTTAAAGTTTAAAGGAATGGCGCAAGCCAGCACTAAACCTGGGCTAGCGTCTTAAAAAACTATGCTAGCCAGGTGGGGGTGGCATTAGGAAAGGAGGGGGTTGTGTGTCAAAAAATTATGCTAGCCTGGTTAGAGATTTAAAAAAAATGTCTCTAACCAGACTAACACCATTTCCTGGTGCATAACCACCAAAACATGACTCCTGTCTTAGGAAAGACAGGAGTCATGCCCACCACCCGATGGCCAGCACAGGGAACAAGTGTCTCCTTGGCATGGCCACTGCACCCTGTGCCATGGATGGAGGCCCCAAGTTAGGGCCCCCGATGGCACTTAAAAAAAAAAGTAAAAACATACTTACCTATACTTACCAAACTCACCTTGGATGAGTCCCCCATCCTATGGTGTCCCTCTGGTGTGGGTGGAGGTGTTCCTGGGGCTTGGGGAGGGCACCTGTGGACCCATTCCATAGTGTTTAAGTAAGCTTTGCATCATTATTGAGCCCCTCCTCACACCTGTATGTCATTTTAGCACAGGGGGATAATTATGGGGCTATAGGGATAGCACTGTTTTTTAGATAGGAATGCCTACCTTGCATCTCATTGACACAAGGTAGGTGCACGCATCTCCTCCCAAATTCCTATATTTTGACACTAGACATGTCTAATGTCAAAATATAAATATGGAGTTCGGTTTGCTCTTAATTTGCGTTAAAAAAATGATGCAAATTTGGCGCAAACAGAGCATAAATATCCCCCTCTAAGTGAATGTATGGCAACCATAGCTCTGAATAATCTTAAGACTGCTGTGTCATGGAATTTGCTGCTAATGTGCCTGTTATGTTCTGCTTTTATATAAGATTTTATCTGGGTATCTATTTTCCGTGTTTTACACCATGTCCTGACCAATTTGTCTTTTGTTTTTTTTACAATGTTTTTTTAATGTAACTGCTTAGTTTTATTTATGTTAAATATCGTTTTGTATTTGTTTTGTGATGCACTTTTATGACCCTGCTGGTTGAAAAAGTCTTTTGAAGATATGTATATACATTCACTGAAAAAAACAAAGGTTGCAGGGTCTTCATATTTAGGCTCACATTTTAAACATTCCAAACCATAAAAATTCACCACTTATATATAGAGTTATCTCAAGTAACTATAACTCGTGCCCTAAAGTAACTATAACTCCCACCCTTGCCATGCACTGCTAATTACCGGACAAATTACAGCACTGAAGACATCTTTGATGACATCACTGATAATATCAACGTAATATTTGCAGCAACAAATTTACAAAATAAATGTACATGTTGGGGCGCAAGTTATAGTTACTTAGGGCACGAGGTATAGTTACTTGAGATAATTCTAACTATAATAGGTGAATTTCTGTGGTTTTACACGTTTAAAATGTGAGCCTGACTATGATATCCATGTAACATCTGGCTTTTTCAGTGAATTTCTATATTTTTTTTAATTCTGTTTCCTAACTATAACATCCCTGGGTGTGAGAATGTCTATCTGGGTGTGAAAGTGGGTGCGTGAGAGTCGGAGTGGTTCTGAGTGGGTGCATGAGGGTCTGAGTGGGTCTGTGAGTGGGTGTGTCAGTGTCTGAGTGGGGCTGTGACTGGGTGCGTGAAGGTCTGAGTGGGTCTGTGAGTGGGTGCGTCAGTGTCTGAGTGGGTCTGTGAGTGGGTGCATGAGTGTCTGAGTGGGTCTGTGCGTGAGTGCATGAGTGTCTGAGTGGGTCTGCGAGTGGGTGTGTGAGGGTACGAGTGGGTCTGTGAGTGGGTGCATAACTGTCTGAGTGGGTCTGTGAGTGGGTGCATGAGAGTCTGAGTGGGTCTGTGAGTGGGTGCATGAGAGTCTGAGTGGGCCTGTGAGTGGGTGCATGAGTGTCTGAGTGGGTTTGTGACTTGGTGCGTGAAGGTCTGAGTGGGTCTATGAGTGGGTGTGTCAGTGTCTGAGTGGGTCTGTGCATGGGTGCATCAGTGTCTGAGTGGGTCTGTGAGTGGGTGCATGAAAGTCTGAGTGGGTCTATGAGTGGGTGTGTCAGTGTCTGAGTGGGTCTTTGAGTGGGTGCATCAGTGTCTGATTGGGTCTGTGAGTGGGTGCATCAGTGTCTGAGTGGGTCTGTGAGTGGGTGCATGAAAGTCTGAGTGGGTCTATGAGTGGGTGTGTGAGTGTCTGAGTGGGTCTGTGACGGTGCGTGATGGTCTGAGTGGGTCTATGAGTGGGTGTGTCAGTGTCTGAGTGGGTCTGTGAGTGGGTGCATGAGTGTCTGAGTGGATGTGTGAGTGGGCATGTGAGTCTCTGAGTGCATGTGTGAGTGAATTAGTGTATGAAAGAGTCTGTGAAGTTTGTTGCTTATTCATGATTAATCGCAAATATTGCACATGGTGAAGAAAAATGATTTAAAACCTATATTTTGACCCTCAAATACCCCTATTTCATACTCCTGGCGCCAGGGTACCTCCACCCTGACCCCTTATGCTACTTTTCATTTTAGTTTTTTAGCCCCAGGGACTCTCTGCCGTAATATAAACAACTTGCTGTTTGTATTATATTTGCGAGCTCAGATATACAAATTTGGATTTTGTTTCATTCCTTATACACTACTGAACAGATTTACACCAAATAAGTGAAAGTGTAATCTGCATGGTAAAAGCTAGCTTTCTGCCAAATTTGGTGTTGTGTCTAAAGGTCCTATGGGAAGTAACATTGGAAATGTAACTTTTTTGCCCCCTCCCCCCCCCCCCTTTTTCTCGGTCCCCGCTTGACGGATCACACCAAAATTTTCAGTGTGAAACAAAAATCCCCAGGGCACTTTCTTTGGAAAAATTTGTGAAGATTTACACGTTACAGGGGTGTTACAGATAAGTTCTGAATTTACTCGTACAAAGCCATAGAAATTTAGCAGTTATAGTAAGGGTTATTTCAAGTAACTATAACTCGTGCTCTAAGGTAACTGTAACACACGCCCTCACCATGAAGTTTTCTCATCAATAAATTTTTTGCAAATGTTGCAGTGATAATATCCAGGAGGCCATAGAAGGTGTCATCAATAAAATAATATGTGGAGTAATTAGTTATGCATGGCGAAGGCGCAAGTTATAGTTATTTTAGGGTGTGAGTTATAGTTACTTAAAATAACTCCAACTGCTGAATTTCTATGGTTTTGTGGCTTATTCTCGATTATTCTTGATTATTCTCAATTATTCAGAAATATTGCACATGGTGAAGAAAAAACATTTTAAACCCATAATTTGACCCCTAAATACCCCTATATCACACCCTGAGGTCAGGATTCCTCCAACCTGGCCCTTTATGCTACTTTTCATTTCGTTTTTCAGCCCTGGGAACCTTAAAATGGCAGTTACAACTTTCTGTTCAGGCTGTGGCCAGCCAATTAGAATGCTTATATTCATGCGTGTATTTGCGTATGTTTGCAATTAATTGTTTATTATTTGCGACCTCAGATATATAAATTTGGATTTTCTTTAATTTCTCGTAAACTACTGAATGGATTTACTCCAAATAACCAAAAGCACAATCTGCAGAAAAAAATCTAGCTTTCTGCTAAATTTGGTGTAATTCCGTCCAGTGGTCCAGGCTGTGTTTGTGTTCAAAACTTCTATGGGAATTAACATGGGAAACACACTAAAAAAACAAAGTTACAAGGACATTAGAGTTAGGTTCTGAATTTACACAAATAAAACCATAGAAATTCAGCTGTTATAGTTAGAGGTATTTCAAGTAACTATGACTCATGACCTAAGGTAACTATAACTTGCACCCCAGCCAAGCATACTTTTCTCAACAATAATTTGATTACAAATGTTGCAGTAATAATATCAATTATGCCTAAGAAGATGTCATGAATGTTGAAATATTTGGGGTAATTAGCTGTACATGGCAAGAGAGCGAGTTATAGTTAGAGATAAAATGAGAAAGCAAATCTTTTTTCATTTCCCACTAACGCTTTTTGCCTCCTGCACTGATCTGCATGAAAATGGGGGCTGTGGTGATACAAGTGGTTGCCAGATTTGTTGCAGAGTTGTCGGTGGGGGAGAAGGGGTCAAAGTTATAGGGAAAACAACAAATGATTTTCAGTGGAGTTCAAGTTAATCTTGAGGTATCTCTACAGAACCTATTGTACTGAAATGAATTGTTGCCAAATACTCTTTAAAATGGACGATTCAGAGTTGTGTTTAAAATATTTGCGAGGACCGGAAGGAAACACCACTTGAACGGCATGAGGGCGTTTGTTCTGTGCTGTGCATGTTCATTGCATGTTGCAATGAGATGGGGGCTGAGAAGGTCTTATCTGGATCAAGAAAAGGTTTTATTAGATGTTGTAAAAAGTATGCCCTCGTATGTAAGCCACAGCTGGCCGCGCGAAAATAATGTGCGGATTTTAATTTACTGTCAAACTGCAACATATCAGTTGTAATGACTGAGCATGTCGCATCCTTGTATTGTGAGATATTGCGCTGACTGTTTCTGACTTATTTTAGAAGGAGGTTAAACACGTGCTGAGGGCAGTCAGTGCAACATATACCCCATGCATTGCTGCGCTATCCTCTACAAATGTGGCTGGCATCGCTACATTTCATTTTGGCTCTAAATTGACTGGCATCTGTTATTTTAGAGCCCAGCTTCGGCTACGTACCCATAAAAAAAATATTTCAATTGGCACAGCATTAAAGCAGTTTCTGCCACAGCCCTGCCATGTGCTTCCATTCAGGATATTAGGGAGAGGGTTGCTGGGAGAGAACAGTGACAGGTGTGCTCAAGAACAGGCACACGACCTAGTTATTCCCCCTTAAACACACAAGTCTGTGGGGGTACTGTGGGGGTTGGGGTGACATAATCAGTCATATGTAGTTCCAAAATATTCACAGTGCAGATGTAGCAATGCAACTGTCCCTTGCTCTCTGCTCCACAGCTCAAGCATCTCACTCAGAGTCAAGCAGGTGGGAAAATCAGAAATCTGTATAAAGAAAATTTAAAGGACTTTCAAACAGCACAGCATGAAGGTGAACAAAAATCAAAACTGCAGTAAAGAACAATTAGATATAGACTGGGTGACGGCCACTGTGACGTGACCCAGTATTGTAGAAGTAGATGGACCAATAGAACAGGGATTTGCAATGATGGAGCCTGCTCTGGGCTTGCTGTGGACAAAACAGTAATTCCCCTGTCTCCACGTGAGGCAGGGGATCCATGAGTTTAGCACAGCAGAGTTGCACAGCATTTATCACGCCCAGAGACGTTTTAAGGCTTGGGAAAAGTGAACCTTGGACCAGGGCCCCAGCCTTTCAGGGGGCACCAGATAGAACCAGCCCTGTTCAGCAGTGTTGCCTTGATGACCTTGAACAATTCTTAAACAGATTGCTTTACATATTTTTTCCATTTAATTTATTGTTAATGTAGGTGATTTATGGGAGCCTATTACAGACATTCTGCAGAGAAATTCTCATGTTTTTCAACACCATGCAACTCCCATAAAAACGTATTTTAGATCAAAACAGGGCTTCACGTATGATAAAAGGGAGGAGCCACAAATATTATGTGCACTAATATTAGTAAGCTGCTGCTGTATTATAATATTGAAAACACGTCACTATCCCCGAATATTAGATGTAAACACATTAGAATTTTGACAAATGAGCCTCTGCACGGTCAGTGACCTGACCAAAGAGGGCATGAAACTGGATCATAAATTCAAAGCTGTTCTGAACGGGGGCCCTCAAAATATGCTTGGTCCAAGGCCCCAAAATCCGTAACATATCCCTGATCGCACCAGGTTGTTTCTTTGTTTACTTGCTTTTAAAACTGTGTTAAGTTGTTAGTTAAGTGGTGTGCAACTCTTTGTGCCTGGAATTTCAACAACATTTGGGCCTGATTTAGGTCCTAGAGGAGGAAAATAATCTGTTACAAATATGACTGATAGCCCGTCCACTGTATTACGATCCCATTATATCCTATGGGGATCATGATAAGGCAGAGGGATATCCATCACATTTGTGACGGAATATTCCCACTGCCAAGACCTATATCAGGCCCATTGTTTGAGGTAGCTGAACCATCGTGCCTCTTTAATGTTCTACTTGTGTTCTGTTCTAGCCCTTGCTCTCAATAAACAGATTAAGACTTTTCCTTCTTGGAGACGAACGCTGAATGATGTGTTGTATATTTCTGTATAGTACCCATTCCCATAGGTTGCTCCACTACCTTCTCCTAGGTAGAGCCTTAAACATGTAGCGGTTGCAGATGCAGTGTCTGCATAATGCCCATTCCCCTGAGCTGGTACTCTGCACTCCTGGATTGCCCAAGAGCACAAATAATGACTAGTTAAACAATGCCTATTTCCATGGGGTTCTCCTTCAACAGACTTGGTTGGACCACCAGAGCACATACAATGGATAGGGATAAAATGCAATTATCATGTGTTGATCATCTGCCCATCCTTGATAGACCATTCAATGCTGATTTAATTCCTTTTTGTTGCCTTTCCTAAACTTGCACTGATAATCATTTAAACTCTATAATCTGGACCACCTCAAAGAGGCTATCCAGTGCAGAAGAAAAAGCAGTTCTCTTTGGCCAATTCTGCATCTTTAACAATCACCAACAACAGGCATTCTAGAATGTTTGTTTCATGATGTCAGCTGGACTTCTGAGAGCTACTGTGACATAATTCACTGGATGGTCCCTTTAAATAAGGGGACAATCTGCATGCCTGCGGGGCTACAAGAGTGTTTCTCTATCTAGACACTTGCATGTGTGCAGCTACACAGCTGAGTGGTCTCTGCTAAACATGCACAGCACGAAAAAACTTTCCACGTAGGCCGCACAGCACTCACAACCTCGTACCCATCCATTCCTCAACATCAAATGTTTTCGAGTTCAATCTCCTACTCCATTTTACTTCAGCTTCACACCTAGGAGCAGACATAAAACACGATAAGAGTATAGCTCTGGTCTTCAAACATGACACCACAACACTACTTATGTAGGTAACCTAGCAAACACACTGCAGAATTCAAAGCACTCCCACCGGGCATCCCCCTACCGGCCTGCAAATGCATTTGGCACCTCCTCAGAAATAAACACTGCTACATACATGCAACTGCCATGCAATACAAATGCTGAAGCGTTTTTAAAATGTAAAATATGTTTATAAATAAGTGCTGGAAAATCCACTCCAAGACTACCATAAAGGGACATTTTACACTACAAATCGAGTCACTAAAGATGTACAGGTTTTCCCTCGTTTAAAGTAGGACTACATTTTTAAAAATCGTGCTACCTCGATAGAACCAGGTGTTGTGCTTTAAACAATGCAAATTACAACTTCAAACCTTCAACAACATTGAAAAGAAAGGCTCACAGTGAAGTATTATATTAGGCAGAAGTGACTACCAGGAGACAATCCAAGCTTAGCAGTTCAAACACACACATCCTTCTGGAGTCTCATGGAACATGAACTAATTGCTGCAGATTCTCCAGAGGGATTTCATGACCTGGTAACTTTTCATTCGGAAACCTTTGCTTCTTGCTATGAACAAATAATCCCTTACAGGAAAGAAAATTCTACAGGGAAAACATAAGAAAACTCATGTTTATTGGTAGCGGTCTTGCCCTTAGCATGTAATCTACGACATCTGGAACAGGGCTAGAAGGACGAGGTCATTGCGCGACGTGCTCAGTGACGTGGTATGCTCAGATCTAATCGCTTAGCAAAAACAATCCAAATGGGCAGGTGGGCAAGAGGAGCAGCATCATAGGTTGTACAGCTAGCAAATATTCTCGCTGCTGTACAGCAGTAGTCTCAATTCAATAGATATCTATTGAGTCCAAACATATAACACCACAAGCACATCGGTTAGCATCAATTTCTTCTCCCTTGTTTGGCGGGACTTACAATTTACCTTTCTAAATTCGGAAAGATACTTTTTACAAACGTCGTTTTAATCATTTGTTTTATATGTTTAGGCCATTTTTAAATAATATCCCATTTAAAAAACTTATCTTTAATCATGTTCATTCCTTGGAAATTTTTGCAAGCAAACATCTATTAGAACAAAGATTTCAGAAACTGGTGATAGGTATTACAGTCATCTAAATAATAATGTATTCTTTGATTAAACAATTATAGTGAAAGCAGTGATCTATCTACCAGATTACATTCTGATTTGAGAACTTACTTAAGCTTTCACTAGCTAAACCTCGACTCAAGAACGAATTAGGGTCATTTTTTTACGCAAAAGCGGCGCAAACTTGCAAAATACAATTGCGTCAAAAAGTGGCACAAATGTGGCGCTAAAAAAGTATAAATATGGGCCTAGATGCATAATTCAGTGTGGCTCAATTTAAGAAAAGGTGTAATCAGTGAAGGTTGATTTTAGAGGATTTGTTGATGGATGGTGTTAAAAATTGGGTCTCTAGTTGACAGAGGTAGGCACCCTGTCCAATTAGGGACAACAATCCTATTCGGGGTAAGTCAGATACACACCATAAATTAACCTGTGCTCGCCCTCTGGTAGCTTTGCATAGAGTAGTCAGGCTTAACTTAAGGGGTAATGTGTAAAGTATTGTGTAACACTTAAATTACAGTAACTCAGTAAAAAGAACACCACAAAAAACTTGAGGTTAGAAAAATAGAGAATACTTCCGATGAGTAAAACAAGACCAAAAAGACAAAAATCCAATAAGTAGAACTCAAGATATGATTTTTTAAAGAATAAACTGAAATGTAGTGCTTTAAAGTCAATAGCGCTAAAAGGCTACTTGAGGACACGCCAGACTGTGGTGAATCCAAAATTCAGGCCAACTGTGATAAAGGACAGGCCGGCTACAGGATCCACGCAAGACCCGCTGAAAAAGTACCTTGGATGGAGCAAGCATTGGCGTCAATACTCAATGCGTCAGTTCCGATCCACACAGTCCGGTAGATGCATCATCGTCGAGCCTTTCAGTTGGGTCCTGCATTGGTGTTGAACTCATTTCAATGCGTGCAACGCATCGTCATCGAGCCGCACAGCGATGTCCTCATATGGGCGCTACGGTGTAGTTGAACCTCAAAGTTGAGTCCTGTGTTGTTATCAAATCAGCACTGCATGGACGTCAAAGGGCACTGCATCGGTTCTGAGCAGCGCAATGGCCTTGTTGCATTGATTTTTGAAGAAAAGCATCTGCAAAATCCACTCTCAAGGCCCAGGACTGGATTGGCACCTCTTGGCAGGGCAGGACAGTGGCAGAGTCCAGCAGCTCAAACAGGGTTGAGGAAAGTCTTTGATGGCCCTGAGAGTTCCAGAACAGGGAGTAAGCGAGCAAGCCCTTGGAGTCACGTGGTTCTACAGAGGATGTAGAGAGTTAAGTCTGTTTCTTCTGACTCCCCGGCAAGAGGCCGCAGTCCAACACAGTATTGTAGTTTAGTAGAGTGGCAGTCCCTCCTGGCAGCACAGCAGTCCTTCTTCCTGGCAGATTGTTTTCAGATCCAGATGTGTACTGATTTGGTGGGGTTTGGGTTCCAGTAGTTATACCCAGCTGAGCCTTTCAAGAGGGAGAAACTACAAAGAGAGGACTTTGAAGTGCTCAAGGTACCTGTCCTTCCTTCCCTGGCTCCGGACACACCACAAGGGGTAATGCAACCCTTTGTGTGGAGATAGGCACTGCCCTATTCAAGTGTGTCAGCTCCTCCCTCCCATCTAGCGCAGGAAGGCCTATCAGCCTGGTGCTGAGCTATCAGAATGTAAATGGCACATCCCAGCTTGCTTAGTGTGTGACTGTCTAGGGGGTAGGCAAAAAGCACAGCTGTCACCCACCTCTAATGTTAATTTAGAGACAGGCAGATGCACAGAAAGGTTAAAGTAAGAAAAGAATGGTTAAAGTAAAGTATGCCAACTTTCTAATAGTGGCGTTGTCAGACTTACAATTTAAAATTCAATGTCACATAAGTTGTGATTTTAAATAGCCAGTCCAGAGACACCAAACTCTAAACTTCTATCTTTTCCTGCTTGGAGGTTACACTTAAAGGTTGCTCCAAGGTAACACCAATGTTAACCTATGGGAGAGATAGGTCTTGTAGTAGTGAAAATGAATTTACCAGTTTTTCACTACCAGGACATATTAAACCCTAAAAGTACATGTCTAGCATATTAAATGCACTGCACTCTGCCCTTGGGGCTAAATTGGGCCTACCTTAGGGGTGACGAATATGTAATAAACAGGAAGATTTGGGCCTGGCAAGTGGGTGCACTTGCCATGTTGAAATGGCAGTTTAAAACTGCACACACAGACTCTACAGTGGCAGGCCTGAGACGTGTTTAAAGCGCTATTGCAATGGATGGCACAATCAGTGCTGCTGGCCCACTAATAGCATTTAATATACAGGCCCTGGCACATATAGCGCACTTTACTAGGGACTGACAAGTATATTAAATATACCAAGTGTGGATAAGCCAATATCAACAGATTTTAGAGAACAGAGCACCGGCACTTTAGCACTTGTTAGCAGTGGTAAAGTGCACAAATCCTAAAGCCAGCACAAAGGAAGTCTGAAAAACAGGAGGTCAGAAGACAAAACATCAGGGAAACCATGTCAAGGATGCTAGGTCTAACAGATGACATCATAGGTTTTAAGGTAGTGAGATGCATATGGAAGAGGTTCACGTTTTAGCTCACATCATTAATAGTTGCATTATTTGAGACTTTAAAGCACGTAGCTATGCAAAACAATTATTTGTAATAAACCCCTCTACTGTAAACAGTGTTATTTCAAGGTTTCACACCACCCTCACTTCTAATATATACAGCTTGTTAAGACCCCTAAATCAGGGCTGTCCAATGTAAGGCCCATCAAGGCCAAATCCATGTCAGAATTTCAGGATAACCACCAAACATGTAAAAGAGTTTGAATGTATGTCGGAACAAAGCATGCTGGAACAACGCATGCCTGAACAACGAGGTCAGAACACCGACCGCATTGTTACTACTAATGCCTTTACCACGAATGCCTTAACAATGATTTTTCGTTGTAAAGGCATTCCTGGTAAAGGCATTAGTGACAGGCATGCATGGATCCAGCAAGCCTCCCCCCTGTCCCCCACCCCTAAAAATTACCGCGACCCCCTCACCCCCTCCCATAAAACCATGCCAACCCCCACCCTTACCCCTAAAACTACCCCAACCCCCACCTCGTCCCTTAAATTACCGCAACCCCCAGCCTGCCCCTACAACAACCCCAACCCCATCCCTGAAACCTAAAGTACCCCAACCCCCACCCCTTAAACCTAAAACCACCGCTGCCCCTAAAACTACCCCGAGCCCCCCACTCCGCCCCTAGAACATAAACCCCCCAACCCGCCCCTAAAATTACCCGACCCCCCAACCCACCCCTAAAACCTAAAATCACCCCAACCCCCACCCATCCCTAAACCCTAAACTACCCCAACCTCCACTCCTAAAACCTAAAACCACCCCAACATCCCGCCCCTAAAACTACCCTGAGCCCCCCACCCCGCCCCTAAAACCTAAACCGTCCCCAACACCCCCACCGCACCCCTAAAATTACCTGACCCCCAACCCACCCCTAAAACCTAAAACCACCCCGACCCCACCCCTAAAATTACCGCAACCCCCTCACCCCACCCCTAAAACGTAAAACCACCCAACCCCAACCCCCACCCTTAAAACCTAAACCACCCCAATCCCCCACTCCACCCCTAAAAACCTAAACCAACCCGACCCCCACCCCCAAATACTAAAAATACCTGACCCCCCACCCCGCCCCTAAAACTAAAAATACCCCTCCCCCAAACCTAAACTGCCCCACCCCTAAAACTAAAAATACCCCTACCCCCAACCCTCGCCTCTAAAACTAAAAATACCCCTCTCCTCCCTCCCCGCCCCTAAACCTAAACCGCCCGACGCCCCTCCCCTAAAGCTAAAACCCCAACCTCCGCCCCTAAAACTAAAACCCCAACCCCCCACCCGCCCCTAAAACTAAAAATACCCCAACCCCCCCACCCCGCCCCTAAAACTAAAAACCCAACCCCCACCCTGCCCCTAAAACTAAAACCCTCTGACCCCCCACCCCGCCCCTAAAACTAAAAAAAAAAACACCCACACCCCTAAAACTAAAAATACCCCTCCCCTCCCCACCCCTAAACCTAAACCGCCCGAAGCCCCCTCCCCTAAAACTAAAACCCCAACCGCCCACCCTGCCCCTAAAACTAAAAGTACCCGGACCCCCCACCCCGCCCCTAAAACTAAAACCCCAACCCCCCGCCCCTAAAACTAAAACCCCAACTCCCCATCCCCGCCCCTAAAACTAAAAATACCCCGACCCCCCAGCCCCTAAAACAGCCCCACTTATCTGACTCATCTTGTTGTCCTCCTCAGCCGACTCCCTTGTTCTGTGCCTTAACCATGCATGTGCGTGGTTCAGCTCATGCGTGGTTAAGGCACAAAACAACGAAGTCGTGGTTAACGAAAGCGTTGATCTGCTTTTGTTGTCCACGACTTCGTTGTTATGGAGTCGTCGTTCAGGGAGTTTCCCAAAAGAGTTTTGTTGTATACAAAATGATCTTATAAAAATATCCAGAAAATCAGCCATCACTCTATCCATCACACTCTTATTGGAGAGCCCTGACCTTAATGATTTATTATAATCTCACAGCCTAGATTTCCACAAGTAAGTGGATGGGTTCTAGACATAATGAATGCCGACTGCGTTAGGAAACAATGTCACAAATGTCCACCGTCACCATAGCAAGCTAAGCCTTTGCGGACACCTAACAGCCCCCTATTCCCCCCAAAAATCTGCTGACCCTTCAAGAAAACAGTAAACATATGCAAAGTGCCAGAAAATCAAGAAAACAACAAACTTTACACTTCACTCTTGCTGCCCCCTCTATCTGTGAAAGACGAGAGAAAGGGAAGGAGCTGAATATCTTTTTTAATAGCTCACAGTTGTGTTGTAGAAGCCCGCCACAATTTTCACACCACGAGGCACTTGCACCTTTCATCATTCGCCACGACCACCAGTTATCCAGTTTGGAATTCACCAACAACAATGACCATACCCAGCCACAACGAAAACACTGTTATTGTTCCCCTACTTTGGCGATGTTGCTTCCTTGTTCTTTGGTTGATGATGGGTATTGTACTATCCTTCAAGTAGCTTTTCCCTCAATTGGGCGACGGATTGTGGAGGAAATATCAGTTGCAGAGTGTCGACTCGCCCCGATGAATATCAACTTCCCCATAATTAAGGGTCACAGACATACATGTTCGTTTTTGACACTGGATGCACAAACAGTGAAGACCCTTTCTGCAAAATGCACTGGTTGTGGCACAGGAGGTAGTTTTCTTGCCACATTACAATAATAAGCACCTAAGTACAACACACATGGAAATACATTATCCGCATCAGTTCAATGGTAGGTGATACCACCAAGCTGATCGTCACTCATATTCTCCATTCATCGTTCAAGCATCCAGGTCTCTGAGTTGACAGTCTACCGAGCAATAATATTTTATCAGTATGTGTACAATATAGAATATATTCAGGTGATGTGTAATCAAATAATATACTGGTGTAATAACTGTTGGTTGATACACTGAAAAAGGAAAATAATGTTTCCCAAAATAATTAACGAAAATCGGAAAATGGAAAATCTCTAACACTGAGGATACAGATATCAGGGAATCTAAATATAATCATTTTTTCACAATAAAATGAGTGTATTTCTAGAGCAATTTGGTGTTGAGAACCGGAGTGACTTATGCATCGCTGTACAGCAGGAGCATTTTGTGGAGAGACAGGTTATTATTTTACCAGAGGACATAACCTTCTGAGTAGCATACTGTTCAAAGGAAAAGGAACATTTTGTCCTCTGCATCGTTGACTTTATCCTGATATAGGGAAAACAATTATCCATAATTGAAGACAGAGAAGTCATAAGGCAAAAGGAATTACTGAAAAAGCTGGACACAAAACTGAATCAATCATCACAGGTACTGGAAATCCATGCATTTGCCTGGTTAAAAAAGGATTTCCAATACATGTGGAAATAGATTCAGGGAAGGAAGAAAGCTGCTAGAACATCTTTTTCTAGCATTTTAATCCTACAATTTAGAAAATGTGATTTTTTTTGCCAGTGTTTTTAAACAGGAATTTAAAACGGTTGCTGTTCACATGACCACAGAGCCACGGAATTATCCCTATAATTGGTTGATTTAGGTTTTCGGTACAGTGCAAGCAGGAATGCAAAGTTAATTCTCACCATTTAAAGAACTACCGTAGTGCTCTACACGGGATCACAATTCACCTATTTGTGGCGACGAAGAGGCGGCTTACCAGAAAGTTATCTTAACTAAATTGAGAATGACATGGAGTGCAGAAACTATTTACAGAGCCAGAGTGATAGAATTTTTTGTTCCACGTGTCCACAACAATGGGTGCGGATGGGTGCATATAGTCAAAGAAGTGTTGGAAGTCCGGTTAAGCAAACATTGACAAAGACAACAGGTCTTCCTTTAACGTGTTAACCATACAAACACAAATGTTGTTTGCATGTTTTGCATGCACAAATGCTTTTTAGCGTAAGCAAAAAGGGTCAAAAAATGGTTGCTCACAGAATCGAATGTATAGATGTAATAGATTGAATGTGACAAACTGTGTCCTGATTGAGCCTACTTTTCAGATGTAAAATTGTCCCTATGCCCTTTCAATGGAAGCAGTTATGGAAGGCGGAATGATACAAAAAATACAATAAAGCTTTGGAAGAGCCAAAGTCGGCTGTATAATTTAAAGAATAGGTGACAGTAAGTAACAGACGAGGCGCTGTCAAGCCATCCCTGAAACCCAATGGAAACGAGATGGATGCATTAAAATCTCGACATACTCAAGTAACAAAAGAATAGATCGATCACTCCCTTGACAGGGTTTGTAAAGAACAACTGTCCAAATCGACACTGCTTTGATTATAAACGGGGCATAATCAGGACCAGTGGTGGAGCGGACTGAAAGTGTAATAAAATCATACTTCTAGTTTAAGCAACATTTTTCTTTCGACAATTCCAAGCTGCGGATATAGTCTTATCGATGGCCGCCATGTAACAGCAACGTATCTGGTTCTAAGGAGTAAACTTCAACTTTCGCTTGCCAGAAAGTAAGACGACGCTGCCACCTACAGGTTACTTTTTAAACAGCTTTATTTATGTTTATTAAAATACTACCGCCTTGTAGACGTTTGTCACGATCCGCCTGATCCCAAAATATAGAATTGTAGCTTTTACAAGTGTAGATCTTTTTAAATTAATCAATGAGTCTAGCAGTTTGAGCATTAAGTGCTTAAGTGGTCATGTATTCACCATGTACACCTAATTCATCAAGAAATGGAAAGATAACTAGTGTTAACACGTTTTTAATAGTTTACAGGAATCAAAGGCTTCACTGAGGTCGATGGACCTTTTGACCCAGAGGGAGTGAGGTGAACCATACACAAATTTACATTTACACCACCCAAACAATTTAAACACCATGACCAATGTGGTAATGAAGGAGACTCAAATCAATGAACATTTTCAAAGCTTTATTTTGTAACCACAAGGCTAATGTCATGAAGATGGTGCACAAAATCAAATTGTATAGAGAAATAAACACCATTCATTGCCTAAAAATGCAAAACAAGTTTAAGTTAATTAGCATAAACACAATTAAGCGTTCAAGAAGAATAATCCATAACATTAAAGAAATTACTTGATCCACAGAAACATATCTCAGATCAAACTGCATCAACATTAGTTAAGCTCAGTTTAACAGAGTATACACATTTTGGGTTGGGCCCAGGTTGTTCTTACAGCTAAACAAATTAGGACAAGCATCTATGGGGACGGGCTAACACATGTGGGCAAAATTCAAAAGAAGAGAAAAATAATTTGGAAACTATGGTCCTCATTATGAACACGGCGGTCCGTACCGCGCCGCCAGCGGTGGCGGTAAAAACTGCCAACAGAGGAGCGGGCCGGACCGCCAAATAAGGAACCAAACGAAACACAGGCATCCAGAAAACCACCCACCGCCAGTAGAGGAGTGCCGATGAAGACGGCAGAGTCCGCCCACAGGCGGACGGAAAGGCCCAACCCGCCCATCAAATTATGAACCACCAGTCCGCTGCCAGTTCCGGGACGGGAACCACCGCCACACAAAGCCGGGCGGAAATGAACCAAATCCAATGAAACACTCACCGTAGGCCCTCACAACGTGCCGAAGCAGACATCGATAGAGAGCTTCAGATCATGCCAGCCCTGCTCCTTGCCATATATCTCCACGACCGAGACTGCCGACGAAGATGACGACGGTAAGTACCGCAACCTACGAAACAAGGGAGGAAAGGGCACAGTTACATCACCCACCCACCCACTCCACCCACCCTGCAACGCCCCCATAACCCTTCACAGCATCACAAGTCATACACCCCACAGCAAGAGGTACTTACCCGACACAAGGCAAATTCAATTTGGCCATAATACATACAAATGCCCCACACCCATAAACAATGAAATTAAAGACCAGGATTCAACAGTGTGCCAACAAAACACAGGCCACATAGAAATATTTTATTAAATCTCACAGAGCCAAATACTCCAAACAGGGCCAATGGCCAGTCCGTACAGCTACAAGTGCCATGGGCCACAACGGACCCAACCTGACTCCCAAAAGTGCACAGTACTCCACCTAATGGGGCAACAAAGGGGCATCCATGCACCTCACGGAACAGGGGCAGGGGGTGGTGGGGGTGGGTTATTTGCGACAGAGGTGGGCCTTGGACTTTTGTTTGGAAGGTGGAGGGGAGGTGGGCTTGTCCTATGAAGGTGGAGGTGTTTTGAGCAGGTGGAGCCAGATGGACTAGGCTCTGCCCGGGCCTTTTTTTTCTCTGGGGAAGGGGTACGGGAATGTGAAGGGCGGACAGGGGTGGGCTGTGAAGTGGAAGGAGTGGAAAGGGCAAGGAGATGAGCATGCTTAGGGACAAGATGGGGTGGGCCAGTGGGTTGGAAGAGGTCAGCACAGGAGAGGAAAAGTTTTTTCGGAGCAATTAGGGTGGTCCTGGATGAGGGTGTGGGAGTGGAGGCAGAGGCAGTGGATGTATGAGGTGTAGGGGTGCGTGTAGTGGGTGCAGGTGACTGGACAGTATGCTGTGGTGTGGTGTATTTGTGATGGGTGCGTTTGTTCATTTTTGGAGGAGGGGGAGTGGACACAGTGGGAGAAGACAGGCAGCTAGTGTGGATGTATGTTGTGTGGGTGTCTGCAAGTCTGGTGAGTGTGCTGCATGTGTCAACTACAGTAGTTTTGGTGAGCGCGGATGTGGTGTATGGGATGCATGTATGGATGTCTGCTATTGTGGTGAGTGCAGTAAGAGGAGCAGCAACAGTGACTGAAGGTGCAGTGCATGAGGGTGTGGATGTAGAGGGGACAGATAGGGAGGCGGAAGAGGTGGGCACACTGGGGGAAGTGGATGTTGTTGTGTGTGCATGTGTCTGTTGGCTTTGTGAATACTTGTGTTGGGAGGAGTGGTGCATGTGTTTAGAAGTGTGCTTCTTGTGTGTTGATGTGCTTGACTGCATGTCTGAATGTGTGCTTTGGACGGGTGAAGGGAGTGGGGTGCTAAGGGGTAGAGGAGGTTGGAGGTAGGACGGAATGGTGAGGGAAGCTGGCTGCCATCCAAGAGGAGGCCAGAGCCTGAAAAGATCTCTGTAGGGCAGACACAGCACCGTGAATGCCACCCAGATAGGCATTTGTCTGCTGCACCTCCGATACTAGCCCATGGATGGCATTGACAATGGTTGTCTGTCCTACAGAGAAGGTTCTCAGGAGGTCAATAGCCTCCTCTGTGAGGGCAGCAGGGCTGACTGGGGCAGGGGAGGAGGTCCCTGTGGCAAAGGAGACACCCACCTTTCTGGGTGAGCGTGCACGGGCAACTCAGTGGGGAGCAGAAGGGAGGGCGGTGATGGAATGGGGGGTGGCGCCAGATGTCACTGTAGTGGTGTGGCCACAAGGGTCCGCCACCGTCGGGGAGCCCCCATCGGAGGTCTCGGTAGTTACCTCCCCTGTGGAGCTCCCCTCGCCCTCCCACCCACTAGTGCCCTGGGCATCGGATGTCTCTGCCTCTGAGGATCCGTGGGCGTTGCTTCCCCATTTGCCAGTGCCTCAGCTCCCTCGCCAGATGTTTCTGCTGTACCAAACCAACACAAGAGAACAGGGATGGGAAGAGAAAATAGGAAAGACAGTTGTAAATAGCTGAATGGAGGTACATAATGGCCAGAAATACACCCACCCACAAGACACAACCAACAGGCAGCACCGTTCACAATGCCCATGGTCATGCCCCTGACTACTGATCAGACTACTGCTCTACACCCACCCCCTGGACTACCTAAGGAGGCAACGTGTGGGAGACCTGACATAGACACCCCTACACCCTTTGGATACCATAATGTACATGGACACCAGTCAGAGTCCCTGCCTGTAAGCAGCATGAACCCTAATGCACACACAGACATCCTTCCAGACTGAAGTTTTGACATGAGTACTAACCCCCTTGTGACTGCTGTGCAGCCTTCAAGCGCCCATCCAGGTCTGGGTACGTCACCGCCAGGATACGTTGCATGAGGGGGGTCAGTGCCCGACGGCACCCCTTCCACGTTGGGAGGACTTCCCCAGCCGGTCTTCACAGATCTTACGCGCCCAGCACTGCAGGTCCTCCTACCTCTTTCTGCAGTGGGTGCTCTGCCGGTTGTAGACCCCCAGGGTCCACACCTCCTTGGCGATGGCATGCCAAAGTGCCCTCTTCTAGTGGGCGCTGACCTAAGAGGGTGACACAGATATGGAACACAGAGGTCAGGCACTTGCAAGATAGGTACAGCTGGCTAATTGTCCACTATGGGGCGGACAGTACTCTCAGACTTACAGGCCATATGCACACAGCATGCCAAGCACCACGGCCCATGCAGGCTCAGAGGTGCACATATAGGTCCATTCAACACCATCCATTACACCCAAACAGTGCCCCCAAAACCCAGACTCACCTGTACCTCTGGCTGTCCGTACAGTTTTGCGTACAGGGGCATGATCCCATCCACTAGCCTCTCCAGTTCCTCCTGGGTGAAGGCCGGGGCCCTTTCCCCTGCAACACGAGCCACATCCACTACCAATGGCAGGCCACAGCAGTACACACAGTGGAGTACCTGTCCGCACGAGATCAGGGAGTCAAGTGAATAATAGATGACAAAATCACGTACGTACCGTGGCAGTGTGCACCTTCACCGCCGGCGGCAATCATGATACGCCAGGATTCTCCATTGCCATCCATGGTAACCAATGACGGTGCGAACGGCGGTAAGCACCACCTTACTCCTTGATGTCAACTGCTATTGGTATGAGGTCACTTCCACAAAGAAAGGCCTGGATTACAGTGGGCAGACATTTTGGCAGTAACTACGCATCTATAAATAAATATGTGCACAATGCAGGCCCTGCTAGCCACATGAAGCACCTATGCATGTGACCATTCCGTAATATACCACACATGAAAAACACTGTTCCCTCATTGAAGTGTAGATGTAGATCTGTCAAGAAGCAGTTAATGTTGAGTCACTACAATGAAATATGCATTGCACAATTGATGACAATGTGTGCCTATGTATGTGTGTTCATCACACCTTTTTGATACCTCTCGTAGGCACCGACCCTTTGGTGTATAGACCACTTGTGGATATGAGGACCATGGTGGAGCGTCACATCATAATCAATTACAGACTCACGCGTGCAACAATTCAGAACTTTGTGCTTTGCTGGATCCTGCACTAACTCTGGGAAATGGTAATCAGCATGCCATCCCTACTGAAGTGCAGGTGCTCTCCGCACTCCATTTCCTGGCCACCGGCTCATTTCAAGTGACAGTGGCCATAGGTGCAGGATTTTCACAGCCAATGTTCAGCATGGTACTGACAAGATTTCTAAATGCATTTTGTACGACACCTGCAGTCCTATGTGAGGTTTCCCCAAAGTACTGACCTCCCTGCCATCAAGTCTGAATTCTATGCCTTTGCCAACATACCCCATGTGATAGGTGCCATCGATGGCACCCACATACTAATCATCCCCCCAAGAGTCAGCGAACAGGTGCACGGAAACAGAAAGGACTTTCGCTCCATGAACATCCAATTGGTATTGTTGGACCTGGCTTTTTGACAGGGTCATCCCCAAACTTTTTGCCTCCTTCCTCCTATTTTTTCTGACCTATTGTTGTTGGCTTTTGAACTCTGGGCACTTTACCACTGCTAACCAGTGCTAAAGTGCATTTGCTTTCTGTGTAAATTGTACTGGTGATTGGTTTATCCATGATTGGCTATTTAATTTACTTGTAAGACCCTAGTAGAGTGCACTATATGTGCCTAGGGCCTGTAGAATAAATGCTACTAGTTGGCCTGCAGCACTGGTTGTGCCACCTACTTCAGTAGTCCCTTAACCTTGTCTCAGGCCTGCCATTGCAAGGCCTGTGTGTGCAGTTACACTGCCACTTCGACTTGGCATTTAAAAGTACTTGCCAAGCCTAAAACTCCCCTTTTTCTACATAGATGTCACCCCTAATGTGTGCCCTAGATAACACCTAGAGCCGGGTGCTGTGTAGGTAAAAGGCAGGACATGTACCTGTGTAGTTTATATGTCCTGGTAGTGTAAAACTCCTAAATTCGTTTTTACACTACTGTGAGGCCTGCTCCCTTTATAGGCTAACATTGGGGCTGCCCTCATACATTGTTGAAGTGGCAGCTGCTGATCTGAAAGGAGCAGGAAGGTCATATTTAGTATGGCCAGAATGGTAATACAAAATCCTGCTGACTGGTGAAGTCGGATTTAATATTACTATTCTAGAAATGCCACTTTTAGAAAGTGAGCATTTCTTTGCACTTCAATCTTTCGGTGCCTTACAATCCACGTCTGGCTAGGTTTAGTTGACAGCTCCTTGTGCATTCACTCAGACACACCCCAAACACAGGGGACTCAGCCTCACTTGCATACATCTGCATTTTGAATTGGTCTTCCTGGGCTGGGAGGGTGGAGGGCCCGCCCTCACACAAAGGACTGCCACACCCCCTACTGGGACCCTGGCAGACAGGGTTGAACTGAAAGGGGACCTGGTGCATTTCTTAGCCACTCTTTGAAGTCACCCCCACTTCAAAGGCACAATTTAGTATAAAACAGGGCCTCTGCCCTACCTCATCAGACACTTGCTGGAGAAGAAACCGGAACCAGAACCTGCATCCTGCCAAGAAGAACTGCCTGGCTGCCTAAAGGACTCACCTGACTGCTCTCCAACGGCTTGGATAGAGCTTGCCTTCTGTTCCCTGAAGTCTCAGGACCAAAAAGACTTCTCTTTTTCATTTGGACTCTTCGTGTGCCGAAAATGTCGACGCACAGCTTGCTCCGAGGTGAGAAAATCGCTGCACACCGACGCTGATCGACGCAACACCTTCGGGGCAACCGGAACTTCGATGCACGGCTTCGCAAGGACAACGCCGCGTGACTTCCAGAGGGGAAATCGACGCGACGCCTGCCGTGAGACTGAGAATTCCACGCACAGCCTCCCGGAACGACGCGCAGCCGGAAAACAAGCCGAAAAATCCACGCACAGACCCCGGGACATCTGGTAATCCCGCGACCCACAGAAAGAGACTGTCTGCGCGCCGGAAAACGACGCACGACTTCCCCGCGTGAAAAATAACGATGCAAGTCTGTGTGTGCAGGGGAGAAATCGACGCACACACCATTTTTCCACGTATCTCTTCTTCTGCGGCCCTTTGCGGAGATTTTCCACTTTAAACCAGGTACTTTGTGCTTGAAAGAAACTTTGTTTGTTTTTTAAAGACTTAAGACACTTTATATCACTTTTCAGTGATATCTCTACAATTTCACATTGCATCTTTATTCGTTTTGACCTACCATTATCCTGATAAATATTATATATTTTTCTAAACACTGTGTGGTGTATTTTTGTGGTGCTACATGGTTTTATTGTATGATTTATTGCACAAATACTTTACACATTGCCTTCTAAGTTAAGCCTGACTGATCGTGCCAAGCTACCAGAGGGTGGGCACAGGATAATTTTGGATTGTGTGTGACTTACCCTGACTAGAGTGAGGGTTCTTGCTTGGACAGAGGGTAACCTGACTGCCAACCAAAAACTCAATTTCTAACATTGGTGATCAGCGGTGAGGATAGGACTTGTGTTTGTGCAGTGACATACAGTAGCTAAGTATTTCACTACCTACCCACAGTTGAAGGTCAACTTGATTTTTCATCTTTTTGCTTTTGGTTCTCTGATGTCCTCCTGGATATATTATTGATATTTTGCACTTTGGATTTTGGATTTTGCCTGTGATACCTCATCAGATTGAGAATGGGTATCTACCGTGTGTCATACGTTGTGCCTACTGAATCCCTCACTAAGGCTGACCTAAGGAGGCTTTGCAGAAAATGGGGGCTTCCTATATCAAGGAGATCCACTAAGATGGAACTGCTAGATATCTACATAAACTGGGGGGAATTTCAATTTCCAAATGTTTAGCTAGATTCGAATTGTCAGCACAAAAGGCAGCAAAATACTTCTTCCAATGACCAGCTGCATTATGAGTCCATTCAGGAGCTGATTATTTTTGACTGGGCACTCTTTTTTTTTACCTCCTTGCTGCACGACCTTCAATATCACTGTCACTTTACTCTGATTCTTTGGTCACTTCAGCAATAGCAGGATGCACATTTCTCACAGGGTCTGGACTCTTCATGGGCCACTGGTCTCCCACCACAATTCTTTCCTCAGGCACAACTGGGACTTCAGCATTGTCTGAACCAGCAGTAGTCGACTGATTCTGACTTAACCCTCTTGCACCTTCAAATGCCTTTGATGCACTCAGACTTTCACCAGACTGTGCATGGTATGTGATAGCCACTTGTCCAGTCCTCACAGTTTGGCTAACCTGGACCCCCTTCTCTTACTATATCTGACCCTGGAGGAACAGGCACTGTATCTTCAAGAGGACTTCGAACTTTGTGTGTGTGGCTCTCATTAACCCAGTTCAATAGACCAGCACACTTCGCAGCAGATATAGTCACCAAGACAACCTGAAATGGCCCTTTCCAGCCTCGGCTTTAAGCATGACTTTCTGACTCAGGTCGTGGCACAGTTCTTATGTTGATTGAGCAGTTTCTTCAACCTGGTGAGACAAAGAGTGAACTACATCAGCTAGTCCTTTGCAATAATCCAGCACCAAGTCATCTGTATTGATCACAAGTGCATTTGCAGGCACAGCTGGCAATCTCATAGCACGCCCCATAATAATTTCATGAGGGGACAATCCTGTCTTTCTGTTGGGTGTACTGCGCATGCTCATCAGGACAAGAAGCAATGTTTCTGGCCATTTCAGCATTGTAGATGCACACACCTTTGCCAGCAGAGACTTCAGTGTTACATTCATTTGGTCGAGTAATCCTGAGGCTTCTGGTCTGTAACTGTGTAGGAAAGTGTCCCTGATGGCATGGTTACCACCACGTTTTGCCTGGTATTGATGCTAACTTGACTGAGTATGTCCTGGGATCCTGCTAACCAGGCCCCAGCACCAGTGTTCCTTCCCTAAACTGTACCATTGTTTCCACAAAAGTACCTTGTAAAAGGTACTAGTGGTACAAAGGGCTCTGCAGCATGTATTGCGACACCCCAAGGGACCCCTCACTAAGCACATGCACGCTGACATTGCAGATTGTGTGTTCCGGTGGGGGATAAAAGGTAAAGCTGACATGGTACCCCTTCCAGGTAAATCACCACTTTAGTAGGCCTTACTGCCCTAAGACAGAGTGCACTATTCCACAGGTGAGAGCATAGCTGCATGAACAATATGCCCCTACAGTGTCTAAGTCCATTCTTAGACATTGTAAGTGCAGTGTGGCCATATTAAGTACATGGGCTGGGAGTT
Source organism: Pleurodeles waltl (assembly GCF_031143425.1). NCBI lineage: Eukaryota > Metazoa > Chordata > Amphibia > Caudata > Salamandridae > Pleurodeles > Pleurodeles waltl. Next base: position 346,538,683 of record NC_090440.1, read on the forward strand.
TGTCATTATGAACTCCGCAGCTTCATGATGGCTTCGTTGAAGGCTGAGAAGTTTGGTATCAAACTTCTCAGCACAATAAACCCACACTGATTCCAGTGTTGTATTCATTGTATAATATACACAGCGGGCATCTTAGAGATGTCCCCTGTATTTTGCCCAACCCTTTATTGTAAGGCTGACCAGTCTGTGCCAGTCTGCCACTAACAGACAGGTTTCTGTCCCCATAGGGTGAGAGCCTTTGTGCCCCCTGGGGTCAGAAACAAAGCCTGCTCTGGTTGGGGGTACTTCACACCTTCCCCCTGCAGGAACTGTAACACTTGGCGGTGAGCCTCAAAGGCTTAGGCCTCGTGTTACAGTTCCACAGGGCACTCCAGGCAGTGGAGATGGCCGTCCCCGGACCAAGCCCCATTTGTGGCAGCTGGTCCAGTGGGAAAATTAGGAAAAACAAGGAGGAGTGACCACTTCAGCTGGGACTACCCCTAAGGTGTCCAGATTTGAAGTGACCCCCTCCTTGCAGGATCATCCATCTTGGTTTCGAGGAGAAGGACCAATAGGGATGAGAATGTGTTCCCCTCCCAAAGCGGAGTGGGCACAGGAAGGGTGTAGCCACCCTCAGGGATAGTAGCCATTAGCTACTGCCCTATGGCCCCTGAAACACCCCTAAATCTAGTATTTAAGGGCACCCCTGAACCTTACTCACCATATTCCTAGTGACCTCAAGAAAGATGAAAGAAGAAGGAAGAAGGACTGCCAAGCTGACCCCAGCAGCGAAGGATTCAGACAACAACTGACTTGGCCCCAACTCTACCCGCCTGTCTGCACCTTCGAAGCCCCCTGCTCCAAGAAGGTGTTGCATCCTGCAGGACCAGCGACCTCTACAATCCCCCAGTGGACTGCCTACCCAGCAAAGGACCAAGAACTCAACTGTCCAGAAGAAACCTCCAAAAAGACTCCAGAACCGCCTCGGATCTGCAAGCCCTGCCTACACTGCAACCATCGCTTACTTCCCGAGTCCAGATGGCCCGCCAGTCCAGAGAAGGTCCCCAGGTGATTCTGATCTCAAGTCCACCCTGTGTTGACCTCTCCTGGCTAACACAATAATGCCTGCAGCCTGAATCTGGAGAACGACGGTGACCGAATCCGACAAAGATACTCGATGTCAAGGAGACCCTTGCACCCACAGTCCCCTGGCCTAAGGTAATCTGACCAACAGTCTAGCAATGTCCAGCAGGCACCTTCCCTACCTGTCTAACCTTCGGTTTCCTGATACCTACCTCCTGGACCCAGGCTGCCGCATCTTTTGTGACCCCCAAAGTCCCACTATTGAAAAGCATACATCACCCAACTCTGTTTACACCCTGCACCTGGCCACCCCTGAGCCATTGGAGGTGTGTGTTTGGTATGAACCTGTGCCCCCCCGGTTCTGAGTGAAACCCCCAGGCCTGTGTCCTGGTACCATGGGTACTTACCTGCAATTTGCTTTTTACAGAGCACCCCAGTCCTCATAGGATTCCATTGTAAATCCAATGATAACTTTGACCTCTGCACCCAGCCAACCCCGGGTTGCTAGTGGTGCACTTTTGGGGTTAGTCTGAACTTTGACCTATGGACATCCTAACCCCCGAAGTCTGGAATTGTAAGTCATGTGGTTACCTATTAACAGCACTAACATTCCCCCCCCAGGACTCAGTTGACTCCTATGAAAAATGCAGTGTCAACGTTTGAAATTGAAAAGTGTTACTTACTTGTAAACTGCTTTATCTGCAAAAAACAATCAAAGTACACTTGCTACATATGATTGATACCTATTGACAACTGTACTTACCTGCAACAAATACATTCTGGTTCAAGAAATAAAGTAATAAAATTTATTTTTGCTATATAAAACAATTGGCCTGGAGTTAGTCATTGAGCGTGTGCCTCATTTCTTGACTGTGTGTGTACAACAAATGCTTTGCACTGTCCTCTGATAAGCCTTACTCTTCTACCACAAAAGAGAGCATTTGTATTATCTACTTTAGCCTCTATTAAGCCTCTCAGGAGTCCTTGGACTCTGTGCTCACTACACTTCATTAAGGTACAGTATATACAGAGACAGCTTCCTCATTTGGTCGACTAATCCTGAAGCTTCTGGTCTGTAACTGCAGTGCACCCAACCATTTTATGATCTCATTATTGAAATCAGTTCCTCGGTCTGATTCCACAGAAGTCGGAAAGCCAAATTAATTTATCTATTCCCTCAAAAGCAGCTTTGCAACTGTAAAGCTATCATTCCTGCGAGTTGGGTAAGCCTCGACCCAATGTGAGAATGCACACACCACCACCAAAATATCTCTCAATCCGTTAAACACAGGGAGTTTAATTAAATCAAGTTGCATTCTGTTGAAAGGACTTCCTGATCTGCCTATGTGGCTTAGGGTAACCACAGTGTGTTTCCTTACATTCACTTTGTTAGAAATGGGGTCTTTGGTTGGCAGTCAGGTTGCCTGTCCAAGCAAGGATCCTCACTCTAGTCAGGGCAAAGGAGAAACATGTAGGACTGACCCCCCTGGTAGCTTGGTATGAGCAGGAAGGCTTATCCCAGAAGCAATGTGTAAAGTATTTGTACCAACACACACAGTAATACAGTGAAAACACTACAAAATGGACACCACAGAGTGTGACAAAAATAGGTAATTTTTATCTAAATCAAACAAGACCAAAACGACAAAAAAACTAACATACACAAGTCAAAATATGAATTTTCAAAAGAATAAGAGTCATACTCCACAGAAACAATGGAAACGCGGATTTTACACTTAGTACCTGGTTTGCATAAAAAATAAAGCAGCACAGGCGAGCGTGTGTCAGAAAAGTCAGCGCTGCATCGATTCCTTACTCACAAGTGAGGCTGTGTGTCGTTTTCTTCTCCGGTCTGGTTAGCAATGTGTAGTTTTTCTCCCTCTCAAGAGAGTGATGCATCAGTTTCCGGACAGGGCACCTCGGATCTGCGCAAGTCCATGATTATCAGCAGTCACAAGCGGGTGTTGTGTTCTTTCTCCAGATGTGATGCGTCGATGCAGGTGAAGCATCGATTTCAGCCGCGAAGTGGGTGCCACGTCGTTTATCAGCCGAGTTGCAGATGGTGCATATGGTGCATTGAAAATGTCCCCGCACAGCGCTCTGTGCATGGATTCCAGCTCTTGTTCTGCCAACGTCACCTTTCAGGGTCCCAGGGACTGGATAGGGCACCACCTGGCAAGACAGGAGTCTCGACAGAGAGTCCAGGTGCTAGCAGAGGAAGTCTTTGATGGCCCTGAGACTCCAAACAGGAGGCAAGCTCATTTCAAGCCCTTAGAGATTCTTCTCAAGCAGGAATGCACAACAAAGTCCAGTCTTTGTCCCCTTTCACAGGCAGAAGCAGCAACTGCAGGATAGCCCAACAAAGCACTGTCACAGGCAGGGGCAGCACTTCTCCTTGGTAGAGGTTCCTCTTGGTTCCAGAAGTGATCTAAAGTCTGGGGTTTGGGGTACAATACTTATACCCCTTTCTTCCTTTGAAGTAGGCAAACTTCAAAGGAAAGTCACTGTTGTTCACAAGATCCTGCTTTGCCCAGGCCAGGCCCCAGACACACACCACAGGGTTGGAGTCTGCATTGTGTGAGGGATGGTACAGCCCATTCAGCTGTAAGTGACCACTCCTCCCTCCACTCCAGCTCAGATGGCTCATCAGGATGTGCAGGGTACACCCTAGCTCCCTTTGTGTCACTGTCTAGAGGGAATTGACAACAGCCCAACTGTAAGTCTGACCCAGACAAGGAATCCACAAGCAGGCAGAGTCACAGAATAGTTTAAGCAAGAAAATGCCTACTTCCTAAAACCAACTTCACTAACAGATGTATTTTTAAATTGTGAGTTCAGAGACCCCACACTTAATTTTTCCATCTGCTTTCAAAGGGAAATTGCACTTTAAGTATATTTAAGGGCAGCCCCCATGTTAACCTATTAGAGAGATAAGCCCTGCAACAGTGAAAACTGAATTTAGCAGTTTTTCACTGTTTGGAAATGTAAAACACATCAGTACATGTCCCACCTTTAACATACACTGCACCCTACCCATGGGGCTACCTAGGGCCTACCTTAGGGGTGCCTTACATGTACAAAAAGGGAAGGCTTAGGCCTGGCAAGTGGGTACAATTGTTAAGTCAAATTGACATTTCAAAGCTGCACACACAGTCATGTTTACAGGGCTACTAAGGTGGGTGGCACAACCAGTGCTGCAGGCCTACTAGCAGCATTTGATTTACAGGCCGTGGGTATCTCTAGTGTACTTTACTACAGACTTACCAGAAAATGTGCCAACCATGGAAAAGCCAATTACACATACATTTTACATAGGAACACTTGCACTTTAGCACTGGGCAGCAGTGGTAAGTGCCCAGGGTACCAAAAACCGCAAAAAAGGAGTCCAGCACACAGTCAAAATATAGGAGACAGAGGCAAAAAAGATAGAGGATGCTAGGTCTAACACATTTGTTGACATTTTACACATCTGTGACACACTGCTTCTGCAACTAACCTCAATCAGGGGTTGTACCATGTTTGTCTGAAAGTTCTGATCATTGCTTTTCTGCCAATATGAGCCAGTCTGTGATAATATCTTGCCTTCGGGGACAACAATCTATTGGGCAAAACCGCTCTTCCCTCACTGGAAACCTAAATGTCACCTCTTCTCGTGGAACACAACCTGCTCTCCTACAACCTCTTCATTCTTCTTCTGGCACTTCTTGCAATCTTTTGACTTCTTCCCAAATATCAATTATTGTCATGAAGAAATGTTGATTTGTTTCACTGGTGCTGCTTCCAGCTCTCCATTCCTCCTTAAAGGATGTGCCAAGGAGAGTACAATAGCATGCCACTTGGTCAGCTTGGGCATTGCCTAACAAGATGTACTGATTTGACTTGTGATGCGCTGCACATTTGACAAGTGCAATTTTCACAGGTAACTGTAATGCTTTCAACAATTGTTAAACCCTGTCACCGTTTTGGATAGGTGATCCAGAAGAGGTCATAAAGCCTCACGAATATCCATAACTGTCTGAAATCATGAACAACACTAAAACCATACAGGCTGTCAGTATAAATGGTCACTTGAAGCTCTTAAGGAGCACAGCAGACTCTGGTAGGAGCAACTGATTCAGCTACTTCGGCAGAAAAGGACTCATTGAAGCCATGAAGCTTCAATCACACCTGAAACTGTGCAAAATGCATAACCAGATCTCCAAGTTCCACCATTGTCTCTTAAACAGGAGCCATCAACGAACATGACATAGCCATTTTCATCTAGGGGAGTATCTTGAATAACAGGTCTTGGTTTGGTGCACAATTCAGTCACATCAAGACAGCTATGCTCTACCTCATCTTCGTGGTCATTTACATTTTCATCAGAAATTTGTAAGAGGTTTGCGGGTTTTAAAGTATTATACCTTTGAATATTAACATTTGGGGGATCCCAAAATAACTTTTTCATATTGGGTCAAATGAGCAGTGTTTAAGTCCTGGCCTTGGTTCAGGTCAAAAGAACTTCAACAGAAACGGGGCACAAAAACATTCAAGGGGTGACCAATGACAATACTTTTGCACTGGCTGATAAACATCTGGACAATAGAGTAGATACAGGATCAAGCGTGGCTGAAAAATATGCCACAGACCGGATGGTACCATGTAACTGTGTCAAAAAGAAAGCGCACAACCATGTTTTTCGCAAGAAAACTAAGCAAAACATTTGTTATAATCTGGCATTCCCAGAGCTGGGTCTCGGCACCGGCTTCCTCTCAGCTCGGAGAAGGCTTTCTTGCATTTGTCATCAAATGGTACTGGATCAGACACCTCCTTGCGTGTCAACTTCAGTGAAGGCTTGGACAAAAGGGAAACATTTGGAATCCACTGGCAGCAGTAGCCAACCATTCCCAAAAACATTCTGACATTGCTTTGTGTCACTAATGGGTTCATCTGCATGATTACTAAAAGTCTCTCTTGGAACACTTTCCTTGCACCTTTCTCTATGTGGTGACCTAAGTATTTTACTTCTTTTTGACAATACTGCAACTTTGCTGGGGAAACTTTATGTCTGTTTTCTTCTAAGTGGTTTAAAAAGGCAATTGTATATCAGGCTTCACCTGTGTCTGATGCTCATCAAATCCTCAATGTACTGCACCAAAACTGAATGAAAAGGCATTTTAAGGGACTCCAAATTATTTTTCAAAATCTGATTAAAAAATGATGCTGACTCCAAATTCTCTTGAGGCATATGACACCATAAAAAAACATGGCTTCCAAATTTAAAAATAAATAAAAATTGGCTATCCTCATGGAGAATAATGCTAAGCACAAATCAATGACCATAAACCATTTCGCTTAATAAGGAATCGGGAATAAAATCACTGCTAGATTCAGTACTACAGGACAAGATGGACAACAATCTCTTTCACTTTTCTCAAATCCTGACCTGGAGTTATTCCAGCAATTACATCTGGAGTCAAGTTATAAGGCAGTACCCTTGGATACACTGCATGTGGTTTAACTGTAATGTTAACAGGATCAACTCCTCTTATGAGTCCAATCTCCTTTCCTGTAAAATCTGAAACTTTCGTCATAACTGTCCCTTGCAACTTGTTGGGTAAATCATTAACTGTCATCATTGGAAACAATGAAATGTGAGAATACAGTTCTTCAATTTTACAGGGCATTTCTTCATCACTATGGGGGTCATTCTGACCCTGGCGGTCCAAGAACGCCAGGGCCGGGGACCACGGAAGCACCACCAACAGGCTGGCGGTGCTTCCCAGCCCATTCTGACCGCGGCGGTAAAGCCATGGTCAGAAAAGGGGATCCGGCGGTTTACCGCCGGATTTCCCCTGCATGGGCTGAATCTCCATGGCGGCGCTGCAAGCAGCGCCGCCATGGAGATTCCGACCCCCTTCCCGCCATCCTGTTTCTGGCGGTTTTTACCGCCAAGAACAGGATGGCGGGAACGGGTGTAGTGGGGCCCCTGGGCTGGCATGGGCAGTGCAGGGGCCCCCTAATAGGGCCCCATACAGATTTTCACAGTCTGTTTAGCAGACAGTGAAAATCGCGACGGGTGCAACTGCACCCGTCGCACCCCTGCAACTCCGCCGGCTCCATTCGGAGCCGGCTTCCTTGTTGCAGGGCCTTTCCCGCTGGGCCGGCGGGTGCTCTTTTGGCGGTCGCCCGCCGGCCCAGCGGGAAAGCCAGAATGGCATCCGCGGTCTTCTTACCACGGAGCGGCCATTTGGCGGTTCCCGCCAGGCGGGCGGATCCTGCTGCCCGCCAGGGTCAGAATGACCCTCTATGTGTCTGAATTGCTATTCCCTTATGAGTGCAGGTAATAGAACAATTTACCTTAAACAATAGATCACAACCTAACAAGCTCACAGGGCTTGAATCCCAAACCACAAATTGGTGCCAGTCCTCAAATGACCCTATTTTGACTGGGATATGTTCTGTAATTGGGTTTTTAACTGCTGATTTGCTGCTCCTAACACCTGAATTATTTTCCCTGGCCAGGGCATATTTGTCACTTCTGCAGTTCTGACTGCGCAACATGTAGCTTCAGTGTCAACCAGGAATTAAACATTGTGTCCCATAATGGTGACATTTACATAGGGACCATGTTGATCTACCTCGGAGGATGCTGCTAACATGCAACCTTCATCATCAGAAATGTCATTGTTAACTGTTTCTGAAAACCCCCCATCACTTGCTGCTGTGTCATCGGGACTTGTGCAATCTGTATTTGTTGTGGAATCTGCAGCCGCCGTATTCATGTAGGAACAATTACATTTGAACTTGGGGTCTCTGAATTCTCTGAATTTGATCACTGCCAAAAGTCTGAGCAACACCACCATTCTGCACCAAAATGTTTACCTAAATATAAGGACATTCCTGTCTCCATTGTCCATAGTTGCGGCACGCAATATACATGACTGCATTTTCCTTATTGACTGCACATCAATCACATTACCACTTTGACCTATCCAAACACAATATCCTCTACCTCTATACTGAGGCACTTTGTTAACCTGCTGTTGCTCGCCTTGCATTCCACTAGTGTTCACCATCATCTGCGGGCTCTGATTTCCTGTATGAGCAGATTTTATTTTCATCATAATTTCTCCTTCAGCTTTTTCTGCTTCAATTCACTTTTGTCACTGCAGTACAGTAGTACTTCGTCAATGGGCTTGTTCTGCCAACAAATTAAATGCTGCTGAATCATGGTACTAACCTCGGACTTCCATACTTACATAAATCTAAAAACAAAGTGACTCATGTCTTTTTGCTCAGTAGTTTCAGAACCACTGTGCTGTTTGAACGCTTGCAAAAATCTTTCATAATAGGCATGAATCAACTCCTACTTTTCCTGTGCTGTCTTGTCAATCTTTTGCACACCAACATCTTTTGGGGAAACTTTATTCTTCAGAAATTCAATCACTTTATAAAACCCTTTCATCACCTCATGAGATGGGACACCTGATCTCTCTGCGGTTCATGATTTGGTAAATGAACACTCCATTTGCACTCAACCCAAGATCAACTGGAACTACAGTGTCAAACAATGTGTTCAAATCTTACCACAGGCATTTTGAAAGCTTCACAAACCTTTCTGTCTGCTTGTACCACACTACTTGCTTCTCTCTCAATCTCGGGTAATCATTTGTGAATGACAATATGTCACTTCTGCTCCACTGTACATGTACATGACCTCCACCTTGAATTCCCCTCATTGGCAACATTTTTACTTTATCATCAGCTTGATTTGCTCCAGCCGAGGACAAATTCTTCTTTGCTTTCTTATGATCCCGTTTCTTTGTCTATCTGCCTTCCCATTTATTTAATGCACCCCATATTTGTATGTATGTAATTAATTCCTTTATATGCATTCTCATTCCGGGCGCTGTCATGTTTGTTATGTCTTTGGTACTGAATTCTAATCTATAGCTTCTTCTTAAGGGTTTAGATTTTCCTAAATCTACTTCATATTTCTCATGTAGTTCTGCTAACTAGTCATAAGCCAGCCCTGCATGCTGTGTAACATCTTTGCACATGAATCACAATTCGTCTTCTGTGTATGTTTCCAATCACTCCGGCTCAAGTGTTCCCATAATTAATTAATTTAGGGCTAGATGTATCAAACATTTTTGCGGTCGCAAAAATGCATTTTGGTATGTATGAAGTCCAATCTGCGATTTGGTAACTTGTTACCAAATCGCAAATTGGTTATGCGACTACATACCGATTCGGTATTAGGAAGGGCCGTGTCAAGGGTGTCCCTTCCTAATACCGAATCGCAGAGGTATGTATGATTGTTTTGTGACTGTGAATGCGGTTGCAAAACAATCGCAGTTACCACCAATTTAAAATTGGTGGTAACCGATTTGCAAAGGGGAATTTTGTGAATGCATGCAAAAACACTTTTTAAGAGCAGGCGGTGGTCCAGCGGACCACTGCCTACTCTTAAAAATGAAAAGAAAACTTTTCATTTTACTTTTTTAAATGCATCCTGTTTTCCTTTAAGGAAAACGGACTGCATTAAAAAAAATAAACTAAAGATTGCTTTATTTAAAAGCAATCACAGACATGGTGGTCTGGTGAGCCCAGCAGGCCACCATCCCTGTGATTGTAGCCATTCGCAATGGCTCGCAAATTGTGACCTACCTCATGAATATTAATGAGGTAGGTCCATTTGCGAGCCCTTGCAAATAGCTATATGAAACTCCTGGAGTTTCATACATTTCAATAGCGATTACCTAATTGTGATTCACAAAAAAATAGCAATTTGGCAATCGCTATTGGAATTAATTATACATCTGGCCCTTAATTTTAACTCCAATCTGGACACATTCACTGTTCTGTCCTTTTCTGGTTTCTCTTCTGTTCTAACGTTACCATTTGTTGTACCTGTTGCTCCCTTTGGGCTCACTTTGTCTAACAACTCAGTTAACTGCTTTGCTGAAAAAACTTTACGAACTAATATCTGTGGCAGATTTTGTGGGGTATTGCAATGTACACTCATAATCTGATATGGTGTGGGCAAGTAAGGAAGTGGGGATCCCTGAGGACATCTTGCATCACAAAGTGGTCCTGCTTGATTTAACATCTGGTTTAGTTCTGCAATTTATGTAGGAGTCAAAGTTGGAACACAAGAGGCTCTTCATGACATCTCAAAATCGTTTGAATATACCAATTGCTGCATACCAATTGATGACATCCCTGCAGATACTGGGGTTTCATGATCTGCTGAAACATTTGTTGACAGGGGATTACTTTCAGGGTTGCCTGAAGCAAACAGTTGAACATCCGGACCTATAGTCACAGGAACTGTTAATGCATTGGGTCATCTGAAAATTTTCTGATTCTGCACACTTGTCATTCCAACACAGGGAATCTCAGGGAGATCAGTTCCCACAATCCCGCCTCATTTTTTTAGGACCAGGCCAGAGACGCCCAAGGGGCAAGACAAAAAGACAATCCCAAGTTCAATGGGCATCCGACCAAGATCAAGGTATGATGAAGACGAGGAGCATGACAATGGAGAATACACAGAGTCAAGACAATCAAGCAGGCCAGAGCAGCCGCAGTCTAATAGTAAATCTAGGCATCATACAAATGACTGATCCACAGAAACACATCCTTGAGAAGGGTTTAAGTTTCGTCCCAACGCCCCCCCTGTGCATAGAAGTGAATGATTTTATTAGGAAAATTAAGTTGGGATCTTTTTTTGAAGGTCACCCTGCAGGTACTTCAACCCAGGGGGACACAGGCCTATGCAATAAATCGTCCTTCACTTCCCCTAACACACCTATCCCAGTAGAAATTCTTGCTTTTGAAGGATATCAGTGAGATCAACCCAAGCACTTTGAGGGTGTTCTATCGAAGGATGAGAAACAATCCTTACAGGAATTGGCTAACAACACTAACATGGTAATAAAACCAGCAGATAAGGAGAGTGCCATTGTGATCCAAGCCACAGAGAATTATTGAAAAGAATGTCTGAGACTGTTGGGCGATGAATGCAACCACAAAAAACATAAGGAGGACCCAACTGAATTTTTAAAGACTAGGATTAGTAGTATGGAGGAGCAAGCTCGAGTGCACAACTGGATCTCCCAGAAAGAAGGGGATTTCCTAATTAATAGAAATCCGGTAATTCCATACTTCTACACTATCCCTAAAATCCATAAAAACCTTGAAACACCCCCTGGTGGTCCCCTGTCCCATTTTGCAGATGCCTTTTTGAGACCCATAGTACAAAACACAAACACCTACCTCAAAGATACGAAAGACGTTCTATGTCTCTTAAAAGACAGACTCTTTGATCCAGAAACTGAGATACTGATAGGACTTGATGTGGAGAGCATATACACGGGTCTCCCTCACTCTGACAAATTAAGTATAATTGAGGAGGTTATCTTTGACATAGACTGGAACTACCAAACACACAGAACGTGGTTATGGAATGTTGTTTTTGGCTCTAACAAAAAATGTTTTTTGAGTTTAAATGAACTCTGTACCTTCGGAAACATGGGACCATCATGGGAAGCACCTTGTGTCCGAGCCTAGCTGACCTCTATGTCCACCATCTTGAGAAACGGAGAATTCTAAACCCTGCTAACCCATACAGAGAGAACATAGTATTGTGGAAAATATATATTGACGATATACTGGCTATCTGGAAAGGGAAAGCTACACAGGTGGTGGCATTCCTTGAATGGCTAAACAGACAGGATGAGTTCCTGAGATTAAACCACACAATGAGCAAGAAACAACTGGTCTTATTGGATTTAAACATTATAGCCACCCATGGTGCTCTCAAGACAATCACTCACGAAAAACCAACAGCCAAGAACTGTCTACTTTTGTATGACAGTGCCCACCCCCGCCACTTGAGAGAGAACCTCCTTTTTGCACAATTCCTTAGATTGAGAGGGAACTGCTCAGATATAGTGGATTACAAAAGGCAAGCAAAAAATTTAGCATCAAAGCTGGAGGCAAGGAAATGCCCCCCTCCCAGGACAGTCAATCGAGCCATGAAACAAGCTCACAATAACAACAGAAAAGCTCTTTTGGATACCACGCCTCAAAAGGAAAAGGAGGAAAGACGGATATGCATTACAACATTCAATATAGCATCCAATGAATTAAGCAAGATTACCAACAAACACTGGCGTATCCTCATTGAATATCCCCAAGCCCATGTACTCACATAAGCGGGGGAAAAGTCTTAGAGACATGCTTATACACACCCGTCCACATCATTTCCATAAGAAACCGGACGGTACCAACTACTTACCACCACCCACAGACCACTACCCATGTGGGGGTTGTGGTGTGTGCCATCTAACGAAAGTTACTAAAAGGGTTATCTTCAATGACAATACAACATGGGGAATCAGAGACTTCACCAACTGCAATACTCATTGAGCAGTATACATGATCACTTGCCCATGTAACCTACACCATGTCGGGATGATCACCCGCAAGATTAGGACTCGTATCTGTGAATATCGTAGTAACCTGAGATGCGGACGGGCTACTACTAAAATGTCCACTCACTACATAGAGAAAGCGCACACATTAGAGGATTATCATTGGGTTATCTTGGAACATCAGAAAGACATTAATTGTGAGTCCATATTGTTTGAAAGAGAACAAAGGTGGGTCTATAAACTACGCACACACCAGATAGGACTTAATGACCACATCCCATGGAGACAGCTGATGAAGCACTAACAGCACAATGACTGCCACTCAGCTATACACCACCGATATGGACATGTACACCCTAGAGGCTTAATACAAATTTGTCCATTGTTTATTGATTTTTTGCCAGATGCACTTCTGCTGCACCCTTCACACAGTTCCACAACATGTAGCCATTTCCTCCTTCCCGTTCCATAATAAGCAAGAAAAGTCATTTCTGGAAAGCATAGAAACCTTTAAAACAAGTATTATTTTAAAAAGTAATCCCTTTTTTCTGTTTCTATAGTCACACTCACCATGTCTGCCCCTATAGACTTCTGTGCCATAACAGGCACTCCCAGGGACAGCTAACTTCCAGGGCCCTGGCATACCTTCCTTTGACCATGGAAGGTCACCATCTTGGAAAGTTAGTGCTCTAGTGCTGCAACGTGTCATCACGTCGCAGCACACCGCAACACGAACACTGGAGTTTATCAAATCTGGCTCAACATGTGCCCTCAAGATTCAGACCCCGGGGAGGTGAGCATTAGGTGCCGAGCGGGAGTGTCGCTTTGAGGAAGAAAGTGCCATTTTAATATTCTAACATCGCATCACGGACGCTGACCAAAAAATAAGAAGAGTGCATCCTAACATTTTGCCAAATCTTTAGAGTGTGACTACAAGCACAAACCCCTCCCAGAGGATCTATGATACAATAGCCAGCATACTATTGAGTGGGTCACGCATTCACCCTGTGTGCTTTGTTGTGTGCTTTATGTGTAGTTTGTCTTGTACTGTCCATTATGAGAATGCATTGGCCCTCATATCTTGATTGTCATTTGTGCCTTTTTTATGAGTGAGGTGTAGTTTGCAAATATGTGGCACCCCACCCACAAGCAATATGTATAGTAGCCCAATATGAGAGAGGGTTATGAAAACTATATTCCTTTATATCTTCACAGGTAACAGTGGTTCACATAATACATGATGGGTATAGTCTAAAGACACCACATTAATTAGGTGAATTGCTCCTTATTATTTAGCATGTATTATTTATGCTTACACCCATGGTAGTTATACAAGGAGTGGTACAAGGGAGTCAACCTTGTTCCTGAAGAGGAGCCTGGGGGTAAGGCTCTGAAATACGTAGACCTGGAAGGAAGGTACATGGCACACCCAACTTCCATAGCCCCTTTTTAACCACAACGTCTCCAGGAGATCTATTAAACCATTGTCACCACTAGGAGGCAGGCATTTTTAACTTATCCAAGACCCCACCACTCCTATCCCTCATTTGATTCACATTGACGAGACTACATCACCGCTCCCACGTATCTCATCGGTCGCAGCATGCCCCGTTCCGTAACAGAACAGGAATAAACACAATGATGAGGCATGCCACCAAGGGTTAACCCTGGTGGGTGAGGTTTTTTTAACAGGAAAATCCTTTTTCGTCATCCGTCCTGTGGGAGTTCCTTTCGACTGGGCCTTTTTTGTAATGTTACTTGGGCCATAAGGAGGACAGACCCAGCTAGACAACCTCCTTCTATCTCTTTGGTTTTCATGCATTCCAGCACTTTGACCTGCTAAGACAGTAATGAAAGCCTGTCCTTTTTGACTAGGAGTACCATTGACATTGTCTGCACTGGTGTATTCATAGGCATAGTCTGATTCTGATTCAAATTCTGCACAGCTATAGTCATATTAGGTGTAGAGTAGGCATGGGCAGAATTTTAAATTCCGGCAGCGGAATTGGAGAAATATAGTATTTCTGTGTTACTCTTGGAGCGCAAAATTAAAAACATATTCCACCACTCTGCTGTCCCGGCAGAATTAATCAGCATTTTAAATTCCACATTCCAGCATTTGTGTATTACAATTCCCAGAAAACTAGACCACTTCACTCTCGCACATGTGCGTTATGGATGTACCTCACCTCCGGCTGGAAGAGGATGATATCATCTCGTCACCCACCTGCCAAGTGCACAAAGGGCAGCTGGGAAGAGGTTGCTGTAATGAAATAAGTCTGTGCGCAAGCGGGCAGAAACAGAAGCTCGGACTTGTCAGGAAATGGAACACATAGGGGGTCATTCTGACCCTGGCGGTCATGGACCGCCAGGGCCAACGACCGCGGAAGCACCGCCAACAGGCTGGCGGTGCTTCCATGGGCATTCTGACCGCGGCGGTACAGCCGCGGTCAGAAACGGGAAACCGGCAGTGTCCCGCCGGTTTCCCGCTGCCCCAGGGAATCCTCCACCGCGGCGCTGCAAGCAGAGCCGCCATGGGGATTCCGAACCCCTTCCCGCCAGCCTGGTTCTGGCGGTTTTCACCGCCAGAATCTGGCTGGTGGGAACGGGTGTTGTGGGGCCCCTGGTGGCCCCTGCAGTGCCCATGCCATTGGCATGGGCACTGCAGGGGCCCCATAACAGGTCCCCACATAGATTTTCAGTGTCTGCGTGGCAGACACTGAAAATTGCGACGGGTGCAACTGCATCCGTCGCACCCCTCCCACTCCGCCGGCTCCATTCGGAGCCGGCATCCTTGTGGAAGGGGGTTTCCCGCTGGGCTGGCGGGCGGCCTTCTGGCGGTCGCCCGCCAGCCCAGCGGGAAACTCAGAATGACCGCCGCGGTCATTTGACCGCGGTGCGGTCATTCGGCAGGGCTCCCGCCGGGCGTGTGGTTACCGCCGCCGGCGGGAGTCAGAATGACCCCCATAATGTATCAGTTTATCGGGAACTGTCAGACTCAATTAAGTTGAGCCTTAAGCGCATTGCTCCTACAGGTGATGCAAAAGTAGGCTTATTTGATACTCTCTGGTATAAAATGTGTAATAAACTACTCTAGCATATAATATTGGCACTGACCTTCAGTATCATGGCCCGCAAGTTGCACATCATATTCCACTATTATCTAACTTTGCTTGGAGCCCATGACCTTTCCAGTGAATTGGATTTAAATTGTTTTCAATCTGGGCGTCACTTTATTCTGAGTATTCAAGGAAGAAGAACACTACAGCTTTTTACTGGTTTATAGCTTAACCCTGACATCTAGTGGTGAAAAGTCATAATTTTCATCTTTGCCATTAATTGAGACCAATTTTGATCGAGTGGCAGAACTCTGCGGAATCTCCCTGAAGTTTTGTATAACTCAGTGGAATTTTGCAGAGTACAACTCTGTGAGCACCACCCACCCATAGTGTAGATACCATTTGATTCACATGAGGACTTGGAACTACTGGATTCAAAACTTGGCTTGTAATGTACTGTGCTGTATTGACAGTCGGAACTGGTGGATAAACCAGGGGCACTTGTGTCACTGAATTCGCAGGTGTTTGGAACTATCTGAATTGGTCTCTGTGTAACTGGAGCAGTTGGCACATTTGAGGCTACATTCTGTACGGCTTCCTCAGATGAATGATACGGTGGGGGAAGATTCATAAGAAGCTGATTTTTTAATTCACCTTCCAAATCACTTTCATATGTGTCTATCTTTTTACCTCATCTGCTGTCTGTTCTGCTTTAGATGTCTGCTTCTTTCTTGTCTTAGGTTTTCTACCACCATCATTTTCCTCTGTGATAGCTGAAAACATTCTCACTCCATCTTATATCTCAGCACTCCACATTTTTTCTTCAGCATCCCATCTAGCTTCCGTTAATGACTTAACTGCTTTCTTCATTCCACTCTCAGATTTTGCCATCTCTTTCTTTCTTGCAACAAGTTCCCAAATAGTAAGAGCTTCAACTTGTGTGGGTCTTGGAGGATGCTTTAATTCGCTCAGTACTCTCCTCAAAGTTTCTAAAATTCTCAAATTAAAGGTTCTTTCTCCATGATCTTACAGTATTGTTTAACCCAAACACATGCTGAAACTACCTTTGCCTCTGACACTGTATGCTGGTGTTCCTTTGGGTGCTACCTGTTTAGCCTCTATGACCGGAAAAAACGTACCTCCTCTCAGTGCACTTCTTCAAGCTTTGAAAAATGTCATTTTCACACAATTTCAATTAATTTAGAAGATTTTCAATGAAACCAAGAAGTAAATTAAATCCCACAATCCTTTTCTCAACCCATTGTCAACCAATAGCAACACCGTACTGTCCAACAATATGAGTGCAGCTTTCTCACTAACCGGCATCCCAGTGCGGTACACACTACTTCACACACTCTTTACTCAGCTGCTGCAGTCACTTCACAATTGTCTCCCACAATTACTCACACATAAACTAAATGCAAAATATTGCGAGCAAGATCAAAAACAAAAATATCTGTATGCACACTATGGGTAAGGCTCAAATGCTTTGAAAGCTGTACGACTTACACTTCCGATTGTGGCTTTCACAATTACACAAGTGAAACTTGACCAGCAATTCTGACCCTGGTTGATACAGATCCTTCCTTTGTACTCAGGATTCACCTAATAGCAACCAACAACTCACACAGACTCAAGAAAAACTAATGGCACTGTCAATGGTACCGCATGACACATACCTCACTGCAGACAATAAATTAACTAAGTGTCTCCCACACTTGTGTGTTATCCTGGGATCTTAGGCCTTCACAGACCCGTTAAAAACAACAACAACCTCAGACAATTTCTTAGCATAAAGCACCACAATCACTTCGAGTACGACTAGTCTGCAAAACACTTCACAACATCACACCTCGCCTCAGTCTTCAATCAAAAAGCATTGCAAGCGCAAATCCCTATTTATACTTAGACAACATGGCAAAATGCTGGAATTTCATCAACTTGTCATACTAACCATAGAACGAAGTAAAGGGTGGGCAAATTTTGGACTGGGCAATAACATGTGCCTAATACTGAATACAAATATGATTACCCTCTTAAGGAACTGAACCGTCACTCTGTTATAAAAAATTTGAGTTCCTATTCCTAAACATAAACCTAAAATGTGGTTCCCCCTCTTATGGGACAGAACCATCCTCTGCTAGCAAACTGTTAACATCCTTCACAAAAATCACATGCTTCACCGAGGTCAACGGACCTTTTGCCACAGAAAGCGTGTAGTGAACCATACACAAATTTACATTAACACCACCCAAACTATTTAAACACCAATGTGGCCATGGAAGGAGAGTCCAATCAATGAAAAGCTTCAAACCTTTGTTTTGTAGCCACAAAGCTAATGTCATGAAGATGGTGTATAAAATCAAAATGTAGAGATAAATCAACACCATTGGTTTCCCAAAATGGCAAAAGAAGTTCAATCTTATTAGAATCAACACAACAAAGAATTCAAGAAGAACAATATATATCATTGAAGAAATGACTTTTGCCACAGAAACATATCTCAGATCAGACTGTATCAACGTTAGTCAAGCTCAATTAAACAGAAACAAAAGAAGACAAAAATAACTTGGAAAGAATATATATATGTATCTAGAGTCTAGTCTAGAAAAAGAAAAGCATGTCAAGTGAAATGGCAATCAGCAGGGAGATATATCTCTCGTAGGGTCAGCATTCAAGGATTCTTCATCAGTAAAGCATTAGATCAGCAGCAAAGTCTGTTAGAAGCACCATCAGGGAAGTGCAGAACATGAGCTGCACAGAGAACAGTAGAGTCAAGAGCCAAGGAAAGACTCATAGAGAGAGCACAAGGAAAAGGACAACTCTGCCTGTCCAATCCTTTAAATCAAAAGGAATAATAATTTCTGATTCACCATTTTAGTGGCCTCAAATCACACAAAAGAGGCATCATCCAAACAAAAATCAATAAAATGTCAGGTTGCAACAACCAGGTATTTTCTCAAGTTTGGTCTGGGATCGTCTCCTGGTGTACAATGAACTTGTCTCAGCCCCCTGTGAATCTGCGTTAGTTGAAACAATTTATTTCATGTTATGTACACGTCTTTGTATAATTGAACTAAGAACCTATTACTACTTACAAAGCATTTCATAAGAAAATAACCTAAAGGAACATTTCATGTTAGAGGTAACAATGATTCATCACTTTTCCATGACTGCAAATGAGAGTTCTACAGGCCTAATTATGCTATCAGAAGAAATATAATATACTAATATATTTGTTAATAAAACACATAGGGGGTTATTACAACTTTGGAGGAGGTGTTAATCCGTCCCAAAAGTGATGGTAAAGTAACGGATATACCACCAGCCGTATTACGAGTCCATTATATCCTATGGAACTCGTAATACGGCTGTGGTATATCTGTCACTTTTGGGACGGATTAACACCTCCTCCAAAGTTGTAATAACTCCCTTAATATGCAAACTTGTAAATTCAGTCATGGATAACATACCATCAGAAGATGTAAAACATTTCATTAGGAAGTTCAAACCTTTTAAGGCATCATATTAGATATGACAGAGAAGTCCATTTATTTTTATGCGCATGTCTATTTAAACTCATAATTCACACATTAAACAAATCAAAGAAAAAAAATGGATTTTATGCTAGCAATTAATCTGGAGTCTTGACTATATTGTGACATTATTTAACCATTGTTAAATCCAGTAGGCACAATGGTGACCACCACAATTGAAAACACAAGCACCTTCAAAATATGTGTCAGTGCAGCTTTCTGCATTAGGCTGTTAGTCATGGAAACTTCTGCTGACGTCTGGGTCAATAAAAGCATAACTAAAATGTGTGCTCCAACACTAGCATTCATTTCAATATAGATAGATTTTGACATCACACTTTTAAAGCTACTTCAGCCTTTAGATTTCACTACTTCAGACTTTTCAGATCTTTAAGCTTAGCAAAACAATGTTGTTAGCCACAAAATGGATGCTAAGCATGAGTACCTTTTGGAGCTACAGGACCCTGAGTATAGTAGTAGTTCATACATGACATTACACACTTCAAGCAAGCATACAAACATGCCCAAACCACTCAAACCTGGCTAAGTTTGCCGCCTTGGTCACAGTTTCAATTGCAGCAGATACCCTTTACCGTTCACTCTCCTGAGATCAATAAAAGTAAAATTATAGTTTCTACTGGTCTTTCAGACCTGGCTAAGAGGCAAAAACCTGTGTCTGTACAGAGCCCCTTCAACCTTTCACCAACATTACTGGCCTTTGGCCCACCATCCCAATGGCTTTCATTTGTCCACTAATGCTCAGTCATGCACACTCATGCACTCACATGCAACAAATCACTCACTTTTTCTCAAATGAATTCCTTTACCTACTGACTCAAATTCACACATTAACAGTAAGCTTCCCACTACTGCCCACTCACCCAACTCAGACACCCAGTCTACAAAGCCCCAAAACATGATCTGCCACTGCCAGTGTATTCAGAAGTTCCTTATAGCAGTCTATTGTATTTAACTCTTTGTTCAGCACAAATGTCTTCACAACAGAAGGGTCTCTCGGCAATTACACCAATTTTACCCGAAACCATCTGTTCCTGCTGTTTACCTTTCTAAAGCTATTTCAGCTCTTAGTATTTAATGTACAGAATGAATATTTGAAATGTATAGCAGACTCAGGGCCCCCTCAATCCAATTCTGCAGGGAGCATCCTTTGAGTTACGCCAACAAACATTGCCCAGGGAGGGAGGAAGTAAAATTTAATTTTTAACTAAGGCAACAAATATACTCACACCATTCCAGGCACCAGGAAAGGCAGTGCTAGGCTACCAGGAAATCCTGCAGTCTGCCATGGCCATTAACTTTAGCCTGTGATTGCATACTGCTGGAAGTGCCTCAGACCTGCCAGTGAGCCTTTAAATCTTCAGCCGATATTTCACTCAAGCAGTTACTACTCACCGCTGATGTGGGGCTCAATGATAGTGCTCGACCATCTAAGGTGTGTTTTAAATGAGGTCAAGGTATCTTTTCAACCTAGCAGAAGGGATAGAAACAATTCAACATACCCAAACAAAGCAAACATTTAAATTAACAATATGACCAATTTGGCCACTGTTCTGCTTTCCCTCTTATCTCATATCCGAGCTTACAGAACCTCTCTGGAATGCACTTCTGAGTTTAAAGAAGACATTTATTGTTTCAGTTTCACACATAAGCTTTATTCGGCCACAGACCATCAAAGCAATATAATACAGTACAATATAAATATAAATAAACATCATAATATCATAGCAAAGTTTGAAAAAAAGAAGTAGAGTCCATGTTTGCCCGACTTGGAACAATTTCAAATCATTGTAATAAAAGATGCGTATGCGCCATGCCATTACTAAAAACTTACTTACTGCATAAATTGTCACATTTGAATTATGGCTTTTTAAAATCCTCAAAGCTAAAAGACATTTCCTTAAGTTCAATTCCTGACATATTTTGTTAATCCATTTGAACCTTGGGATTGAGTAAGCGGGACAAAAAAACATAAAATGTTCTACTGTTTCGGAAGAAGTGCCACATACAGGACAGATATCAGAGCTTAACTTGGGTCCCAATCTGCTCGTCAAGGCCTTCAAAGGTAATGTTCCAAATCGAAATCTGGCATACAAACTTTTGCCTAGTAGATCAGGTATTATATCTAAATATAGTTCAAACTCTGGATACCATTTAAAGTCAATAAACAAATTAGTTAAATGACCATTCGATTTTTGAGAAATTTAATTATTACGTATGTGGGACCAGTAAGCTCCTTTCAGTACTTTTACATGGGACTTCACGAGTTGCTAGGGATTCTCCCAAAAGTTCCTCAATCCCAGCGTGCAAAACCAACCGGATACGTATTTGATCCATGGAATGGACGTCGAGTTAGGGCATTTTAACAATTCTAATAGAGAAAACTTATATATGGCCAGTTCGGGAACTACCCAAAGCCTCACCCAATTTAATAGAGGCCGTAAGATAATTAAATCAGCTATTCGTTTAAACCCTAGGTCTAAAAATAGGGGGGTTAATGGGGTGCTAATAGGGCAAGCACATAAAGCCCGTGCAAAGCTATTCTCAATTTTTGTTATCCTACTACTATCTGATGTGCCCCAGATCTCTGCGCTGTAAACAGCAGCACCCTGTGCCTTAGCCACATAAATCTTTACTGCTGGAGACACAACTTTAGCGATCGTATTCCTATAGAGGCGCAATATGGATGCTGCCCGGTGTTGCAAAAGCCCAGCACTCTTGCCAACTTGTTCCTCCCAAAGGAGTGAATCTGTAAGTCTCACACCCAAGTAGTCAATGGAGCTAACCTGGTCCAAAATAGCTCCATCTAACCTAATAGTACATTTCTTACGAGGGCCAGAGCGAAGCACCATCAATTTCGTTTTCTTCGTGTTCAGCTCCAAACCAAAGTTCCAGCAAAATGATTTAAATCTGTCCACAAGAATTTGCAACCCCATAGGGGTTTTTGAAATCAATAGAGAGTCATCCGCAAAAAGGAGAATTGGGATTTTCTGATTGACTAGGGTGGGGGCATCGTTCTGGCATGTCAATAGTTCTTGGACCACCTCGTTGATGAATAAAGAAAACAGAAGTGGTGCAAGCACACATCCCTGACGGACACCTCTTTTAATGGGAAATTTCAATTCGCCTTGATTGCCCCATCTTACTTGCGCATATGTACCTTCATGCATGCGTATTAATAGATGGATAATATCGGGTGGTATTTTGTGTAACACTCCCCAAAGCTTATCTCTTGGGACCAAATCAAAAGCAGAACGCAGATCAACAAAAATGACATATAAAGTTTGCTTTGCCAAGACTACATATTTCCAGTGTAGCACGGTCAACCTAAAAGCCTGGTCAACCGTGCTAACTCTGGAGCGGAACCCTGCCTGAAGCGGTGAAAGGATCTGCTGCTCCGTCACCCAGCTCGATAGTCTGACTAGCAACTGTTTGGCAAAGATTTTTTGTAAATTATCGATTAAACTGACCGGTCTGTAATTGATTGGAAGATTTACATTACCCTTTTGTAAATTGGGATAATTTCTGCACCCTTCCAAGTCTCAGGGATCTGTCCTCCTTTTGTGATTTTATTTGACAGTAGGTTAATGTACCAGGTCCATATAGATAACTCTGATTTATAAAGGTCGCCTGGAATTTTATCGGGACCTGGGGCTTTACCTGACTTTAAAGAGTTGATAGCCTCTGCAGTTTCTTCTAAGAAGAAACAAATATAACTCTCAGAGTTATATAGATTCCCATCGAGTAGAGAAGTGGCAAGGTTAGTGTTTTGTAGAATTAGGGGGTCTAATCCCACTTTATCACAGTCAACAGCCCCAGTGGACATAGTTCCTTCATACAAGAGAGAGAAGTGCTCCACCCAGGTTCTGGGTTGAATATGGTTCCTTAGATTAGACCTACCCCCTCTCTCATGCTTAGTCAGCAATTCCCAGAAAAGCATATTGTTGTTTACTTTTGTAGCATCTAACAAATCCTGCCAAATAACATCTTCCCAAGTTTTCTTTGATTGTAAAATTGCCTTTTTGTACATACATCTTGCTTGTTTGATCGCCCCCGTGGACCCGGCCTTTATGGCCTTTCTTAGCTTGATCTTAGCCCTCATACATGCATCATTAAACCATCTACTGTTAGATAAACCCCCATGTTGCCGGCTTACCATGGCTGCCTTTTTATAAAAAACACTTTGAAGTTTGACCATCATATCTTCGTGGATATCAAGAAGTGGGATGGCTTCGGGCTCGAGGTCTTCGTAAGCTGACAAATTATCTAAAAACACTTGATAAATCTTACGTAGCAAATAGGGGTTTGACATGACTTTAGGCCATCTCACCTTTGTATTAGCGTTATTTAAAATAGGGGGAGGGACCATTGATGGTTGCGTATTCGAGGTTCTGCCAAAGATATTCCCAGAAAGGGTAAGCAGCAGTGGGAAGTGATCACTCTCGCATCTTGAATCTACCCTCATGTCTAGCAGCAGTGGCCAAAGATGCACATCCACCAAAAAATAATCAATTACACTGGCCACAGAGCCTCGTAGGAATGTCAGTGCAAGGTTTAAATCAGAAGGGGTTCGACCATTGCAGGCCCTTAGGCCAAACTTTAAGCATAATGTAGCTAGCTGTGCTGCGACACGAGAGCGTGGAGGATAACTATCACCATCCAATTGTGCAATCCCCCATAATTCGTCCTCTTCCACAGTTAAATCACTAAGAAATGCAGAGGGTTCAAAAGTGCAGTTAACATCCCCTGCGATAATTAAATAGGAATTAGTTTGTATCGTGTCTAAAAAGTCAGAGAGTAAAGTTAAAATATGTGATTCTGTACCACGGGCAACAGAGCGCATATAAACATTGATAAGAGTTATGTTAAAATTTTGATGAAAAGAAATTTGTAAGCCCATCAAGTCGGGACAATCAAATTCTAAAACCTTATAATCACATTGGAGCTTTGAATTTAAAAGAATTAAAAGTCCCCCTATTGCACGACCAGTTGCTTTCTCTGATGGCTGTGCAGAGAGATTAAAAGAGAGAAACCCTTCCATACTTGATTGGCCCTCGACCCAGGTTTCTTGAAACAGACACACATCTTGTGACTTGATGTAGGCAACCCAGTCCACATCATCCAGTTTCCTAGCAAGGCCAGCAAGATTCCAAGTCATAATGGATAACCCATTGGTTCCCGTTACAGTCCCATGTTATGAGGGTAGAGCATCCTTATAATTCGGCTCATTAACAAGGGTCTTGTCTGATTTGTCTATTGAGGATGCCACTAAATTATCCTGAATGAAGGCTTTCTGGGCGGAAGACAGTCATACAGAACCATGATGCAAAAATACACCTTCCTCCCTAGAACCTCTCTCAATAACATTGGCAGTAGGACCAGACACAGGAACCTGTTTGGAGTCAGTTAGATTAGAAACTAGCCTGATGCTTCCTCCTTTTAGCTCCTTGTGCTGTCCCTTGCGTGCAACAGAGTCAATAAGTTGGTCTGCCAAGAATGTATCCAAAAACACAATCATAATTACATCAAGATTTGACCCAGAGGGGCTCCATCTTTCAGTTTTTAGAATGTCCGAGCGTATAACTGAAAGGCATCCCTGCCGATTGCGTAGCCAGTGAATAACCTTGTTAAGTCTGGACTCTTGGCCCTCAACAGACCTGGATGGCAACTTTGGGACATTAGTTAGGAAAAGAGTGTTGGCTCTGTGTCTAGAACTAATACTATTTGGAGACACGTCTAAAGCACTGTTCATTCTTAGAGAGGAGAAAGTGCAAGCTGGATCCTTAGTTACAGGGTTAACAAGTAACTTTCTATTAGTTAGAAAGGGGCTATCCCTATTTTTTGGTATATTGGTAGTAGGATTTTGCCTCGTAGTAGAATGACAATTCGGTGGTGCAAAGGAGCTACCGATAGGGTCTTCCCCATTCCTTATCTTATCTCCACCGAGGGGAATACTGTTGCCCCCAGTGTATTTATTTTTAGGATGGATAATGTGAGAAGAAGTGTTACCTTCTACGGCCCTCCTATAGGATCCTGATCTCTGGGCATGGTAAGTTGGCCCCTCACATATTTTAGCTTTAGATGTAACAGAATCAACTACCAAGGTTCCACCTGCCCCTTCTGCCTCTGATTTCTGACATTTGCATCCCAATTGATGAGCCATATTCCCCTTAAGCATTTTAGTTATCTGCAATACTAGTTCCTTGATTTCATCTACTCTCTGGAGAATTAAAGGCAGTTTAGCTACACTGGCAGACAAATCAGAATACATGTCAATAGTAATAGGAGGGGAAGTGGCAGCTTCAGTAGCTATGACAGCTGTATAGGGGTCGTGGGCCTCAATCAAATCGCTTTCCTCAGACAGAAGCTCAAAGCGATTTTTGCATGGAATATTAGGGGCCAACCTTATCTCAGGACTCAATGGTAGGGGTATACGTTCTATTTCCTCCACTTGCAAAATCCCCTGGAATTGTGAAGGATTAGAGGTACTGCTGCATGCCACAATACCCTGTTGAAGTGAGGGGGCAGTGGCATTAGCAGTCGATGACCCTACGCAATCTGTTGAGCCCCCAGAAATTGATGATTGAACTTTCTTTTTCTTGGTGAAGAACTACTGGATCTTTTTAGGTTGGAGTGGAAGCTTCTTCGGGGACAAGAGGCCATGAGAACCTAGTTCGCTATTAAGTATAGCCTCCACCTCCTCAAAAAGTAGATCAATCTCATCAAGTGATTTCGGTTCCCCTTGAGCAGACTTAATAGTTGATTTCCTAGGTCGCTTTTTCTGCTTTTTTGTAACTTCCAATGGAGCCGGTGGGCCAGCAGCCTTTCTTTTCCCCATAATCCGAAATAGAAAACAACAGGAAGATATAACCTGGAAACTGTGGTTGTGTCCGGTCTCTTGGCAGCGAGACGCTCCTTCTAGCAGGCAAGCTGTGGCTTAGGCCAGATCAGTCTCCAAGATCTGGATGAAGGAGTAAAGAGACAGGGCCCGGCCCGGCCTCAGTCGGTTGAAGACGGGCGTAGACGGGCCCGTCTTGGCCCGGTCTTCGCCCGCGCGCGTCCCGCGAGGCGGGAGCGCTATTGAAGATTTAAAGGGCTCCTGCCCTTTGATGTGAGTCTGTGACGGCCCCTGGATCAGCTGTGCCTGAAGCGCGTCCCGCGAGGCGGGAGCACTATTGAAGATTTAAAGGGCTCCTGCCCTTTGATGTGAGTCTGTGCCGGCCCCATTTATTGTTATTAATTCCCCACCCACAAGTTCCTGAGAGACGAAATTAGTAGATTGGAAGCACACGTTTAAAAGTAGTTGCAGCAATGAAAGCAAAATATATCAAAGTACTTCTCAGCTGCAATTTACACAGCAAATATAGGTGAAGACATTTATAACATAACTTCAAAGCAAAGCATAAAAGTCAAAATTCATCACCGTATGGGCAAGGCTGTAGGGCCTATACTCAGCTTCATCTTTCTGGGGTCTGCAAGTTGATGACTCCGGTCAACTGCGAGAAAGAGATTCTCTACCCAAACGGGAGACGGGCAACTGACGTCTAGTTCCAGTCTGAAGTCAAGCAGATTCAAATCTAACTCACTGTAGCCCAGAGTCATCCTTAAAAGCAAACTCAGTGTGAGAGCCGAATAACCTTGGAGAGTCGCCAATTCTCCTGAGCTCACTCGCTCTCAGACTGGATTGCGAGGTAAACACAAAATCTACGAGCTCTTAACAGCTAAGGTCTGGTGTGAAGAAAACAGCTTGGTCCATCTTGTGGAAAAACACAGCTTGGCATCTGCAATGTCTCAACTGCAATGTCTAACCCCACGCTAAAGCCAATAGGCAGCTAACCTAAATATCAAATGTAATGCCTAATGTCATGTCAAAGCCAATAGGCAGCTAAGCTGAATACAGAATGTAATGGCTAATATCATGTCAAAGCCAATAGGCAGCTAAACTGAATACAGAATGTAATGGCTAATGCATGTCAAAGCCAATAGGCAGCTGAGCTGAATACAAAATGTAATGGCTAATGCCATGTCAAAGCCAATAGGCGGCTAAACTGAACAAAACATATAATGTGCTACTGGTGAACATTGAGCAACTAATATGCGCAGTGGTGAAACACAAAGTCATTGGTCAAACACAATTAATAGCATCACAGCCACATATGGGAAACTCAAGTCAAAGATAAAGGTAAGAGGTTTTATTACAAGCTCAGATTCAAGTTAATGTAGACAGTTGTCAAGACAAAACTATAGAGATACAGGATTACTATTGGATGCCCAAGTCAAAGGAACAACTGAAGCTTAACAAACATCCAACAGACTAAAAGTTCTATCAAGGCGATACAAAACATAAGAGCCGCAACCTGGTGTTTCAAGAATAAATGTTGACCAGTTCTTCTGAGCATTTGCCTAAATCTTAATTATCCAATCAAGGGCCAGATGTAAAAAGCATTTTGCATGGCGCAAACTGCATCGCGATGCACATTCCCATTTTGCGAGTCGATACCGACTCGCAAAATGGGAATGCGACTTGCAAATAGGAAGGGGTGTTCCCTTCCTATTTGCGATTCGCACCGCAATGCAAAATTGCTTTGTGACCGCGAACGCGGTCGCAAAGCAATTCACAGTTAGCACCCATGTCAAGTGGGTGCTAACTCATTCACAAAATGTCGCCATAAATATTTTTTCAGAGCAGGCAGTGGTCCAATGGACCACTGTCTACTCTGAAAAACCAAAACCAAATGGTTTCATTTTTTCTTTTGTATTGCAACTCGTTTTCCTTTAAGGAAAACGGGCTGCAATACAAAAAAAAACAGCTTTATTGAAAAAGCAGTCACAGACATGGAGGTCTGCTGTCTCCAGCAGGACACCATCCCTGTGAGTGCAGGGAATCACAAGGGGGTCGCAAATTGCGACCCACCTCATTAATATTAATGAGGCGGGTCTTTGCAACACCCTTGCGATTCGCAGATGGTGTCTAGGACACCATTCTGCATATGTTTTTGCGACTCGGAAATTTCGTGTCGCACCGACTCGCAATTTCCGAGTCGCAAAATCAACTCTTACTACATCTGGCCCCAAGTCTCTAAACAAGTGGAGAACACTTAAAGGTGCAAAGTCCCATTTCTCCTAGTGCTGGGCTATAAGACATGGGGACAAAAAGTAAAAAGGAAGCAAAGGACAAAAAGAACTTGGAATAATGACATCTGGGACAGAATAAAGCTGGCAAAAGTAAATAAAAAGGAAAGGTGTTAGCATATCAGAAGCTCTGTCAACAGCCTTCTCATGGGTCAAAAGAAAAATCTAAGCCTTCTCATCTGAGTATTAAGGAAGGTACAGGACAAGGGCAAAGAGGTCTGTACCTCTCAAGTCAAGTCCAAGGGAATCAGGAATGGAATGACTGAAGTCTATCTGGGGAATGGTACATTAAAGTTCAAAGTTCACAATGATTTGTCCATCCCTCACACCACACATATGGGAAGGTTACACTGTCCAATCATAGTCCATCATATGACAATCATTTGAAACATCATGAAAGATTCCCATTACCAAAATGGGAAAGGCATTTATCTTCCCCTCTGGTACGATTTGAAACAATTGGATATCGTCCATGTCTTGAGTTCCTCGATGTACCAATTTCAAAGGTTGCTTTCTCCGGCTCTCTATGAGTAAAACAATAGAACATCTATTTCCAAGTTAACATTCTATGGGAACGAAGTCTGAAAAGAAATGATGCATTAACAAGAAAGACTAAACATTTTCCTCACATTTTATGAAACAGCACCTTGCAGGCCTCACATAGGCTAATGAAGAAATGTAGATGGCACATTCATCTACGTTGAGCAATGCACATATAATATTCAACATTAAAAATTCATCATTAGTAAGCATTGTCAGTGTTCATGTTATAGCAGATTTAACAAACAATACCTTTGTTAACCCCTTCGCTGCCAGGCCTTTTCCCCCTCCTGTGCCAGGCCTTTTTTTGCCTATTTGGGGCAGTTCGCTCTTAGGCCCTCATAACTTTTTGTCCACATAAGCTAACCAAGCCAAATTTGCGTCCTTTTTTTCCAACATCCTAGGGATTCTAGAGGTACCCAGACTTTGTGGGTTCCCCTGAAGGAGGCCAAGAAATTGGCCAAAATACAGTGAAAATTTTGTTTTTTTCAAACAAATTGGAAAAAGTGGCTGCAGAAGAAGGCTTGTGGTTTTTCCCCTGAAAATGGCATCAACAAAGGGTTTGCGGTGCTAAACTCAGCAGCTTCCCAGCTTTCAGGAACAGGCAGACTTGAATCAGAAAACCCAATTTTTCAACACAATTTTGGCATTTTACTGGGGCATACCCCATTTGTGCAATTTTTTGTGCTTTCAGCCTCCTTCCAGTCAGTGACAGGAATGGTCATGAAACCAATGCTGGATCCCAGAAACCTAAACATTTCTGAAAAGTAGACAAAATTCTGAATTCAGCAAGGGGTCATTTGTGTAGATCCTACAAGGGTTTCCTACAGAAAATAACAGCTGAAAAAGAAAAATATTGAAATTGAGGTGAAAAAACCATCAATTTTTCTCTACGTTTTACTCTGTAACTTTTCCGTGCAATGTCAGATTATCGAAAGCAATATACCGTTACGTCTGCTGGACTCCTCTGGTTGCGGGGATATATAGGGTTTGTAGGTTCATCAAGAACCCGAGGAACCCAGAGCCAATAAATGAGCTGCACCCTGCAGTGCGTTTTCATTCTATACCGGGTATACAGCAATTCATTTGCTGAAATATAAGGAGTAAAAAATTGCTATCAAGAAAACCTTTGCATTTCCAAAAAGGGCACAAGATAAGGTGTTGAGGAGCAGTGGTTATTTGCACATCTCTGAATTCCGGGGTGAGCATAGTAGCACGTGAATTACAGGGAATTTCTCAAATAGATGTCTTTTTTACACACACTCCTATATTTGGAAGGAAAAAATGTAGAGAAAGACAAGGGGCAATAGTACTTGTTTTGCTAATCTATGTTCCCCCAAGTCTCCCGATAAAAATGGTACCTCACTTGTGTGGGTAGGCCTAGCACCCGCGACAGGATATGCCCCAAAACACAACGTGGACACATCACAGTAAACAGAGCTGTTTTTAGCAAAGTGACTACCTGTAGATTTTGGCCTCTAGCTCAGCCGCCACCTAGGGAAACCTACCAAACCTGTGCATTTCTGAAAACTAGAGACCTAGGGGAATCCAAGGAGGGGTGACTTGTGTGGCTCGGACCAGGTTCTGTTACCCAGAATCCTTTGCAAACCTCAAAATTTGGCTAAAAAAACACATGTTCCTCACATTTCTGTGGCAGAAAGTTCTGGAATCTGAGAGGAGCCACAAATTTCCTTCCACCCAGCGTTCCCCCACGTCTCCCGATAAAAATGATACCTCACTTGTGTGGGTAGGCCTAGCGCCCGCGACAGGATATGCCCCAAAACACAACGTGGACATATCACAGAAAACAGAGCTGTTTTTAGCAAAGTGACTACCTGTAGATTTTGGCCTCTAGCTCAGCCGCCACCTAGGGAAACCTACTAAACCTGTGCATTTCTGAAAACTAGAGACCTAGGGGAATCCAAGGAGGGGTGACTTGCGGGGCTCGGACCAGGTTCTGTTACCCAGAATCCTTTGCAAACCTCAACATTTGGCTAAAAAAACACATGTTCCTCACATTTCTGTGGCAGAAAGTTCTGGAATCTGAGAGGAGCCACAAATTTCCTTCCACCCAGCGTTCCCCCACGTCTCCCGATAAAAATGATACCTCACTTGTGTGGGTAGGCCTAGCGCCCGCGACAGGATATGCCCCAAAACACAACGTGGACATATCACAGAAAACAGAGCTGTTTTTAGCAAAGTGACTACCTGTAGATTTTGGCCTCTAGCTCAGCTGCCACCTAGGGAAACCTACCAAACCTGTGCATTTCTGAAAACTAGAGACCTAGGGGAATCCAAGGAGGGGTGACTTGCGGGGCACGGACCAGGTTCTGTTACCCAGAATCCTTTGCAAATCTCAAAATTTGGCTAAAAAAACACATGTTCCTCACATTTCTGTGGCAGAAAGTTCTGGAATCTGAGAGGAGCCACAAATTTCCTTCCACCCAGCGTTCCCCCACGTCTCCCGATAAAAATGATACCTCACTTGTGTGGGTAGGCCTAGCGCCCGCGACAGGATATGCCCCAAAACACAACGTGGACATATCACAGAAAACAGAGCTGTTTTTAGCAAAGTGACTACCTGTAGATTTTGGCCTCTAGCTCAGCCGCCACCTAGGGAAACCTACCACACCTGTGCATTTCTGAAAACTAGAGACCTAGGGGAATCCAAGGAGGGGTGACTTGTGTGGCTCGGACCAGGTTCTGTTACCCAGAATCCTTTGCAAATCTCAAAATTTGGCTAAAAAAACACATGTTCCTCACATTTCTGTGGCAGAAAGTTCTGGAATCTGAGAGGAGCCACAAATTTCCTTCCACCCAGCGTTCCCCCACGTCTCCCGATAAAAATGATACCTCACTTGTGTGGGTAGGCCTAGCGCCCGCGACAGGATATGCCCCAAAACACAACGTGGACATATCACAGAAAACAGAGCTGTTTTTAGCAAAGTGACTACCTGTAGATTTTGGCCTCTAGCTCAGCCGCCACCTAGGGAAACCTACCACACCTGTGCATTTCTGAAAACTAGAGACCTAGGGGAATCCAAGGAGGGGTGACTTGTGTGGCTCGGACCAGGTTCTGTTACCCAGAATCCTTTGCAAACCTCAAAATTTGGCTAAAAAAACACATGTTCCTCACATTTCTGTGGCAGAAAGTTCTGGAATCTGAGAGGAGCCACAAATTTCCTTCTACCCAGCGTTCCCCCAAGTCTCCCGATAAAAATGATACCTCACTTGCGTGGGTAGGCCTAGCGCCGGCGACAGGAAACACCCCAAAGCGCAACGTGGACACATCCTAAATTTTGGAAAAAAACAGAGGTGTTTTTTGCGAAGTGCCTACCTGTAGATTTTGGCCTCTAGCTCAGCCGGCACCTAGGGAAACCTACCAAACCTGTGCATTTCTGAAAACTAGAGACCTAGGGGAATCCAAGGAGGGGTGACTTGCCGGGCTCGGACCAGGTTCTGTTACCCAGAATCCTTTGCAAACCTCAAAATTTGGCTAAAAATACACATGTTACTCACATTTCTGTGGCAGAAAGTTCTGGAATCTGAGAGGAGCCACAAATTTCCTTCTACCCAGCGTTCCCCCAAGTCTCCCGATAAAAATGATACCTCACTTGCGTGGGTAGGCCTAGCGCCGGCGACAGGAAACACCCCAAAGCGCAACGTGGACACATCCTAAATTTTGGAAAAAAACAGAGGTGTTTTTTGCGAAGTGCCTACCTGTAGATTTTGGCCTCTAGCTCAGCCGGCACCTAGGGAAACCTACCAAACCTGTGCATTTCTGAAAACTAGAGACCTAGGGGAATCCAAGGAGGGGTGACTTGCGGGGCTCGGACCAGGTTCTGTTACCCAGAATCCTTTGCAAACCTCAAAATTTGGCTAAAAAAACACATGTCCCTCACATTTCTGTGGCAGAAAGTTCTGGAATCTGAGAGGAGCTACAAATTTCCTTCCACCCAGCGTTCCCCCAAGTCTCCCGATAAAAATGATACCTCACTTGCGTGGGTAGGCCTAGCGCCGGCGACAGGAAACACCCCAAAGCGCAACGTGGACACATCCTAAATTTTGGAAAAAAACAGAGGTGTTTTTTGCAAAGTGCCTACCTGTAGATTTTGGCCTCTAGCTCAGCCGGCACCTAGGGAAACCTACCAAACCTGTGCATTTCTGAAAACTAGAGACATAGGGGAATCCAAGGAGGGGTGACTTGCGGGGCTCGGACCAGGTTCTGTTACCCAGAATCCTTTGCAAACCTCAAAATTTGGCTAAAAATACACATGTTACTCACATTTCTGTGGCAGAAAGTTCTTGAATCTGAGAGGAGCCACAAATTTCCTTCTACCCAGCGTTCCCCCAAGTCTCCCGATAAAAATGATACCTCACTTGTGTGGGTAGGACTAGCGCCCACGAAAGGAAAGGGCCCAAAACTCAACGTGGACACATCACATTTTTTTATAAAAAGCAGTGCCTACCTGTGGATTTTGGCCTGTAGCTCAGCCGACACCTGAGGAAACCTAGCAAACCAGTGCATTTTTGAAAACTAGAAACCCAGGGGAATCCAAGATGGGGTGACTTGCGGGGCTCTGACCAGGTTATGTTACCCAGAATCCTTTGCAAACATCAAAATTTGGCCCAAAAAACACTTTTTCCTCTCATTTCGGTGACAGAAAGTTCTGGAATCTGAGAGGAGCCACAAATTTCCTTCCACCCAGCGTTCCCCTAAGTCTCTCGATAAAAATGGTACATCACTTCTGTGGGTAGGCCTAGCGCCCACAAAAGGAAATGGCCCAAAACACAACGTGGACACAACATATTTTTTCACAGAAAACAGAGGTGTTTTTTGCAAGGTGCCTACCTGTGGTGTTTGGCCTGTACCTCAGCCGGCCCCAGGGGGGGGGGGGCAGAAATGCCCTAAAATAAATTTGCCCCCCCAACCCCCACCCTCCCCCGCCGGGAGCGACCCTTGCCTACGGGGTCGCTCCCCCTGCGTGACATTGGCACCAAAAAACAAATCCCCGGTGCCTAGTGGTTTCTGCCCCCTTGGCGGCAGGTTGACCTAAACTCAGCCAATCTGCCCCCAAGGGGGGCAGAAATGGCCTAAATACAATTTGTCCCCCAGGGGAGCGACTTTTGCCTGATGGGTCGCTCCCCATCTCTAAAAAAAAAAAAAAAAAGAAAAATTCCCCTGGCGCCTAGAGGTTTCTGCCCCCCCCCCCCGGGGGCAGATCGGCCTAATAATAGGCCGATCTGCCCCCCGGGGGGGCAGAAATGGCCTAAAATAAATTTGCCCCCCCAAACACCCACCCCCCCCCCGGGAGCGACCCTTGCCTACGGGGTCGCTCCCCCTGCGTGACATTGGCGCCAAAAAACAAATCCCCGGTGCCTAGTGGTTTCTGCCCCCTTGGGGGCAGGTTGACCTAAACTCAGCCAATCTGCCCCCAAGGGGGGCAGAAATGGCCTAAATACAATTTGTCCCCCAGGGGAGCGACTTTTGCCTGATGGGTCGCTCCCCATCTCTAAAAAAAAAAAAACAAAGAAGAAATAAAAGAAAAATTCCCCTGGCGCCTAGAGGTTTCTGCCCCCCCCCCCCCCGGGGGCAGATCGGCCTAATAATAGGCCGATCTGCCCCCCGGGGGGGCAGAAATGGCCTAAAATAAATTTGCCCCCCCAACACCCCCCCCCCCCCCCGGGAGCGACCCTTGCCTACGGGGTCGCTCCCCCTGCGTGACATTGGCGCCAAAAAACAAATCCCCGGTGCCTAGTGGTTTCTGCCCCCTTGGGGGCAGATTGACCTAAAATTGGCCAATCTGCCCCCAGGGGGGCAGAAATGGTCTAAATACAATTTGCCCCCCCAGGGGAGCGACCCTTGCCTGATGGGTCGCTCCCCATCTCTAAAAAAAGAAACAACAAAAAAAAAAAAACACAAAAAAAAAATTGCCCTGGTGCCTAGAGTGTTCTGCCCCCCCCCCCCCGGGGGCAGTTCGGCCTAATAATAGGCCGATCTGTCCCCGGGGGGGCAGAAATTGCCTAAAATAAATTTGCCCCCCCAACCCCCACCCCCCCCCCGGGAGCGACCCTTGCCTACGGGTCGCTCCCCCTGCGTGACATTGGCGCCAAAAAACAAATCCCCGGTGCCTAGTGGTTTCTGCCCCCTTGGGGGCAGATTGACCTAAAATTGGCCAATCTGCCCCCAGGGGGGCAGAAATGGTCTAAATACAATTTGCCGCCCCAGGGGAGCGACCCTTGCCTGATGGGTCGCTCCCCATCTCTAAAAAAAGAAACAACAAAAAAAAAAACACACAAAAAAAAAATTGCCCTGGCGCCTAGAGTGTTCTGCCCCCCCCCCGGGGGGCAGTTCGGCCTAATAATAGACCGATCTGTCCCCCGGGGGGGCAGAAATGGCCTAAAATAAATTTGCCCCCCCAACCCCCACCCCCCCCCCGGGAGCGACCCTTGCCTACGGGGTCGCTCCCCCTGCGTGACATTGGCGCCAAAAAACAAATCCCCGGTGCCTAGTGGTTTCTGCCCCCTTGGGGGCAGATTGACCTAAAATTGGCCAATCTGCCCCCAGGGGGGCAGAAATGGTCTAAATACAATTTGCCCCCCCAGGGGAGCGACCCTTGCCTGATGGGTCGCTCCCCATCTCTAAAAAAAGAAACAACAAAAAAAAAATAGCACAAAAAAAAAATTGCCCTGGCGCCTAGAGTGTTCTGCCCCGCCCCCGGGGGCAGTTCGGCCTAGTAATAGGCCGATCTGTCCCCCGGGGGGGCAGAAATGGCCTAAAATAAATTTGCCCCCCCAACCCCCACCCCCCCCGGGAGCGACCCTTGCCTACGGGGTCGCTCCCCCTGCGTGACATTGGCCTAGTGATTTCTGCCCCCTTGGGGGCAGATTGACCTAAAATTGGCCAATCTGCCCCCAGGGGGGCAGAAATGGTCTAAATACAATTTGCCCCCCCAGGGGAGCGACCCTTGCCTGATGGGTCGCTCCCCATCTCTAAAAAAAGAAACAACAAAAAAAAAAACACACAAAAAAAAAATTGCCCTGGCGCCTAGAGTGTTCTGCCACCCCCCCCCCCCGGGGGCAGTTCGGCCTAATAATAGGCCGATCTGTCCCCCGGGGGGGCAGAAATGGCCTAAAATAAATTTGCCCCCCCAACTGCCACCCCCCCCAGGAGCGACCCTTGCCTACGGGGTCGCACCCCCTGCGTGACATTGGCGCCAAAAAACAAATCCCCGGTGCCTAGTGGTTTCTGCCCCCTTGGGGGCAGATTGACCTAAAATTGGCCAATCTGCCCCCAGGGGGGCAGAAATGGTCTAAATACAATTTGCCCCCCCAGGGGAGCGACCCTTGCCTGATGGGTCGCTCCCCATCTCTAAAAAAAAAAAAAGAACAAAAAAAAAAAACACACAAAAAAAAAATTGCCCTGGCGCCTAGAGGTTTCTTCCCCCCCTGGGGGCAGATCGGCCTAATAATAGGCCGATCTGCGCAGAAAAGGCCTTCCCAAAAAATTGCCCCCCCTGGGAGCGACCCTTGCCAAAGGGGTCGCTTTGTTGCGTGACATTCGCGCGCAAAAACAAACTCCCTGGTGTCTAATGGTTTCTGTCCCCCTTGGGGGCAGATTGGCCTTATCAAAATAGGCCAATCTGCCCCCAAAGGGGGCAGAAATGGCCTAAATATATATTGCCCCGTAGGGGAGCGACCCATGCCTAAGGGATCGCTCCCCACCTAAAAAAAAAGAATTCATCACAAAAAAACAAAAAAAAAAAAAAAAAAGGTCCCTGGTGCCTAGAGGTTTCTGCCCCCCCTGGGGGCAGATCGGCCTAATAATAGGCCAATCTGCCCCCAGGGGGGGCAGAAAAGGCCTTCCTAAAAAAATGCCCCCCTGGGAGCGACCCTTGCCCAAGGGGTCGCTCCCTTTTGCCAATTTCAAGAAAAAAAAAAAAAATCCCTGGTGTCTAGTGGGGTTTCAAAAGCCGGATTGCAAGCAATCCGGCTTTTGAAACCTGTGAGAGACTTCAAAGGGAAGGAAATACATTTCCTTCCCTTTGAAGCCTCTCGGGGCCTCCCCCATGGGATTGAAAAAGAAATGCTTCCAGCGCGATGGGGGAGACCCTGTGACTAATCAGCGCGCGCTCGCGCGCTGACGTCACAGGGGGGGGTTGGGGGGGTCGGGGGTGGAGGGGAAGGGCTTCCCCTTCCATCCCTGACTTGGGGGGGTGGGGGGGAACCCCACAGAGGGAGCGAGAGCGCTCCCTCTGGGCTCTGTGCACAGGACGTAATGATTACGTCCTGGGCACAGCAGCACTGTGCCTCAGGACGTAACCATTACGTCCTGGGCACAGAAGGGGTTAATACATTCCAGTAGGTATAATGGAGAATCACATTTTTGACATATTCATGTAACCTTTAAAACATTTCCTTCTAGAAATTCATTATCATTTTAGTGAAAATGATTAATTAACATCATAACAAAACACATGAAATAAAAAATGATTGTACATGAAGTTTTAAGGCTTTAACACATCACTTTAGATCACTATTTTTCAGTGAGTGCAGTTTAATATGGGCTTTCTCTGCACTACTTTACAATCAGCTTGATATAACTTCAAACAATGAAAAGCAAACTTTGTCACATATATGATTACTGTGAGATCAAAAGTAGCAATAACATTTCAGCTACATCAACCCCCCCTGATGTCAAATCAAACCATCATATTAGATTACAATCTCTCATTTCAATGAGACAGATCAAAACCTTTAAGGTTGTACCAGGTAAGATATTCTGGAATCCTCTAACTGCTTAATGTCACTGGAATGGATGCTTCATCTATATTCAAATTCAACCTCTTCTTTTCTTCACCCCTTCTTAGCTCTCTTCAGTTTCAATGTCTTGTACAACTTATAAAGATCAAACACAACTAAAGTGCACAAGGCTATTATCAGCAACGATCTCAAAATACTGTCAACAATCCTACTACCTAAGTTTCCAAACCACTTTCAAACTGCTGACAAACCACTTCCTGTAGTCTCCCAGGCATGTGTTGCCTCCAGCTCCTTCAAGTCTTCTTTCAGGTCAGTCATGTTCTTGATGTACCTTCACAGCTCCTTACTGTTGTCCTGTATGAAAGTGCAATATTGTTGAACTTTCAGCATCTTGCAAACTCCGCCCTCTTTCGCAGGAAGGATGTCTAATTCAAGACAATTCTTCAAAACCGTTGATCTTACGGCAACCATTTCTATGTCAACTAACAGGACGGCACCTGCTGTATCTGTAGACAATTTATCTACAATAGTTGATAGTTTAATTATCTTCACGTCATTTAGAATCACTCCTACAGATGGAATCATTGCATCAAAGATATTTCCTACAATCTCTGAAGCACTGGAACCTCTACTGACTCAGGTATTCGACTCTTCTTCTAAAACAGGATCATCAAAATGTTCCACATGATAAATCTTTGGAAAAACTACTTCTAAATAACATGTATCATGCCATCAATTTGGTAATCTAAAGAACACATATGAAATAAACTCCTGGACTTTCTTAAGCTTGTCCATTCAAATAAATGTCCAGACACTCTTAAACAAAAACACGTGTCTACACTCACTCGTCCCTTCAAACTTTGATGGCCATCTTAAGCGCTACCCTGGGGATTACGAGTCCCTTCTCCACCAGCGATTACATGTCAGTAGCACCGCCATGTAAAGGCTGGCGGAGATGGTGTACAGGAAGCCCCACTGACCAGCCCCGTTGCGATGTTCGTGACGGGTGCTGGAGCACCCTAGCACTACAGCATTGCCACCGGCTCTATTATGAGCCCGAGACAATGCTGTAGGCCGGTTGGCACTGGGCCAGACCCTGCTGACCCAGCGGGTAACTCTCAATGGTGCCTGTGGGAAGGCAGCCACACTGGCAGCAATCTGCCCATCGGGATTTCGGCAGACGGGCTTTTCCATCCACCGAAGTCATAATGACCCCCTTTGTGTCAGTTTCGATTTGGGTCTATACATATTTTGCCTAAATGTTGCCAATCCCAAGTCAAGGCAGCTTGATTTCCTGCTGCTGAATGGGCTTCTTCTTTTTCCCAGTCACGGACTACTACTTCTATTTCTGCCTTTGCTTTCATTGCTCTTTTTCTATCTTCAATTTTTTTTAGCAATTCTTTTCTACTGGAGTCAGATTACAGGTCAAATTATTCTATGGGCATACACTGTACCAAATGTCAGTGTAGGCTCAAAGAAAGCTCAAAGAAACTTCACAATGTGTCAATGTACTTAGCTTTGGCAATGTTGCTCAAATGTTTCATGATGGGGACAATAGAGAAAACGAAGTCGTAGTTGGAATAATTTTACTGGAAATGCTCTTGCTGATACAAAAGCAACAAGCAACAAAAAATTCCATAAATTAAGGGGCTATTGTGATTTGTGATTCCCTCACTAACGAATGAAAGCAACTGCGTGCATACATAGTAATTCTTAACATTCATGATATCAACATATTCATACAATAAATTATAATAAGCATTTGAAGAAAGATCTCCTCTAGAAGTATCTGCATGTATTATTTTCTCATCTAATGTATGCAATCTATAATCTGTGGACTTTGTGGAACTCAGGGCAAGGGCAGTTGTTGATCTAATGTTTCCTGTTCTTGACTATGTATATAAGCTAATTCCAATAAGCAATGCAAGCATTCAAATAACTGTCACAATTAACACTCTTATACACAGGTACCTAAGCGAAATACTCTTGGTTCTAGTGGACCCCACGAGTTCTCTAATTTCAAAAGGAAAACAATAAAATGTGCAAAAATGTAAAAAATTATTTGCAGCAACAATGTTAGTTGCAAAAATCTTCTTTTTATATTATACAAGATCCATAGAACGTCTTTAATAAAGTTCAAGGTTTCTAATAAATGCACAATTTGAAATCAGTAATAATCACACCCAAAGTACAATGTCTCAGTTTGTCAAGTAGCAATGACATTTCAAAGTTCAGCTCTGCCACAAGAATGAATTAAAAATGCTCAACTGGATATGTATTGTTAAAGCAAAAGGTTGCTAATTACTTCTCCCAGTCATTTGCTGCAAAATATGTCCATTCAGGTGCTGCATACTTTTGACAACGAACACTCTTTCTCTTTGATTACTGAGCTGCTGGTCTATCAGTATGACTGTCGCTCTGACCAAACTCTTCTGCTTCTTCTGGAATAGTTGGGGCCACTTGTACTACTGGTACAATTAGCTCACTTTGCCAAAGGTCTCCAGGCGCAATTCTTTTTGCTACAGTACTAGGTCCTTCTTCACCATCTGAGCTTTTTGGAGCCAACTGTTTCTGTTTTAAGCCTTCTGTACCAACCACTGCTGAATGAATTATCTTTAATTGCATGATTTATTAAAATCTTAGCATAACATAATTAACACACAAAACATAAAAACACCTCTAAGACCTATACAGACATAGGCCCTCATTATGACATTGGCGGTAAATCCCACTTACCGCCACGCTGACTGCCGCCAACATATCGCCACCACGGCAGATATCTGTTCACCATATTATGACACATACACACCAATCTGTCAATATTCAGCCACAGACACAAGTCTGCCACACCAAAGGTCAGTGATAAACTGGTGGTATCCAAACCCACACCGTTACACCAACAAAACAACGCCCATCACATTATGACCCACAAATCACCACGGCAGACATTCAACTGCGGTAAACCATTGGCGGTACATATCGCCATGCCCAGAATACACACACACAAATAAAACAACACCACATTGGACAATTCAAAC
The DNA here is from genome assembly GCF_031143425.1 of Pleurodeles waltl. Taxonomy (NCBI): domain Eukaryota; kingdom Metazoa; phylum Chordata; class Amphibia; order Caudata; family Salamandridae; genus Pleurodeles; species Pleurodeles waltl. Next base: position 346,579,254 of record NC_090440.1, read on the forward strand.
AACACACACCTGACACCCATACACATACCACACCCATACCACTATAAAACACACACACAAATTACCCACAACCCTTTATGACTACAAACCATTGGCATCAGACACCACAGACAAAACCAGAGCCGCACACTACTAACACCTATGCACCACTCACGTACCCAACATCACACACCCCAACACATTACCCTACACACCCTCACCTACACACCCCACACAACACCCATGGCACCACAAAGACACCCCCGATTCTCAGAGGAGGAGCTAAGGGTCATTGTGGAGGAAATCATTAGGGTATAGCCTCAGCTATTTGGAGCACAGGTTCAGCAGATATTGATAGCTAGGAAGAAGGAGCTACGGCGGAGGATCATGGACAGGGTCAATGCCGTGGGACAGCACCCAAGAACTAGGGATGACATCAGGAAGAGGTGGAACGACCGACGGGGGGAGGTATGTTCCATTGCAGCAAGACACCAACTCGCTGTACAGAGGACTGGCAGTGGACCCCTACCTTCTCCCCCACAACTAGCAGCATGGGAGGAGCAAGTTTTGGCAATCATGCATCCTGAGGGCCTGGCCGGAGTAGGAGCAGGACTGGACTCTGGTAAGTCAACTCTATACTACGACTACCCCACTATGTGCATGCCATCACATACCCTCACCCTCATTCCCATCACTCTAACACCCCCCACACACCCCACCATCACATCTCACTCATCCCAATGCCAAGCCCTGCATGCCCTACCAATGCATGGACATCACACACAGCCCTGCATGGACACCTATCACTAAAGCATGCAAACTAGCGAGAATCAGCTAGCCCACCACATACCAACTTACACATGTGAAAGCTGCCAGGGCAAATACAACCAAAGAGGGCAAGCCACTGATGCACAATATGTCAGAAACAGTACAATAACACATCATTTACATCCCCACAGGTATCCCAGCCAATGTCACAGCAGAGGAGGTGCCAGCAATATCCAATATCTAATGTTTCCTGTTCTAGACTATGTATATAAGCTAATTCCAATAAGCAATGCAATCATCAAAATAACTGTCACAATGAACACTCCTATGCACAGGTATCTAAGCGAAATACTCTTGGTTCTAGTGGACCCCATGAGTTCTCTAATTTCAAAAGGAAAACAATAAAAAGTGAAAAAATGTAAAAAATTATTTGCAGCAACAAAAACAACTGAAGAGGCCCACAGTGATGACAGCAACTCTGGTCGCCCGGATCTGGATGACCAACCTGGCCCATCAGTTACCCAAGCCCAGTCACAGACAACCACAAAGCCTCCCCATCTGGAAGCACCACCACAACACCCACCCAGCATACCCACACCTCTGTCCCCAGGACATGTCAATCAGCAGTGTGTCCACCTCTACAGGGACCCCAGGCACACCTCATACCCAAGACAATCATGGACTTGGGGTCAGTGGCATTGGGCACATGGTTCAGGGGACAGAGGCACAGGACAACAGGGAAACTGGGAGGACTGCTGTGCACCAGGGGGAGGACAGGCTCAAGGAACCGACTCTCCAGGAGGCACTTGCAGAGATCCTGGGAGCATACCAACATTCCCAGGACACGATGGGCCAGATCCTGAACAATGTGCAGGAGAACAGGCAGCTGCAGGAGGGACAGTACCAGGGGGTCAGGGAGGACTTGCAGGCCATTAACACCACCCTGGTCTCCATAGCAGGGGTGCTGGCAGACATGGCCAATATTATAAGGGAGGCAGTATCACACCAGCGGGCCCCTGCCACTGGCCAGATATCTGAACAGCCTTCCACCTCCGCTGCCACTAGTGGCAAGGAGACCCAGCCACAGGACTCATTAGCCACCAGCACCCCTCCCCCTGCAGAAGGAGAACCACCCTGCAAGCGTTCCCTGCGATCCAGGCAAAAGTCAGATACTATTGCCAAGACCCCGCGAGGAAATGAGACTCTTCCGATTGTCACCCTTGTGTCTCACTCTGTCACCCTGTCCACCTTGAACTGCCATTGCTCTCCTTCCTATATCCCCATGGACAATGCACCTGTGATAAAGACTGGAACTTTACCCTGGAATTTCCTCCATCATCACCCCATCCCATTGCACTTGCCCCTCAATATATTAGCACTTGAATAACAGCCTTGGAAAAAATAGAAGTATGGAGTATGCCACATTTTTTAAGTGTGTATAAGTTTAACCCTGTGCAAACATTGCAATTCAACTGTACAGTAAATGAGCACATATGAAAGACCTGTAGTCACAGTGATCACACCAGGAGCTATTGTGAGGCACCAACATCTGGAAAATGAATTGCCAAAGAGTACAGTAAGTGGGCACAGAAGTGGGAAATAACAGCATGCCAGTGCCAAAGAATTTCAAAATAATGACAATGAAATGTCAAGTAACACTGTCTTAACTGTGTGTCATTGGAAGTAATGTCTGATCACAGCTGCTCTGTTGTCCTCATCCTCATCCTCTGCCTCCTCATCCTCACTGTCCACAGGGTCCACTGCTGCCACACGGGCATCTCCAGCCTCCTCCTCCTGCAGAAAAGGCACATGGCGTCTCAGGACAAGTTTGTGCAGCATGCAGCATTCCACTATTATCTGGCAGAACTTCTTGAGTGAGTAGCACAGGGATCCACATATTAGATGGAGGCACCAAAGGCCAAAGGTTATTTCTATGATCCTTCTGGCTCACCCATGTGCCTCATTGTAATGTTCTTCTGCCCTTGTCCTGGCATTCCTCACAGGGGTCAGTAGCCATGATAGGTTGGGGTAACCAGAGTCAACTGCAAATATTGAGGGACAACATTTAGCCAGACACTATCCCATATGGCCCACACCATACCCATACACCAACATGTAGTGAGTGTGGACTAGGGCTCACATATTAGCCACACCCTGTGCCTCTGTAGTTGGCCCATCACATTTGGGATGCTGCTATTCCTCAGGACAAAGGCATCATGCACTGACCCAGGATACTTAGTATTGATATGGGAGATGTACCGTTCAAGCAAGCACACCATTTGTACATTAATTGAGTGGAAACTCTTAAGATTTATGTACACCTGTTCATTTTGACGGGAAGGGACAGATGCAATATGTGTTTCATCAATCGCCCCAATTATGCTGGGGATATGTCCCATTGCATAGAAGTCAGCCTTTATTGTGGCCATACAATGTAGCTGCACATGTGTTCAATCAGAGCAGGCAGCACTCTGGTTAGCACTATTGAGAACATTGGCAGTGACATTCCTGCTACCAAGCTCACTGTCACTTGGAAAGAACCAGTTGCCAGGAAATGGAGCACTGATAGAACTTGCACAAGAGAGGGGATCCAAGTGGGGTGACGGATAGCAGATGTCAGGCTCCAATTGGGCACAAACCTCTGTGATTATGGCTCTGTCAAGTCTATAGGTGAGTATTATGTGCCTGTCCTCCATTGTTGCCAAGTCCACCATGGGTCTGTATACGGGGGTATGTCTCCATCTCCTATTCATCCGCAGCAGTAGCAATCTAATGGACAAAAGAATGAGGAGCCAGTCACAAACTGAGCAATGGGGCAACAACAGTACGATGCATGCTGTCAAATATTAATGGGTCAGTGAGAATTGTCCTGTATGTCCACACTTAAACAGTGACACAGTAATTATCCAGGGCCTGCCCCCACCCCCCAATATGGCGTCCACCTGTCCTGTGTGGAGGGACAGGTGGAAGTGAGGTAATTCCGCTGACGTTGTGCACCGTTGCGGGAGGCAGCCAGAACTGCAGTGCAACTCCTCATTGGTTAACATCGGGCCCTATGGGGTACAGTGGCCAAGGGTGATGTACGGCGGCATTGACGGTATGCACCACCACGGATGTGACCGCCATTTTCTATCTGATTCCTGACTTGCTGACTGACCTTCAACAGGAGAGGACCTCTACTTTATGTACTGCTGTGACCTGTGTCTGGAACCTACCTATCATTACGGGAGCGCGACCCGGGGTAGGAGCAACTCCCGACGGCCAGCCCTAATCAACGTGTTAGGTGGACCAGGCCTAAGGTCTGCGTGATCCCATGAAGTCCTATCTCAAATTGGGAGGGGCGACGAATAGGAATGACATACTGGGTCAAAATGGACTTATGTAAGTAACTGACGATACTAATCTCCCTGTTTTTGATTGTCAGCTGTTATAGGCAAGAGCAGTTTGAGTTCATATTTGGAGAAGCATTATTTCATTAGGTCCTGAGGAAGCGTCATTGGATCCTTTATGGACCGGATAGACGCGAAACATGTCGACCCGATTTTGAGGTGGGTCTTGTAGTTCTTGACTACCTGAGTTTGTGTGATACAGTTTGAGAGTGGTCGAGCATCACGTCGACCTTACTCTCCTGGTAATTGTTTTTAATCTTGGCCTGCACCCCGTATCAATAAAGATAGTTCTTATAGAGGGTTTTTGAGCCAATTTTACTCCCTGTTTATCTGTTTGCTCTCCTTTTCTTCCCCCTTTTTTTGTTCTCCCTACTCACCTGAGGGATAGTGCGGCATCAAAAAAGAACTCTGGCAAAGAGCCCCCCGAAAGGGTGGTGCCCGTCAGACATTGCAGCGCCAGTCTGACGAGGAGCTGGTCCGATGATGAAGCATGACACCCATCTGGGTGTGTGAGGACACTTGCTCATATTGAATAGGACTCCCTAGTACTCACCCTGCCTTCTTCTTATTGCTCTGTAGGAACAGTGCATTATATTATTAGTAACTGTTACTGGAGGGTATGCACTGGACCTTAACTCCTCCGAATCCCTTTATTTTTTGATGGAACCTACCATGGCCTGTGTGACTGGGGAAAGGGCCCCTGCCTTCACTTCAGCGGAGTTTGAGAGACTGTTGGATGGGGTCCTACCCCAGTACGGAATGCTGTATGGGTCTCCAGACCAACAGGTGAGTACACTGTGGGCACGATGCATGTGGCATGAATGCATGGAGTGGTATGTGAAGGCCTCGGGTAAGGGGGGGAGGTGGATGTCCCCTGGGTGTCGTTCAGGTTGTGTGCTGGGCTATGTGTATGTAAATGCTGATGTGAAGGGGTGTATTGGGCCATAAGTCTAACAGGCAGGACTGTCTGACAAATATAACTTTTCTTTGTGTATTGCCTCTGCAGGTCATCAAAAGAAGTGTATATGGCGTGCCATCGCCAAGGATGTGCGGGCACTGGGGGTCTATGGCAGCCGGAACACCCACTGTCGGAAATGATGGGAGGACCTGTAGGACTGAAGACAGCGGAGCCCCAGCTGGGGATGGCCTCCCAACGAGGAAGGGGTGCCCGTTGAACCCTTACCCCCCTAATGGCCGCATACTGGCGCTGGCCTATCTGGAGCTGGATGGGCACTTGGGGGCATCACAGCAGCCACAAGGGGGTGAGTACAGTGGCCGTCATTACAACTTACGCATGGTAGGGTGGTATCCGGGTAGGGGATGTGTGCCAGTGGGTGCCCCTAGGCCAGGCCTGACACCTCAGCATAGGTCCCCTGGTGGCAAGGGTCCAGATGGGATAATCCTGCTACCTAGCTCGTAGGCCTCCACTACTGGTCAAGGCTGCGTGGGTCCCAGGTGTGCTGGATTTGCTGGTGTGTGCCCCTCCCCATGCCTTGGTGGCTAGCAATATTACTGGTAGTGCAATGCGTAGTGCGTAGGCCTTTACCCTGTGTGTGAGGGTGCTGTGAACGCCAACGCCTTTTATCTCCCCCCCTTTTTGTTTTTTCACCCTGTCCTTATGTGCATGAGCATCATCTGGCGGAGGAGCAGAGGCACTAGCGACAGAGGGAGCTGCATCCCACAGGACCCAGGAGGCAGAGTCCACCACAGTGAGGGCACCAGTGGGACGGAGGGCTAGGGGAGCACCACAGCAGAGACAGGAGGGGACAGATCAGACACAGATACCTCATCCGATAGAAGCTCCCTGGTGGTAGCGGACACCTCTGTGACCACCCCAGCTACAGGTACAGCCACCACCCCCAGTACTAGCACCGCCCTCCCAGCAGCCCCTCAGCGAGTTGCCCATTCCCGCTCACCCAGGAGGTTCTGAGGTTCGCCCCAGGCACCTCAGGCCCTGCCCCAGTTAGCCCTGCTGCCCTGAGTGAGGAGGCTATTGACCTCCTGAGATCCATCTCTGTTGGGCAGTCAACCATTGTGAATGCCATCCAAGGGCTGGCAGCCCAGATGCAACAGACCAATGCATTTCTGGAGGGCATTCACACTGGCTTGGCAGTACAGCAGAGATCAATCCAGGCTCTGGTCTCCTCTCTGATGGCAGCCATTGTCCCTGTTTCCACCCTCCCCCTCCAACTTCCTCTTCCCAATCCCATTCACCTCAACCCCAACCTATCTCAAGCACACAGGCAGACGAGCATGCACACAAAACAACAGACAAGAGTGGCACAAGCAAACACAAGCACTACACATCATCCCAGAGGCACTCACACAAACACCATCCATATGCAGACATACCAATATCCACTCTCTCCACTGTGTTCCCTTCCTCCTCCTCCTCCACCTCCATCCCAGTTCCGTCTACCCTCACACCTGCATGCACTACATCATCATCCACTAGCAGCATCACCAATACACCTAGCAGAACACACACCTTACTGACAGACACCTCCACAACAGCCATGCACACGTTCTCTGTGTCCTCTCCCACTGTGTCTGTCCCCCCCTCCTAAAGTACACAACGCATGCACTCAGACACCACCTCACAATAGCATCCAGCCCATGCACCTACACCCAAAATCAGCAGGCAGATAACTCCTACCACCACTCCCTCTTCCTCCACTCCCAAACTTCCTCCCTCTTCCCACCCCAATGTCCCTAAAAAGCTTTTCCTATCCACTATTGACCTCTTCCCTACCCCTCCCCTGTCCTGCACATCTGGCCAGGGTGGCAAAAACCCAGCCAAGCACCTCAGCCACCCAGTCCACGGGCCCAGTAGTCACCACTCCCTCTTGTGGTGGGAAAGGATCCAGGGCACATGTCCTGAGGGTGAAGGAGCCTGCACCAGGCAACCCCAAGGGAATGGAGCTTGCCCCAGCTGCTGCAAAGAAGACCAAGGAGCCAGCACCAGCAGGCAGGAAGGGAAAGGGGCCTGGGACAGGAACTCTGACAGAACCCCCACCACCAACCATGGTTGTGCAGCCATCAGAGGCTGCAGGGGATGGTCAGGAGCCTGCCCCCACTACCAACACCTCCACCTCCAGTGGGCAGCCGTCCGAGGCTGCAGGGGATGGGCAGGAATCTCCCCTCACCAGCAGCACCGCCACCTCCAGTGGGCAGCCATCCAAGGCTGCAGGGAATGGGCTGGAGCTTCCCCCACCAGCAGCTGCAGCAGCACCACTACCACCAGTGAGCAGCCATCGCCGACGGTGGACGGTATGTAGTCCTGCCTCCATGTGCTGCTGTGCGGCCTGCCCCCTGCAAATCCAGTGGGTATGACACCCACCTGAGAGACTGTGACCTTTCACTCTCCAGGATCAAGAGCACAGGGCACGATGTCCCGTCAAATAACCAGTGGGTAAGACACCCACCAACCTCAGCCTCCCCAGGATCAAGAGTATAGGGCACAATGCCCCCTACAGAACCAGTGGGTAAAACACCCACCTATCTCAGCCTTCCCAGGATCAAGAGCACAGGACACGATGCCCCCTCCAGAACCTGTGGGCAAGTCCCCCACTTGAGAGACTGTGGCCTTGCACTCACCAGGACAGAGCAATGGGCATGTTGCTCCCTCCAGAACCAGTGGGCAAGTCACCCACATGAGAGACTTTGGCCTTGAACTCCCCAGGACCAAGCACAGGGCATGTTGCCCCCTCCAGAGCAAGTGGGCAAGTCACCCACTTGAGAGACTGTGGCCTTGCACTCCCCAGGACCAAGCACAGGGCATATTGCCCCCTCCAGAACCAGTGGTCTTGTTTCATCTCCCAACTGAGGTGCCCCCATTTCCCCTTAGGTGCCTGCCTATTTACCAACGGATGCCCCTGCAAGTGTTCTCTCCATGTTGATGCAGGTGACAAGTGGGGCCTTGGACTTTGGCCTGTGGCCATGTGGCCCATGCATCCTGTGAACTGGGCAGTGTCCTTTGAACTGTACAATTGCATACATCTGTAATATTGTCTAAGTTATGTATTGATATTTTTACACTCACTTTAGTAAATTCCTGTTGTCCTTGCATTATTCAGCTGATTTAGGGTAAATAACTTGTTCTCTTTTTCATCTGGTTATGTGTATGGTGTGTGTATGTCAGATGTATGTGGTGTGTGTTACTCTCTTTTTCCTCCCTCCCTCCCTTGTGTGCTAGGCGGCTGTACTCACTGTTGTCGTCTTCGCTATCGTTGGTGTTCGTGGTGGAGCAGCACATAGCAGGGGAAGGCATTCAGCTCGGGCTCCATGGCGGCGTGGTCGGTCCCTGTGTCTCCAATGGTGAGTCCTTTCACTTCTGTGCAGTGCTTCCGCCAGGCTTTTGATGTTGTTGGTACCGCCCTGGAAAAGGTGGTGGATTGCCATGTCTTAATACGGTGGGCAGAACATTGACTTCCTCCTGACTGTAGGTGGCTACCGCCGTGGTGCCTGTTGTTTCCCCTCTGGCGATTGGTGTGGTAAAGTGGCTGTCTCTCTGAGCCTGTTGGTGGTATTACCACCACTTTTACATCAACTGCCAGGGTTGTAATGAGGGCCATAATGTCACAGTTTGCCGTAAAATATGTATTATGAAATGCTGTGAAATTAAATACCATTGAAACTGACGTATAAATACATTTTGACCATTAAAATGATTTAAGGCAGTTTTTCACTAAACATAGATAAAAGCCTTACCAGTCTAATGTTCAAATGGGTGTTCACAGTAGTAGTAGTACCTTTTTATTGTAATATTAATTAAGTAAAATCTTACAATATCCTACCAAAAGAACAACAAGAACTCTGTACCTAAAATCATAATTAAAAAATGTTCATTGTGCTTTTCTATAAAGTGCATTGTCTGTGCTTTAAGGGCAATTATTACTGGAAGGCAAAAGCAGAAATACATGGTTCTAAAACACCTGATAACCATTCAGACTCCATCACAGTAACAGTGTCCTTGATTTTAAGGCGGACTATTTTTAACTACAGAGTTAGTTCTTATCGGCAGGTTTAAGTCGACATACTCTCATGAAGTTCCAGTTTTTTTGCCGTCAGTTTTAGGAACTTTGTATAACTGTAGTTCAAAGGGGTACCTGATAACTTAATTGCTGCTTGTAGGCACATACACACTCCCTGCTAGTTAAGGAAAGTTTTAACAGCCTCTTCCTTTCTTTCAGTAGTGCTGGGCAGGTACAAGTCTGATGAACAATGTTTTCTTCAGCTGTTATACACAATCTGCAGAAAGTACTTTTTATGGATTGGATTCAAGGCATTGCATGGGAGAGACCAGAAAGGATACCAAACTGCAACCTGAGGAAATCAATTTTTAGATGTTTGGTCCACCATGTCTCTAAATAGGGCAGTGATTTGAGAGTTTAATATTCATTTGTTATCGCCCAAGCATTAGATCTACATGCAAAGATCACTTCATCTGTTAGTGATGAGATTGTTTTCATCCGACCGTTGATAGATTTTTTAAAAGAGTCTTGAGGACAGGGCATTTCCCATAATGGGCAAACCATCAAATCATCGATCACCCCTTCGAAATACTGCTGTGATGGGCCAGTTGTATTTATTTGTAAATCTTGCCAGAGAGCTTGACATAGTTGATTTAATTCATATGACTTTATTGTTTTCCATACTTTAATATTTGCCCCTTTCCTCGCAATCGTTTGATATTCTAGGCCGAACTAGGCTTATCTCGGCCGGCGAGACATTGTGGGGAAGATGTAAGAGCGAGATGTATGTTTTGGAAAGAATTATATTCAAACTTTAGGCATCCCTGCCCTGCAGCGCCCCATTTCCAGAGGTGATACTTGGTAATAACTTTGCAGTTATCACTCTTAGTAACAGCAGATAACTTGATCCGTCTACTGACCTCTATAATGTATGAAATGCAAGCAGTGTGTGCTTCCCATCCTCCGCAAGACATCTTTATGTTGGGGAAGGAGACCTTTTATCAAATAGTACTCCCAAGTGTATATATGTTTTGACCTGTTCCAAATGTTGGCCTTATGGGTACTATTTATGCTTTTTCTGTATTCTGTTACTCACTACGATGATCTTAGTTTTCTTTTTGTTAATCGTCATACCACTGGCTATTGAGTAAATTAATATTTTATCAGTAAGGCACTGTAAGCCGACTTTAGTTTGACTTAAAAGAATCACATTGTCTGTATAAAGGAGGTTCAATATATGCTTATTACCCAGCTTTGGGGGATGTGCCTGTACTTAGTCCAATTCTTGCAGGAGGGCGGCCAGAAATAGGTAAAATAATATGGTGCTAAGAAGCATCCTTGCTTCAAACTCCAGGATGATTCAATTTTCCTGGAGAGGAAAGAACCATCCCATTTTTTCACTCTTACCCAAGAATACAAATACATCTTCTGAATTTCTTTTAAAAGGTGGGGGGATACCCAGGCATACCAATTTGTGCCAGAGTATTTGTTGTTTTACGCAGTAACCGACTTAAAGACCACAAAACACAGGTAAATTGGTTGTTTATTTAATTCATGTTTATCAATTAGAACCGAGAGCAGCAATATGTTTGTTGCCATCTCGGGTCCCCGCATGAATCTCGTTTTATTCGGAGGTATGATATGTTTTCCTTCTGTCTGTTGGAAAGTGGATTATTGGGGCAAGTATGTACCTACACTTAGCAATAGGCCACAAACCCCCACTAGGTCCAGTCAAGGTCTCAATAAATAAAATCCTGGCTCAACCCCTGGTAGCTTGGCCGAGCAGTTAGGCTTAATTTAGGAGACAGGTGTGTAAACCATTTAATGTCAACAAAACAGTAAAAAGTAAAAAACAAAATACAATAAAAATCCCACACCAATTTATAAAAATAGATTATATTTTATCTTTAAAATGATACTAAAATGACAAAAATCCAATTTATGGAAACAGACTATAAATTCTTAAAGATTTAGGCCCTCATTACGGCTTCGGCGGTCTTTATTGCCAGTGCTGGCAGTATTCTGGCCCAGCAGAAAACTCAACACAACATTGACGTAATCGAGCCAGCGGCAATGTTGTGGTGCATCGGGTACGCCGCCCACCAAACTGAAATGATGCCCTTAGTCTTTTTCTTGAAGATTTTCTGGACCAGGGCGAAGTCACCTGTTGAAGCGGGCATCCCTGGAACCCTCTTTGGATACACATCACAGAAAAACCTCAGTCAAGAAATCTTCGTTCAGACGTAGAATATTTTTCAGGACAGAAATCTTGTCCAGGACCAAGCTAAAATTGAAACAGACCTCCCTGGAGCCCTCCTCAGACCCACTGCGCGGGAAGCCTCGATCAGCTTTTTATGTTCGGACGTCGAAATTTTTTGGAGCTTTTTCTCTCCGACATCGGATGACCCTCCATGGCAAGCCGATATCAGTGCAACATTGTCAGATTGCCTTTCCACAAGCCGCCGGTGAAATCCTGGAAGTTTGGGGATCCAGAGATTTTCAGTGGGATCAATCTACAAGTCAGGCCGGGTCGCTGTTGACGTAAGCCAGCGTGACTCTCGACGTTGGGTTGGTACACTTAATGGAGCTTTTTTCCCAAATTGCTTCAAACTTCTGGATCGTCTTCCAGAAGTGCTTTTAATGTTCTTTAGGTGTCCACAACTCACCCCAAGGTTCCAGAAGCTCTGAGTTGCTTCTTAGAGGTTAGGACTCCAATTCAGAATGCACCTGGTTGAAATCCACAAATGATCACTGGTCACTGGTCAGCTGGGCAATTTCTTCAGAGCTTGAAGCAGGGAACTCTGGTCAGCTATTTTCTACCTGTAGTATACAGGGAGTCCCTTCTTGAAGCAGTAGAAGAAAAGAAAAGTCATTTTCTTGTTGAAGCCCAAGTGTGCAGCTGGTGCAGTCCTTCAGAGTGCAGTGTCCAGGTGCAGGTCAAGGGTCCAACAGGGCAGTCCTTCTTCTTCTGAGGTTTCTTCCTTGTAGGGATCTGAGATGTAGGTGCAGCTCTGCTATATTTATCCTTGCTCCTGGGGTGGAAAGCAGGGCGGTGATTATCCATTCACAGGCAGGCCCCTTCCCCCTTTGATGACCACTTCCTGGGAAGTGTGGAAAACAATAAATACCAGGAAGCAACATTCTTCAAAAATCCAAAATGGCTGAAACTGATTTTTTGAGGTTAGATCTGGCTGAGCCCACCCACTGGTGTGGCTAAATCCTAAACATACCCCTCTCCTGCCCCCCTAATCTAATCAAGAGGGCACCTAATTGTCTGGGGTTGCAAGAAATGGGGGAAGTCATGAGCTGTTCCAAATGTCCTTTCCTGCCCTTGTAGACAGACCTGTTTGGCTGCTCGCTCCCATCCTGTTTCACCATCTGCTGAGGCAGATCTCCTCCCCCAGGTCACATCCTTTGTGTTCAGCCCAGGCCACTTCACACCTCATCAAGGTAGCCTGGCCAGGCTGCTAGAGGCTGGCCAATCAAAGAAGGACACTACAGAGCTGAAGTTGGCAACTTTCAGGTAGAGTTTTAAAACTCTTTACCTAAACTAATTATATAAAATCCAACAATGGCAAGTTGTGGGATTTATTATAACAATTAATTTGATACCAAACTCAAGATATCTGGCTCTTATGGGGACTTTGTTAATTAAAATAAAGTCTCCCCATTTTAGCCTATGGAGGCCATTCACTACAGTGAGGGAAAAACAAATGTGGCTATTTTACCTCACCAGGGCATATAAAAACATTTTTATAAGGTCCCTGCTTATAGTTACATAGCACCCAACCCTAGGGGCACTTAGGGCACACCTCAGGGATGACATCTGTGAAAATAATTCCAAAGTCAAATTTGCATATAACTTTAGTTCAAAAGCAGTAAGCAAGGTGGGCCTGCCTTTAAAATGACACTGGACACCTGAGCAGTGCACCTATGGGTCCACCACCTATGCTGGGGTCCCTAAGCCTACATGCCCTACCATATACTAGGAACTTATAGGTAGGTTGGTGCTGCCAATTATAAATAGCCTAATTTGCATATCCACTTTACACAGACCACTAGCCAAGGGACTGATAAGCAGCACCTAGAGCATAGCATCTGTCCAAAACGTTTGGGGGTGACCAGGGCAAAAAGGAGGATGTTCCTACTCTGGCCACCCCCCTATGAAAGGTGATGGGTACTTACCTACACCATGGTAGTTTTCATTAGCTAAGTGGAAAAATCTGGAAAGGCCATCTGCATTGACATGGACACTCCCAGGTCTATGTTGCACCGTGAAGTCCACACCTGTAGGGAAATGGACCACCTTAACAGTTTTGGGTTTTCTCCCCTCATTTGCATTAGCCATCTGAGAGGTCTGTGGTCAGTTTGAGCATGAAAGTGCCAAACAGGTATGGCCTCAATGTCTTCAGGGACAACACCACAGCAAAGGCCTCCCTCTCAATGGCACTCCATCTCTTCTCCATCTCGTCTCTCTGTGGGACTAGTCGCCTGCTGATGAAGGCAACTGGCTGATCCTGGCCCACTTCATTACCTTGTGCTAACACTGCCCCAATCCCTTCCACTGAAGCATCTGTTTGCACTATAAACTCTTTGTTATAGTCAGGGGCCAGTAACACCGGTGCTGAACACATAACCTGTTTCAGAGTGTCAAAGGCTTTTTGACACTCTGGGGTCCAAATTAATTACTTTCTTGGGCTTTTTCTTTGAGGTGAGTTCTGTGAGAGGGGTCACTATGGTCCCATCATTTTGAACAAACCTCCTATAGTACACAGTCAGGCCAAGAAAGGCCCTGACCTGAGTCTGGGTTTTAGAAGCCTACCAAATCCAGGAGAGCCTGGATCTTGGGCTGGAGAGGTTGTACATGGCCTCCACCAACAAGGTGGCCCAGGTACACTACTGAACTCTGCCCTATCAGGAACTTGCTTGCCTTGATAGTCAGGTCTGCTTGGAGCAGGGCCTGAAGCACTTCCTTCAGATGGACAAGGTGATCCTCCCAGGTGGAACTGAATACTGCTAATCATCCAGATAAGCTGCACTAAAAGATTTCAACTCAGACAAGACTCTGTTCACCAACCGTTGGAAGGTGGCATAAGCACTTTTCAGACCAAAGGGAATCACTTTGAACTGAAAGTGGCCCTCTGGAGTGGAAAATGCTGACCTCTCCTTAGCTGCTGGACTTAAGGCAATCTGCCAGTATCCTGAGCTCAGGACAAATGTACTCAGGAACTTTGTACCCCCAACCTATCAATGAGTATGGAGTGAGTATCAGTCTTGGTGACTGCATTTACACCTCTAGTCTACACAGAATAGTAATTCTTTTTTCCCACCTTAGGGATTGGGTGTGGGTACCAATACCACTCTACTGGCCCAAGGACTATCAGAGGGCAATTAACTTGAGATCCAATATCCTAGCCACCTCAGCTTTGATGTTGCCCTTTACCTGGTCAGGCAGCCTGTACAACTTATTCTTGACAGGTGAGCTGTCACCAATGTCAATATCATGGAAACACCAATTGGTGAGTCCAGGGGTAAGAGAGAACAGACCAGCAAACTGCTCCAAAATGTGTCTGCAATCTTTCTGCTGCTGGGCAGTCAACTTGGGAGAGAGTACCACTCCCTCCACTGACCCATCCAATGCATTTGTGGATAGGAGGTCTGGCAGAGGTTCACTCTCCTCCTCCTTTCCCTCATCAGTGACCATAAGCATAGTCATGTCTGCCTTGTCCTGGTGGGGTTTCAGTCTGTTTATAAACAGAATCCTATGAGGATTCCTGGGAGTGCCAAGTTCCACCAGGTAGGTGACTTCACCCTTCTCCAAAATTGGAAAGGGCCCAGTTCATTTGGCCTGAAGGGACCTGGGAACTGAAGGCTCCAAAATCCACACCAACTGACCTGGGTGATACCCAGGCATTGTAGCTTTTTGGTCATGCCAGAGCTTCATGAGCTTTGCGCTGGCCTCCAGGTTGCTGCTTGCCTTCTTCACATGCTCAGACATGCATGGCCGTAGGCCCAGCACATTCTGCTTGGACTCCTTGAAAAGCTTTTTCCAAGACTCTCTCACCGAACACAATGGGCCTCTTACAGGGTTCCCAAACAGTAACTTAAATAGGCTGAATCCAACCCCTTTTTGTGGCACCTCCCTGTATGCAGATAGCAGGCATGGGAGGAGAACATCCCATCTCATCCTGAGTTAGTTAGAAAACCCCGTTACAATGCCCTTCAGTGTCTTGTTAAATCTCTCCACCAGACCATTGGTCTGAGGATGAGAGGCGGTGGTGAACTTATTGGTAACACCAC